>NC_134437.1:6786848-7097265 GCF_030867145.1 Opisthocomus hoazin | reverse complement strand
CTCTCATGGCCACTAGCTCCAAGTTACCATGACACCTACAGAGAAAAAAAACCAACATTAACCGAGTATGGAGCTCAAGCTTACCTCTTGGCCAAAGATAGAAGACACTGCCATTAAACCCTCATCTAAAATTAAGCACATCGCTTTTCTCCTTTGCCCCCCATTTCATTGACAAAGAGGGCTACTACGATTTCCCTACTTACTTATCTTGGAAATCTTTGAATAAAGAATGCATGATTAAAACAAGAATTTTGCTGTTACATAAAACTCAAGCTTGTTTAGGTTCAAATGAGATCCGCATCCTTGGTGAGACGTATACCTATCTCAAATCTCCCTCTCTCTTCTCTCCTCTTTCCTTACTCAAGAAAAGACGGCCATTTGCAGCCTCCCTTGCACTACCACCCCAGCACCACACATAATCCCAGGAGTGAAAACAAAGAGAAGAAAGTTCTGTTTCAGAAACTCATGCAGCCATTCCACTGGGGAGGGAACCCACAAAACAAAAACAAAGAATATTTATATCCAGGCCTTCCTTTTCCTCTCCCTCTCAGACACTCTTATCTACGCTACAAAATTTTCTCTGCCCACGAAGGTGAATTATCACAAAACGCCTTTTGTAGTCAACATGACAAACAGAAGAAACCTACAAGGATTTTAATTACAACTTGGCATACTGTACATTTCCAAACAGATAAATCTTTCTGCCCCACACGTCCATTTTGTTACTTAAATGACATTTCTGTGCTTTGTATCCGTACTTTGTTTGAAATTTTTATTTTTCTGGTAACTTTTGAAATAGACAGCAGTTTGTGGACCAAAGAATAAACCCATGAAACCTTACTTGTAAGGAAGGAAAGCAAAAAATCTCCCAGAGCCCTTATCTGTATCAGCACCTGCATGAAAACACCCACGGGATTTCACTCCAAACATCCCTTCAATGAAGATAGCTGCATCTGCTTCAAACTTCAGCGTCAGACTTACGCCAAAAGTTTTCCTGACTAATACTGCAAAGCCTGGCTGTGAACTGAGCTGCAATGACTTCAAATGGAAAGCAAGTCTGATAGCTTCGCAGTGCTCGCTGGCAAGCCAGAAAAAAGATGAGAGCTGCAAAGAGCGTTGGAAATGGAATTAATAAGTAGCAGATGAGGCAACATTCAAGTGGAGGAGATACAGTAAAAGCACTAAGAGACCATTCTGACTTGACAAACTTCAGATAAAGTAACTTCAAGTTGACAGAGCATAAATAGTCGCTGGTGATGTAAAAACATAATTAGGAGTACTTGGAAGTATTAACTTTCCCTGGGTAGCTGTCATTCCTACAGCCCAGACAGCACTCTTTTGCCTCCCTATAATTTAAGTTGCACCTGCTTTGCATCTAGCTTCCAAGTTTTTTTTTGTTTTAATTCAGGAGAATAGTCTTTTTCAGAGAAAAGTGAGTTCCTAGCACCACAGTGAATGAATAAATACAGCAAAGGCACATGCAACCTCCAGCTTGCAGGGTGTTAAAAAGAAAGGCTTCGAACTCATTCCAGCACTTAAATAAAAAAGGCAAAGCTCAGTCATAATCATCATAGAGAGGAGGAGAACACACAAGCACACAAACGCAGTCCAGGTGGCCATCAGCAAAGTATAAGACATCAGAAAAGCACTGCAGCACTAACAAGAGGCTGGGGCTCCAAAGTGTCCACACCTGCTCAGCTCTGGGCTCAACTGCACACCAGCAAAACTACTCGGATGCGCCGTCCAACACCAGAGATGTGCACAAAGGCACAAAGCTCTGTCATTTTACGGAATAAGTGAACTTCCAATACACTGCAAGCGCAGACAAGCTGAAAGAGAAGACTCAAGCGAGCGAGAACTTAGGGCAGGGACAGCTGTATGACCCCAGATGTGCCCTACTTCTCAGTCAACAACTCCTTTGCCCCCCTGCAGCACCTTGTAACGCAGCCAGACTGCGAGAGCGGATCTTTCCTACAGTGCCGAGAGCTCTTGCAGTAGTTCGCCATCTGGTTCTGCTCCTGCTCCTTGTTTCCATGCCACCCCACTCAGACACAGCAGTAAATGTGGTCTGACTGAACGGTGTCACTGAAACATTCACCTCTAGCAAAAGTGTCGTCCCAAAGACATAAGAGCGCGTGGACGTAAGGGGAGCAGAGAGCAGTAAGACAAAAACAGAGAAGAGATACAGCACTGGAACACGAAAAAACCTCAAGGAAAGAAAACAGGATACAGATATAGGAAGCAAGGATTAAAAAAATTAATAGTCAGAAGAGTAGTACCCTGTCTGCTCACTCTAACAATTCTGCATCATAACACACTTCGTATGCTTCCCTGTAGCAGCATTTAATCCAATGGCTGGTATGTCAGAATCATCCCTTTCTGGAAAACGCTACTGATTGGGCTTTATCCAAAGTGAAAAGTGTTAATTGTTTACATGAGCAACAGAAGCAGCAGCAATCAATCATCACCATTTTCTACTATTCCTCTTTGGTTCTCCATTTTCACTGCTGTGGTAGCAGTTATTCTTTACCACTAGCACCCCTAAATGAAAAGCATTACTCTTTATGTGTCTATTCTCATTTGCGCACTTTCACCCCACCCCCCCCAAACACAGGGCTTGTCACAGGGTTTGTTTAGCAAAGAATAAGGACACGGAAAAGAACCATCACTGAGAACAGACTGGGGATTCTGGCCTTCCAGCAGCATCCACATCAGGATAAAGGTTTCTAATAAAGACAGCAGCTATTAAAAAAGTATCCTTAAGTGTTCAGAGGCCCAGCTTGAGTCACCATGCAGTTCTGCCTTTCTGACAGCTGACCAAACTAGCACTGCCTGTTTTGAATTATAGCTAGCCCCTTATCTCAGCTGAGATTTTTATCTTGCCAACCCTTAGAAAGTCTCAACTGATATGCACATAACTACCCTTTCACTGAAGTTAAATCAAGTTTTCAGCTATTTTTCTATGCTATAGAGACTTACATGTCGTGCAGCAGCTGAGATGCAACAGACTTGCAGAAGAGCAGGTCCATTCATTCTTCAACATAAGGTAGGTCACCAGAAAGGCTGCCTTTTTGAACAGTTTTGAAAAATAGCATGTTCCTCCAAGCTGATCACGTGGTTTTCAACAATCATCACGCTTCGTATTCTGTCCAACCAAAACACAAGCCACACTGACCACATAACTGAAATTGCGGCTGGAAAATGGAAAACGTTTGCCTTCATGAATGTACTGACAGGAAGTAAATAATCATCCATTAAACACACAGAGACATAAACAACAACATTGCACTGTTCCGAGCTGTTTTGACTTGTCACAACTCAAAAAGTTTCTTTCTTATTGAAATAGATAATATGAACTCTCAGTAACTATACACCGATTCCCTGTCCCTGTTCAGTAAGGGTACATATCACTTCAGTTCTCCTAGAAGATTCAGCTACCCCAGCTTAAAATACCAATAAACAAGACCAGCTCCCTCTCCCAAAAGTCCAACTTTATCTTGACTTTTGGAAGGGGAAAAATAAACCCCACTGATACTACAAACGCATCCCACCCCAGCATGGAAAATTCATACCAAAAAAAAGCTCAGTCCTGTGATTAATCTTTGTTATACTTGCCCACTACCAACTACTGAGCTGTGAGACAGTTATAAAGTCACCTTCACTGAACTTTGGCCCCTCAGAGAAAGTAATATACATTCAAAATTATTGAACACTCATAATTCACTAAATGCCTTTGATCTTCAGCACTAGCTAAGATTTGGATTAGGCTTCAAGGCAAAACAAGTTCTTGCCCCAACAGGCCCAGCACATTCAGAGAAAACTCAACTGTATTTCCCTGTGATGGCTTTTTGGTGAGTGTTTGGGACTCAGAGAAGTGAAAAGAACCAAGCACAGCCATTTTAAAAGCACTGAATCCGTTTCAACGAGAGAGACGACCACTTCTGCCACACTGCCTCGAGCAGAGCAAAGCCTGCCTGCTGACCTGCTGCTGCTTCTGCGCAAAGGCTGCCTGCTGACCTCCCCTCGCCACCACCTTCTGCTCTCCTCTGCAGCAGCTTCAGTCAAAGGATGCTCAGGGATGCAGACTACCCCACAGGTACCCAACGCCGAAGGCCGCGAAAGGAAAGGCAGACACTGTCTCTGCTTGCTAGTTTGCTTTTCTTGCCATACCTATGTAAATTGGGACTATAAACACGATCTCAGTTTACACGAGAGCAATTACACCAACAATTTCAATCACATCCCAGTCCCTGTAGTCTCACCAATTCTTCTCAAGAGGGGCAAAAGAGACTTTCAGAACTCAATATGAGGAAAAGATGTCCTCTGAGAGGGGAGAAAATTAAGCATTGATTAGCTACGAAATCCTGTAGGCTTCTGGAACTCCATTTCTGTGTGCAAAGTGTTTATTTTATTTCACCTGCAAACAGTGTTCAGAGATACAGGGATGGTGTTTTTTGAGCTACACATTTATTATTATTTGTGTCAGAAATCTAAGTGCAAGCTACTCAACCCTAGATTACATTTATAGTCCGTGGAAAAAGAAACTGACACCATTGCTCGGGGGGAATTGATTTTATCCTAAGGCAAGCATTAAAGACACCTCAGCTTTATCACCCTTGGGAGATGCTTATTTGTCTGCATCAGCTACAGAGGAGGCCCAGACACAGCCATCCATTTTTTAACTGCACAAGTTGGGGCAGATGTATCCTGTCAGAGGAGGTGGTTTCTAACGCCACTGATCTGGTTCAGTGACTGGAACATTGTCAGGCAAAACTTCAGGACTCAATACAAGAAAAAGATCACTTCAGCTCCTTGTGCAGATCTGGCTGAAATTAAGATGACAATTTAACCTAGAACTGGGGGGTGGGAACCCAACCCAACAGTCCTGATTTTAAATAGTATTATCAGGTCACAACCATCTCTCTAACCTACATTTCAGGGGGGTAGGGGGGTGTTGTTTTGGCTCTACAAAGGTATAAAAAAGCTTCACATTTAGGCTCAGAACAGCTGAATACTGAATCAAGTGGATTCTAGCCTTAGAGATAAAGAAAAACAAACCTTTGCAGAAGAACTTGTCTGCATAAAGTTATTTCCAGCACAGCTGCTATGCTGCCAGATTTGGCTATGGAGGGACAAAACCCAGCTCACTCTTTGCCTTGAAATACTGTCCTTTATCCTGATTGTGAAATAATAGTGCTCTCTTCTCCTAACCAATGATGTGTCCTGCTGTTTAATAGCCTGCATTTTACAAGACATGTTAATCAAGTTTCTTCAAAGTTTCCAGGAAAGAGCCAATAATTGCCATAATTCGTCTCTTGTTTATTTTATACTCCATTAATTGCTTTCATACTAAAACCATTGATTAGTTTTGCTCCCATCTGACTAAATGCAAATGATAAAAATATACAAATGCTCACTACTCTGCCACTTTTCTCAGGAGTTAAAATGGTATGCTGCTATCCTTTGGAAACATCTCCTCTAGCTGCTGTCAGGTACTCTTTATACGCAGGCTTCTTAAACATTTTCTATACAGGACATGCATCCTCGTGAATGTAAGTAAAACAATAAAGCCACAAAACAGCATTCAATGATGACTGAAAAAATCTAAAATTAAATCCTCGCCACTGGTAACAGGTAGACATTTGCCACGGCAGCTATGAGACAGCAGTTGCACCAGGTGAGGTAGGAAGCACAGCAGTAAGTTATGGAGCAGCAACAGATGCCTTTGAGGAAGCATTACCTCATTCTCCTCCTCCTCCACATTCATTCCCAATTGGAATGATGATATTAAATCCACACTACTTATAAAAGACAACAAGCAAATGAAGTGCCAACATGCACACAGCACAGAAAAAGCAGCGAGACAGAGGGATTTCTCCCTACTTCAAGGCAATGCCCCGACCCAGCTTTCTCTCCCTGCTGAAGAGCATCTACACTAGAGCAAAATAATAAAAAACTTAAAACAAAAAACTCCAAACAAAAATAGTCACACTAATTTAATAGAGGGTGGAAAAACCCCACATAGAACAACTCATATTAAAGAAAAAGCATTTTAGGGGACCTTAGAAATACAGAGAGATGCCTTTTAAAGCACACAAGTGCCACAGAGATTTCCTTTTCCCTTCTCCCCCACACCTAATCTCTCTCAGTTGTACACACTGTAAACATATGAGCCTCGGAATATAATGAAACAATTGTGTTACAGAACAAATTTGTTCTTTTGCTTTATTAAAATAAAACAGCAGAAGGGGGAGGGTGTGAGACAGATTTTGAGATGAGAAAGCAAACCACTGTTTTGTCCCAACAAGTCCTCCTGATAGCACATTTTTGCTGCAATATGTAACCCATTTCTTGTTTCTCCACACATTCTCAGTACCGCCAGGCAGCTGGGTAGAGGATATACCCATGCTGCATCTTTTGCCCCACTGAACCCCATGTCAACATTCCCACTCATGCACAGCTGGAGAAGGGACTTAAAACTTCAAGAGCAGTTTTACACCACAGGTGTGGAACTCAGGACCGCTAAAAAACATGTTACAAACTTCCAGAGGATAAACCATCTCAGCAGCAACTAACTCAAAATGCCAGACATCAGAGCCTGTTGGCTGACAAACACTCAGTGGCAGAAGTACTCCAGGAGTTCAACATTGACGTGAATTTGTAACATTCCTGACAGAAGGCAAAACCACAGCTCTAGCAACAAAACAGACTTCTTTTGATTACAGAAAACAGATATCCAGAGACTATCACAGCCCACTAAAACAAAAGTTATTAACAGAAAAAATTTATTACCTAAACCACAAAGCTGATGGCAAAAGCAAAAGAGTAGGAAGAAATGGAGGAAAAGGTCATCCTTCTTATGACTTGTAACAACAGAAGGTTTAAACAGAAAAACAATCATTAAGAAGATATGGCTCTCTAATTTATAAAACCTATTAAATTAGTTCACCGTAGTCTTAAATCAGGAGTGATTCCGTATTAATTGATAAAGCACTCTAACTCAAAGACAGCAGTGAAAAATTTTGATACACCAGGTTTTTCCCAAAGCTTAAGTAAATGCACCTTGTACACATCCACTCCCACAAATCCACGAAGGCCAGAAAGACAGAGCAACACAATTCTTGGGCCACAGTAGCAGCAACTTAAAAACAAATAAATAAAACAAAGCAGACAAGCAACAGATTCTCTTCCTGATGAACCCAAGAAAATCTTCACTCACAAATCGCTTTCATTTTTCAGAGACCCCTGAAGACAGGTCTCCAGTGCGATTTTAGCCTCTCACTGCAAACTCATGCTCAGTCCCTGTACAATTAAACACAACTAAGGGATTTGATATGGCTCTTGAGGTACAGCATATAAACACACTGAAGGGATCCACAGCTTGAAGAGGAGGAGCCCTTCCGGCACTTCTCAAAGGCGAGGCACTCACTTTTAGCAACAGCAGTACCCCAAGTACCTGTGCCCATAACATAGCCTTGCTGTTCACACCTACCTTTGTGTGTGTATGTGTGCACACTGCAATTACTGTCTTTCTATATATTAATATAAACAAAACGTAGGGTTCAGCGTGGGCACAAACACCATATATAGAAATTGAGGTTGCATTTGGAAAATCTGATCTGCAATTATCACATTCTTGTGTCCTACACAGAGACCACATTCACACATACGGTACACAGACTTATTCTCAAACTCATCCATAATTAAATCAAATTGCTATATCACAAAATTCCAACTTACAGGTTTCATACCTCTTCAGTTTAAAGCTAAGGTAGAATAAAAAAAAAGAAACAGTTGAGTATTCACCACACAGAGCTGTATTTACTGCTCAGATGTTGAGCATGTAGCTAAGAGAATATCCTTCCTCTGTCTTAAAATGGTAGAAGTGAACAAGGGTATGTGAGGATGTTTGATGTTCAAAACATCTCCTAGGGAAAAAAAAACACCCAAACATAAATACTACTTCATTGATTCACCTGAGAATCAGAACTCATTTCATTTCCAGACACCCACATTCAAGCCATGAATTGCCATATTTTCTGGCTGAAAGCCAGTGCTGCAGTTCTAGTTACTATGACAATACTGATGTCTTAGTGCTCCACAGTCTTACACATAAAGGTACCCATTCAAAAAATAAACAATTTATGGAGGATGGGAGAAATCTAGGCAAGATGACATTTAAAGAAAGCACTTCTCAAAAAATGCCCCTATAAAATTCAAAACCTGCTGAAAACACAAGGAAACAGTCAATCCATCACGGGAGCTATTTCTGCAGCAGGACACCTCTGAACTTCCCGAACGCCCCTCTCTCTGTAGTAAAACCTTACTTCTGCAGGCTTCCCCTCCCACTCCCCCAGGAGGCTTCCCCTCTCCTAACAGCAGCTAATGCAGATGAAAGGCTTGGGGTTTTTTTAATTTTTGCTTGAACATCTGTTTGCTTCTCTCTGAAAGGACACACTGTTGTCCACATACATCTTGACCTAGCTACTGATCTTAGCTACAGTTTAAACAGATTCCAAATCCTTAGCATCACAGGAAAAGAACAAGGACTCCTCACTCAGATGAAATTATTTTAATAAAACATCATGCCTGTTCTGGTATTCCAACTGTTTCTTCCTTGCCTTTACAAGCATTACAGTAAGCTTAATGCATAACCGAAATACATAGTCATTGTATGGCCCTCTGCAGAAAGCATCCGAATGACATTTCGGTCCCCAGACAGGAAATGTCAAGCCAGACCCCTGAGGAAAGAGAAAGCTCTGTCTTTCCAGAGAGAATTTCATCTGCTATTAAAGGGCTTATAGACACTCCTACATCAGATCAGTTTTTCCAAAAGCTTCTGCTAACTTCAGTAATGTTAAATCAAACTCGCAATCGGTTAAGATTAACTTCATTCAAAAGATAACTTTTTCACAACTGGCAAGTACACTAGGAAGTCCACAACACTCTCAAAAGCAGATCTGAGAGGATTTACATTTTGTATTATAGTTATGCTGGTCTTGCACTGATGCAGAGATGCTCCCTTGAATCACAAGTCTTCAGACTCATCCACGCAACCTGGGTAAGCTTTCCCTAACTAAGGTAGAAACAGTACCTCGGAAAGCACAGTGGCAAAGTGAAAACATGCATGCTAGGAGTACAACATGGTGGCAGGCAAACAGCCCACAGGCAAGCACATACAAACAGTCAGTGGGAACAATAAAAAAGAAAGAAAGAAGTCTGACAATTCCCATTATAGCCCATATCGCCATACTGCGTCGGAGTACCACAGGCTTTTGAATGCATTTATCCCAGTCAGGCAACTCCATATTACCATCCCTGCTGTACAGAAACGTCCATAGAAGCGTAGTTGCTTATCTTGGCAACAAAGCTAACTTGGGCAATGCAATGAACCAGGCTGAAAACTAAGACCTCGTTTACCTGAAGTGCAAGGGCCAGTCTCCCAGTCCATGTCACCGTATGGCAGCACTCAGCTTGGTAACTAAAAAATATTTCTGGCTGCCTCCTTTGGCGTTATTTTTAACATGCCACTGAACAAAGCACAACAACATAAAGGCTAATGGATCAAAATTACCTGTTAGCGTGTCACCTAACAGAGAGAAAAAGCATGCCACTCATTTCCATGAGAACAATCTGAGCTCCGTGGTCTGGGAATTGCAGGAGAAGGAACACCTTGGAGTGGTATGTACCGCTCGGCAGCATTATATTCATTTTGCCTGAAGCTTTTGAAATTAATTTCCATTATGACAATAAACACTACTTAGATGACATAGACTGTTTATTTACAACGTAATTGTTTTTAGACAGTTGCACTGTCATTTCTGCTCATTATAAAGGACTCTGCAGTTGCCTCTTTGGTACCGTAGAAATCAGCATTACCCATGATCTCCCACGAATCCCCACACTTCCCCCCCCCCTCAAATTATTAATAGTAGTCAGGATCTTCACCTCGAAACATCTGCTCTTCTCTCTGCGCAAGACACTTGTGCTACAAAGGACTCTACTGCAGAGTCCCTTTTTGCATTATGGCCTCAGCTTTGCAGCAGAGCAGCACATCTGGCCCTTATTACAAGTACAATAAGGTACTGGTGAATGTGTTTTCTCTAAAAACTGCATAAAATTTACATTCAATAATGAAACAGCAATTTAAAAAGGAGGCTAGGTCATTCGGTTATTCTGAAAACCTGTCCCAAAAAAACATAAAAAGGCTTCCTGTAGCATTATGGAGTCCTATTACACTCTCCAGAATTTTTCCTAAACACCCCCAACCAACTGCACTGCAGGAAAGCCATGCTTGTAAGAAAGCAACAATTAGAACTCGTCTCTTTCTTTTCTTTTTTTAAAGCTTCAGAGCTTGAAAACTACTTTGGCTAGAAACTTTCTGTTACCAAAAGTAGAGTCAACAAAATCAGAGACACCTCCTTAAGGCGTGGTAACTGAGAAAGCACCAGATCTACACGAGTACATATGCTACCAGAAAAGCCTAATAATCCCAACAATTTTAGCATCTCCGCTAAAGATTAATGTTTTACATAATTCAATATACGGTGTTTTAGCTGTGAGAATCCGTTGCTGAAATTCTAACATTGCATAAAAAAATAACCTTGTAACTTCATGTTTTATGACTAGCAAAAGCTAGAAATACATTGGTTGGCTGTCCAAGGCCTTTCAGGATTTGCAGGGGTAGGGGGATTTTGTTGAATATTTGATCTTTGTAGCTTTTTTTCTTCTCTTTTTTAAAATGATATGCTCTAAACCTATATTCAGGAAGAAAGAAAAGTTTTCTCCCCTATATCTTCATATCTAATGGCACTTTGAGACAGTTAATGACCTCTTAATTTATTGCCAAGAGCCATGCCAAATCTTGAAGGCATCACAACCACAAGCCCACTGTAAACACGCAAATACGCTTGACTAGCAAACACAAGGTTTGCTAAGAAAAATACAGAAACCTTGAGCCTCACCTGCCATGTACACCTCAGTATCATAACCCGAGTTCACCACCTGCAGACACTGTCTGACACCAAAACCATATGGAATTAAGACAACGCATTCTTACCGGTAACACAAAATATGCTTCAGAGCCTACAAAGCCCAGCTAAGCACTGGAAACACAGCCTGACTGAGGTTGTTAAAGGGTGCAGGAACAGTTACAGTTTCTTGAGAGTAACAAATATACACCTTCTCCTTCGCAGGGAGTTTGAAACGTGTTCAGGCAAAATTACTTTTGCCATGTCTCATCTTGCCTAACTTTCTAAGGCCTTCCAGGTGTGCTGCTCTACCTGCACATTAAGCAATCGCCAGGTAAAAGGGAATTTTCTTTGTACTTAGTGAGCAACCCTTACACTATGGTGTTCAAAATCGTTTTTTCTATAGCTTTTCCTTCATAGTACTCAAGGTCAATGACAGCAAAGCGCCAAAAATAGCTGTTCCCCCTCCATCGAAAACAAATAGCTATTAAAGGCACCGAGTTG
Organism: Opisthocomus hoazin; assembly: GCF_030867145.1. Lineage (NCBI taxonomy): Eukaryota > Metazoa > Chordata > Aves > Opisthocomiformes > Opisthocomidae > Opisthocomus > Opisthocomus hoazin. The sequence goes on along the minus strand of NC_134437.1, from coordinate 7,085,791 downwards.
TCCACCCGCATTTCAGGCAGTTCAAAAAGATTTACATTATTACTTTGTGCTGATCTTGTCAAACTTCTTTGGAGCTGTCAGCAAAGGGCAGCCCTCTGCCTGTCTCTGGGGGCAGATCTCCAGGAGAGCCGAGCACCCTGAACTCCAGGTAACACTCGGGAGTCTGGAGGGACTCAGCACCTTCAGTACAAACCAGCACGCAAGCCTTTTCCCGTTTCTGCCATATGCTGGCTCATTCTGCTTTATAAGTTGCATTTCCTCCTAATCATGAGGACAAGCAGCCTGCCTCTCCTCAACATACCCACCCCTCCCCGCGTCAGAAGTCTGATTCATTTCACTTGCCTCTTTCTCTCCTGATCTACCCGCACCCATCTCCTCAGTCACGAAGTGACTTCACCCTGCACACAGCGCCTTTCAGTCCCAAGCAGAGAGCTGACAGAGGTAAACCCCGCTGGAAATACAGGCTGGAGAGGCTAATCATGCAACAACTGCACAAACATGAGTGCTACGACAGATCCCAGTACAAGCAGAGCTAACAAAGATTTCTCTTCATCAGAAGAGCTGTAAGTTCGCTGTGAAAAGGAACAAAATTCAAAACAACAGCCTCCAATGCACTGTCCGTTCACACCAGTCATGGGGGGGAAGGTGGGGGGATAAGGTATGTGGAAACCACAAAAACTCCCAAACAAGCCCAGCCAAAAAACAAAATCCTGAAACGCTCTATGAAGGGTCAAAATCTGAACTTCCCAACAGAGCCAGATAAAAACAACCAGCATGTTTTGTTTGGAGGAGTTACTCAGAACTGAGAAAATTCTGTGGAAATCACTGCAAAGCAGGAAATGAACATTTTCTGGTTCTATTTATTATCAACACTATAATGACACCAACAGGATTCTTGCTAGAAAATGAGACTAACTTCAGCAGAGCTGTCTGCAAGTCAAGCATCCCTGTTCTATTTCAAGCTCTAGACTCAGTTTTTGTTTGACACAGGAAAAGGCTTTGCTGAGTATCTCTATCTCCCAGTGACTTCAAGTGCTAAATTTTTCTCCTCTATGCTTTTTCCTTTCCATGTCCAGAATAGAGGCAACACCCTTATTATTTCAGAGCACTGTTAGCAGCTCAGTAATTATAAAACACAGAGTTCACGGAATAAAACATATACACGCTATAAGTAACTGTGTGATCTTCCTGCAACACTTCAACTCCCTCAATACCTGGTTTTACTCTTTCCCCTGGCAGCCAAAGCCCGCACATGGCTGTGGCCCACCAAGAGAACAGCAAGAATTCAGTGCATTCTGCGTCCACTGCGCACAAGGGCTGAGTAGTCACTGTCTGCAATAAAAGTGGATGTTAAAAAGAATACTTCATTTTTATATCCCTGTCTGCAATTTGGTTCGGTTTAAATTATTTCCGAGGCAAAAACCCCAACGCTTCAGAAATAATTTTGCCTTACAATTATCAGGGAATAAAGCCAGCCTTAGCAGGAACGGTATAATGATCTCAAGAAAAGTGACCACTTTGTCAGAGGCAAGGAAAACACCCCGACTTTACCTTCAGCTTAGCATCACCTTTAACAAGGTGCCTCTTGCTCAAATCAGCTATTCAGCACTATGCTGGTTTATGGAGCAGAAAATAAAAACCATGTCTAGGGATGAAATATTCTTCAGACAAGTGAAACTGAGAAAGGAAACACTAAGCCAATAATAATCTAAGGTGTTACAATTAATCATTTGCACAGCAGCACTGTTTGAAATACAGCATATGATGGGACTTTCCTTTAAACAATGACAAAAAATATTTCCAAGACTAACAAAGATGTTGCAGCAAGATGATGGCTTGCCTTCCTCAGCTCAGGCAGGACTAATCCTACAACCAAGTCTTTCAGCCTTATCCTTCAGGGCACATCTCAAGCCACAGAAGCTCACGAAATAAGGCTATTCCTGCCACCAGAATTAGGCTGTAAAGGACCCAAGAGTATTTCCCTCTCACATCCTACTGCAAGGCCTGTCCTGAAATGGAAATCAACAGTCCTTTATAGACCTGCTCCATCTCTCCCCTGAGGGTGTGATAATCAAACAGCACAGATAAGGTCCCACAAAGCCTCTCACTTTGTAAAAGTAGACTTCTTCCTCAAACTCCTGAGGGTGGCAAGGACATATTCCCTGCCCAGTAGTGACAGAGCACTCATTTTAATAAGTTCACAGCACACACTGGAGGCCCAAATTTAACTTTCTGGTATTTACAGCTTTGTTCAGTTTTGGAGAATACATAATTATTTTTTCATCACAGCTAGTTCTTCTTGCACCCTGCCCCGATCAGCATCTGTTTCTACTCTCATCAAGCAGCCTCAGGTGTTGTGCTTCCAGCTGCAGGCAGAAAGAGCAACACCAAAACACAAAGCAATGCAGAAAACCCCATACCCAGCTCTGACAGAGACAGGCCATATAGGTCTATCTTCTTAATTAATGAAATCAAAATCTGAAAAAAGACAATGTGCCAACACCATCTCCAAAAGCATGTCATAGGAGCATACCATTTCAGGTACAGGCTTACTTCTCTGCAATCTATATCTTCAGTAAACACAGCATTTTCCTGCCTTCTGTGGTTTATTCACTTCCTCCCCCAGCACTTCAGTTTTAAAGAGGGAAGCACCACTCACAATATCAATGATTTTCCATCTTACTAGTGCAGCTGAGGTATACCTTTTATCTTTCGGTCCTTTCTTCTGCCCAAAATGATCTTCACACAAGATCCTTCATCCACCTCTAACCTCTCTAGCAAAAAATCTTCCTCTTGTGTTCTCATCCCTCCACTAAAATAAAAAATAATCCTATTGTCACTCCTCTAGCCCTTCGTCCAACAGCCTCTAAACATCCTCCACTCCAACCCTTTTCACTTCAGCTTTTCATCTCACATTTCAGTGGTTCTTGCAAACCCCTCCCTTTGCCTTTCCTGCCATGTCCCATTCCTTCCCTCCAGCACTTCTGAAAACTCTGCACCACTAAAAGCTTCACAGCTGTGAAATTTACACTGTCTGGCACTATTTACTGACAGTACATAACCTGTTTACTAACTTCTGGAACTATTTCCATTACATGACAATGCTAAAGCTTTGGGTAAAGTTTCTGCAGAAAAGATTCCATGCTCTGGAACTTTCTACTTAAACACTCCCACTGAAGCTGCAATTACAATTCTCTCTTGACATTTCACCAAGAACTTGAGATGACAAGTACTCTCCCCAAGAGCTCCAAGAAATCACTCGCTATAATTCAGCACAACAGAAGTCATGCTAGAACATATGGGGCTGGGAAAAATCCCACCACTCAACAAAAGTTTAACCTTGTGAGTTCAAACACTAAGGGCCACTAACCAGCAGAGAGAGTACAGAATCAGGCTCATCACATTTATCAGGTTCAAAGTATTTACCTAAAGCCAGGCATGGCACAAGATGACATTCTGCAGCCTTTCCTACAAAACCCTCCCTTCATAACTCAATCCCGATTTATGACATGGCCTACTATTCCAGCAAGGCTTTGAAGTGTGCAAGAGGTGCTTTATGCTAATGCAGGGTAAAAGAAAAAGGCAAAGTCAAAACACTCACCATTTATCCTCTTAAGAAAGGGAGGGTTAAAACCCTTTATTTTCAGCCTAACAGGATGAAACAGGAAAATGCACCTCTACAGGCCAAAATCTTGAAGAAGGAGTGGAAAAAACTGCCCACGGACTTCTCTTGGCAAGGTCCAGAGTCAGGAAAGTCAGTCAGTACTCCACTTAAACAATCACGACAGCAGTATCACCTTCACTAGCTACACAAAGGAGCCGATTCAAGGTGAGGGGAAAAAAGAATACTCTGAAAAAGATGCAGTCTAATTTAATGCTCCCCAAAGCTCCAGTCTGTCACTTTTCCTGCTCTAAATATAATCAACAAAATCTGATTGAAATAATTTGTAAATAAATGTGGAAGCCCTTCCCCATCTGTGGCTTAATTGGTGACTCATTTCACAGCCCTGCTAAAGGATTTGTGCTCTCTTCCCTTCTTCCTCCCGCTAAATTCATCACTACATTCCTCTGCTTTGCCATGCAAGCAGTGTCTCTCCCTCATCTGTTACCATAGCAGCCACGAGTAACAGAATGCAACGTTAACAGAAGATTACTTCCCCCCCTTTAATTTATTTATATGCAAGTAACCCACTGAGAGTTGACAACAGCAATAACTTCACATTCACACTACAACAAAGGGGGTTTTTTAATTCCTTTTTTTTTCCACACATGCGCTACCAGAATAATTAAAATTCCTCTGGATGTGGAAAAAAAAAATCCTGAACTTCTTAGGATTAATAGAATGCAGCAGCAGATCTGGATAGGATGCTGATTTGGAATTAAAGCTGAGGGGGAACAAGAGGCTTAACACATACACTGCTTGAGAATCACTCTCCAGAAAACTTTTCACTATTTTCAGCAGATCTATTAGAACCCGTGAGAAGCTGAACTGTGAAAAATACCTAATACCAAGCATTTACACTTATTTAAAGAACCAAGCAAAAGGGAAAGCAAGCTAGCTAGAAAAAAACCTCTTAAGTAAAGCCTTTTGAAACGTACCTGTTTCTGAAATGCTGGTTACACACACAGGCTGAATTCAGCCATTCAGTTGTCGGAATTCCTGGAAGAAGTACTTGCGTAAAACAAGCTTACTTACAGATTCTGAGAGACAAACAGTTAAAATAAATTATATCCTGACTTAGGCACCTCTGGTCTTGTCAGGACCAAGGGGCTCTGGGGGCAGACAAAGGCAGGTCTGTGGCCAAGCAGAAGACCAGAACTCCTCCACCGCAGCCCAAGCAGAGACTGAGGAGGCCTTAAGGGCTGAACTTCCTGGGCCCATGGGTGTGGAGGCCCCAGGTGAGGCTCGTCAGGGTCATTAAGGCTCATTAGTGCTCAGGGCCCTGATAGGTTTGTGAACAGGTGTATCATCTTCTGAGGCTAAAAAAAAACCCCACACCTGTTTCCAACCCTCCCATCCTTCTTACATAACACAGACTTGGCCCAGCAGCACTTACCACTTAAAAAACAAATTTGACCCCTCTCTCAGTGATTTGCAGAGATAGATATGTATTTTACCCTCAGTAAATTCAGCTAGAAAACAGTTCATTTTCCCACATCCCTGCTCAGCTAAATAAAGAATTTGGATCAGAGTTGTGGTCAACATATGTTCTAGGCAACTCCCGATTCACTGCCTCCCAGGTCTAAGAGACAGGGTATCTCACAAACAGCTCCAAAGCATCTGCGCTATTTTCCAAAGCTTGGAATTTAATGGCAAAATAAGAAATCCTAGTACTTTCAAGGCGTAATGGCCACTTGAGATGAAACCTCTACTCAGGAGAAAGATGATCAGCTGCCCTTAATTTAGTCATTTTTAGAACTTGATATATTAACCAATTTATAAGTTTATCAACACTATAAAAATCAGAAGGGAACATTTAACAGAAATCAGAGCAGAACATTTAACAATGCTTAATGTAAATGTATTCATAGCATATGGTTTGTGGTTCTTCATAGATTACTGTACAGACATAAACATATACATACAGTCCTACGCTATCGTGACACAATTTTTCCAAAAACATAAAGCACTCAATCCTCAACTGGTTTTAGCTCCACTAAAAATCCATAAGGATGCAACAATTTAAGGTGACTGACCTGTGAAATTCACTGGTTTGATCATCTGTATGGACTGGGAGGAGGACCAGACCTTCAGACACAGTTTACATTAAATAACCTAGCTACGCTTTTTATACTGATGCCTCATCAGAAAGAGAGACAGTGCCCCCAGCGCAGTGACTGGGAGGTACTAATTCACAACGCTATCATCTGAAGGCATCTGTTTCCTTCGGGTGTCCTTTCTACTCTGCTGTTACTCAATGTAAATCGAGGAAAATGAGACAGCACCACGTTCAGCTAAATTCCACGTCCTCCCTCCACCCCTGTTACTACCTTCTCATCACACTGCATCCCACTCTTACTCTGCTGCACTTTAGTGGGAAAATGCAACTTCATCTGTGGGAAGCAATAAAGGTAGAAAAATTAAGCTAACCATTCAATTACAGATGAAAACGGTCGACCTGGTTTCTAAATAAAAAACATGCTCAAGTAGTACCTGTATCTTTATGCAACGTGCCAGCATGCTTGCAGCCTCACTCTACAGACACCGAGCTGCAGCTGCCAGAAAGCTGGGAACAAACTGCATCAACATGGCGAATGCGTAATACTTCTTGAAACATGGTACAGTAAATGCTGATTATTCTCAATGCAATCTACACATCTCCTGTTGCATAACTACACTGCTTCCCAAAGCCACAGTAACAACACAAAGGTAAGCAAATACCAGAAAACTCCATTTGAACTAAAAGAAGTGGCAAAACACCAACAAGTAGTATGTACATTAAGTAGTTCTTCCTTAAGCTTCTTGTATGGAAGACTAGCATTTAAACCAAATAATAAGGAGCTGAGAAAGAGATCACCAATTATTTTATGCTGGGGAGCAATTCTCTAACCTTTCTTTGGCAAAATTTCACTGAAACAGGTCTACATAATTTTGAGTACTTGACTTCAGTTAAATATCTATGTTTTAGATAAAAGTCAATGCCAAGATAAATTAACTCCTGGACAGCACTTAGCAGACAATGCCTCAAAACAGGGATGAAGCTGCAAAGTTGAATAAATTTTAAATATCAGTCTGGGAGTAAAGAGAGGACTGATTTGCCAGCCCAAAAAATTATTTTTCAGGAGGGAAATTCCTATCCTTTGTTTATACTTCCCTTTGGACAGTTACTAGTCTCCCCATTATTTAATTCTAAGTATCAAATATGCAACACATCAATTAAAAATACTCCCCAAAGAAAATTGGTTTTATTATTTCCTGTTGCATATCTTCCAGCTAACCAATTTAACAGCTCAATTAGAGAAACCCTTTGAAAGGCCAAATAAATTTGGCGTGATTAGTTTGCCAATAACGACAGTGCTTTCATATTCACTGTAGCTTTTAAAAACAGAAAGCGTGCCATGCAGAAATCATAAAAGATGAGCTGCTCGGGTTTTTAATTGGAGCTAAAGCAGAACAACATTTTATTTCTAGGCCTCCAGGCCCCATTTACCAAGATACACTTGCTTTGCTGAGCAGATGAGAGTCTGTGTACTGCAATGAAATACCAATTCAATCCAACACAGAAAAGGGCTTTCATATACACGTGTGTGCACACACGCGTGCACACAGACACACACGAAAGGCAGAGGCGCGGAACGTGCGCAGACCTCATTTATAGTGAGTGCAGGAGATCAAGAAGGGAAAAGGAATTTCATGCAATAAACAAAAAATATTGCAAGTCCCAGAACAAACAAATATTTGCAGCTGGAATAATCATGTGATCAAACTCACAATCCCCTCTCTGCCCAAGAGGCAGAGTTTGTTTTGATGTCACCGACAGCAGCTGGAGGAGAGCCAGGAAAGAAAGGAAATGTACAGATTTTCTTTTTCCAAGCAATAATTTGAAATAATTTTCTATTAGTTCTGTGCACCTAGTGCTTCTTTGTGGTCTTTGAAACTAAGTTTTCCTAAAACTTTCAGCACAAGTAGAAATGAATGCTAAATTTCATAACAATATTGAGAATTGTCCCCTCAATACATGCTGCTCTTGTATTTTTTTCTGTATTTGACAACATCGCTTTGCACTGGTATACCACAAACTGCCACCACTGTTTTGGTCTAACAGCCCAATTGCAACATTTATGGAACACAGATCACAATTACAACACGATAACAGAGATAGGTCTCCAGAGTTAACCATAAAAAATCCTTCATATTTCTAATGTATTTGCTTCAGGGCATAAATTATTCTACCGTACCAGAAGGATTTTAATGCCATGATTTATTCTATGTGAATATAGGGCGAAAAATTCGGAATCACCAAAAACACTGAAATAAAATGGAATATTAAAAGATACTTCCAATACACACACACACTTGACTAATTTAATGATGTGGTAACGTCAATGAAACCTAAAGACACACCAACCTTCAGGATCTAGCACAAAGAGGAGCAAGTACAATATTCTGGCTCTGCTACCCACTTCCATTTGTGCTTGCCAAATGCATGGGGCCAATTCAAAACAGCAATACACATGATGTTCAGCTGTTCTCAAAGGAATTCAAAGAGACAAGTATGCTCTTTTGCAATTCAATAAACCACTTTTTCTCACGCTCAAGTGGTGACCTCCTCTTAAATACATAAGTCGCTCAAGAGAAGGTGCAGCCAAAATCTATGGTTTGTCAGATGAAATAATCTACGTTTAAAGAGCCATGACCAGACAATATAAGCTTCAAAATTGTGTTATATAAAAGAGAAAAAAAGAAAGAAAAAAAGGATCTAATGCTGTGGCCTAAACTTTGGTACAGTTGAAGAACAAGGACAGACCAACGTCTGAGGCCCAGTCAACAGAAACTCAGATTTTCAGCATCTATCGATGAATGCAGTCCCATGCCTAACGCTGCACAGCAACATATCAGGATGGTGGCCAACGTACTCCCAGTTGCCTACCAGATGCATTCTTGAATAACAGAAATAGGGTCTCAGATCAGAAGCATTTCCTCAGATCTAACACTGATTACACATGATTTTACGGAAGATCATCCTGCCTATCTGTATTTGTACCCTACACAAAGAGCTTCCCAGTCTGCGCCTGAGCAACACAACACAAGATTCAAGCACTGTCCACTACAGGGGTCATAACACAAGACAATGTAGACCACAGCTTTGCTGGGGAGAAAAGAATGAGCTTTGACTTGGTTAAGAAGGGAAAAGTTTGCAGAAGAGAGAATAAAGTCCAAGAATATGGGTGGTAAGAGGGGGTAACCTTGAGTGCCTGCGCCTGCAAAAGATGGGAGGAGAAAGTCATCTTCAGTTTGCAGGTAAAGAGCAAGGACCACAGAGAGTAGCCAAAGGTCAGCACAGCGCAGTGACTCCAACATAGCATGTTACTAACCTAATTTGCCTCCGCACTTCGCACACTAGGCATGGAGGTTCTTCTGAGAGACGTCTGCCTGCTCAGATTGCTTCCCAAACAATTTTTTTTCGTATGTTCATCTTGGTAAAGTCACTTCTATGTAGTTCAACTACAGAGAGAGATGGAGAAGAACTACCAGGTTTCCTTTTTAGGAAAAAAAAAAAATCTAAATCTTAAAAGGCTAACAAAAAGGAATAACCAAGCTGTAAGACAAGCATGGAGAAAGTGCCCTTTTACTCGAGGAATGGGTTAGAATTCACAAAATCCAGTAGTATTCTGTTTTACATTTCATTTCAGCTCATCATATGCATTAAGTTAAACACATTAGTTCCCTTGACATCAATGGGGCTGCTTGTGTTGAAGGTTCAGCAATCATCAGAACACTGTCCTAAATCAAGTGCATCTGCAACTTCAATGAACAGTGGTTATGAAGGAAATTGTTGCTGAAATGTTTGGTCTTCTGCACCTCCAGAAGTGTGAAGGCATGTAAATATAACTGTAGCAAAACCTACCACCCTTCAGAGCATTCGCTTTCCCGTGTAGTCATTGCAGCTAAGCAGAATCCATCCTCACATCTGGCAACTGCAAGTCTCCGAGCCTGTAAGCACACACTGTGGCTGGCTAGCTTCTCTTCTGTCACAGATAAACTACGCAAAGGATTTTTTAAAATGTATTTTAAAAACACAATGCTCATATAATTTGACTTGGACATAAGCTGGTTTATTAGCAAAGAAAAGAAAACAGAGCAAACAATAAAAAATACTCCTTAAACAAAATCATGTCAGGAAGATTAGTGCTTTTAGGTCCTATTGGACTTGAGTGCAAGATTTCAATGACAGGGATTATATGATTTTTTTCTGAAGTGCTGTTAAAAATGTTGTTCCCCCCTACCCCTCCAAGAGATGCATTTTAAAGTTAGTGAATGTACACATCATGTCAAAGAGCTGAACTAAAGGATTCACAGCGATCACTAATGAAGGCTGAAGGAATTATAACCAACCTGTCACAAAACACAAGTGAATCGCATATAGCTCTACAATAACCACACATGGCGGTTTCAAGAGGCTAAATATTGCTCAAACATCCTCACAGTCACAAAACAATTCATTCAGCCAGTGCATTAAAAAGATCCTTCACTGATTCAGGTTCATCATCTCAAACAATATTCTACAGCATGTAGCAGAGTCCTCCCGTCACCTGTTACTTACTTACACAGGAGCCATAAAAATGACCCACTCAGGGACTAAAACAGCCCAGTATTGACAACTGCCTGATCCTTCTCTGTCTTTTTATTAATTTTTTTTTTAAAGCAGAAAAGACCTTATTTAGGACATTTCAACTACAAATAAAGGCATTCTGTTTTTAAGGCCCCAGGTTAGCTAGTAGTCCGTTGAAGCTTTCAATACAGGAACAAAAAGGAAGAAAACCACCAAAGCACCACATTAACATCAGTCAGAGGTATAGAAAATTAATTCCTTTGTTTTTAAAACTACCTTGAGCAGGAATTTTTTTCCACCATACTATTTCAAGCCCTGTCATGTTCATTAAGTGCTGCAAACCTCACACGACGAGCCATACAATGAATGCTTTTTTCATCAAAGTAAAAAATAAATTTAAAAGCAGTGTGCAAGAGTGGTGCTTTACCAGATCTACAAAGAAACACAATCAATTATCATCAACATCCATGATAAATGAAAATTTCTTTTTAAGAATGATCTCCAAAAGCTAGATAACTATACACCCCCCTGGGGGAAAATAAATAAATCAATAAATAAATACAGTTTGCAGTGTCTTGGTTAACATACCAAAGATTTTAGCTGTTAGCAAATCTCACTTGTACTGGGGGTGTTTTTCTCTGAGACTACAGGGACTGGAATTCCCTCTAAAAGTTTTCCCGTGTTGACCTCTATTACGGCACTTGGGAAACCCTGTAACAGCTACACTGTTGCTGACTCCAGAGTTGGTTTCTGCAAGATGATGCCTGCTTCTTCCTAAATGCTGAACAATTTCAAAGCCGTTTTAAGACAGCAAGAGCACAGCTACCACTGCTGCAGGAAGATATACTCAGAAATTAAATTCAGTCCTCACCGAAGTTTATACGAATGCTCCTGGAATTACTGCTGGTCTGGTTCCTAAGGTGACAGTAGTAGGTGTGACTCCACCTCTGCCCTTCTTGAAGTGGTCTGGTTGTGTTCCTAGCCTAGAGCACTGGCACAATTGGGTTAAGGAGTGACAAGTGCAAAGAGACTGGCAGACCCTGGTGGACAGCAAGAGACAGTGAGAAGACAATAACCTCTTGCTGCAGCTCAGTTGCAGCTGAAATAGCTCGATGGATCATAGCTAAATACAATAACCAAACACTACAAGAGAGAAGGAGTTTGCTCCATGACAATAGAACTGAGTATCAGCTATGCCAGAGCACAATTACAATTGTGTATTGCATCAAACCCACTGGAAGACAGAGGTAAAAATTCTCTCTGCTAGAAAAAGCTACGAGTCAAACACTCAATGTGTCTGTCAAACCAAAAATGCAAGAGAAGGTCTCATAATCACGAGTTGCTTCTAAATTGTAGTTGCAAGGAGTGTATCAGTGCGATAATATTCAGTAATGAATTGACGATGGGCTTAAAAAAAAAAAACCACACCTCAAACACACAAACAACTAACTACTAATCACCTACTACAGATTTTAAAAATAAGTTTACCCAGAGGAGAAAAGAAATATCAAAACAGTTTCCACAGGTGCAGAAGAAATCAAACAGATGGTAACTCTTACAGAAGAGTGTATTCGTGCTGAACAAACACAAATGTTTTTGGTCAACAACATTTCAACTGTCAGAAACAGCATGGATAAAAATGACTTACTCAAAAATTCAACCCCCTCCCCTATGCCTAAAACTATGCAATTCTGAAATATTTTTGACAAAATTAAGATTACAGATACCCTCGATTGGCAAATCACATTTACAGTTAAACACCACTTACCTTGGTAGGTGGCTGCTCAGCAACAGAAATTCTTTAACACATTTCGTACTTAAAATACTGGATTCTACACCACACAGATGCCATGCTACAGACCAGGCTTCAAGCGTATCGGGTCACGGACAGGACTGCTGCACCCACAGTATACACTCGCATTTCAATCACCTGTGAAAACACACCGGCCAGTTCTTCAAAGGACGGCAGCAACAAGACTGCAGCTGGCTTGAAACACAAGATAATGTCATGCACTCACACAAACACACAGAAAGAGACCAGGTGACAACGCTGTCCTATCTTCAAGCTCTCCTTTGAGCACAGTTAAAAAAACAAAACAGCAAACATCCCCTTCCAAACTGTAGATATTCCCCCCAAAAGCTGACATTATAAAGTAACACCCCTATAGTATTAATTGTCATAAAACTGTTTCAACAGAAGTGCTTTAGAAATTTGCATCTTTAACATTATTTAAAAAAATTAAAAATAACACAAACACAGGCATGGGATTTATTTGACCAGAAGCCGATCTGGAGCATGTGTACAGAAACACACACGTGGGTCCTCTGTTGATCAGCCTTGCTATAATTTAGGAATGCTAGATGAAAAGCAGTTTTATCTTTTGGCTAACTGGGAACTTCTTAAGCAAATTTGTCTCACCAGTCATTCGCTTTTCCTGCTCATCTTGCTAATATTTGAGGCTATTTAAAGGATCGGTGATTTTGAAGAGATCTCAAACCCTCACAGATCAAAGGAGGCGAAAACCTCCACTGCTCTGTCAACACTTCCTCCAGAAGATGGACGTCCACAATGAAGCAAGGTTTATTAAAGCCAGTTTGGAGAGATTTATCCCCATTTCCAAAACACGGCCATTTAATCTCCCCCTTCTACGTTAGGAAGAAAAAAAAAAAGCAACCCAGAAAAGCTTCTAATCACATGGGCTAAAAAAATAAATTATTTAAAGTTACAAAATTAAGCTGACAAGCATGTTTTAACCTTAAAAAAAGGCTTATTTTTCACAGCATTAGCAAAAAGTTCAAATTCAACCTTCAGGTTCTGCTAAAGCAAATTAGCACACTCTGAGGTACACTCTTTGCAGTATGACAAAGACGTGTCTTGAGTGAAATTAATGAGACACCTCTGCCACACATTAGTAGAACACACAAATCCGATAAACACTTCTGAAAAACAGAACAGCAACGAATGAAAGACAATGACAGAGAGAGTCAGGGCTGCAGTAGTATCAAGCCTCACCGCAACCACGTGGGATACAACTGTCCCACGGGCAGGCAGCCGGTACTCAGGTAACAGACACTGCAGAATCGGAGGAGCACCGGCACCTCAGCCCCCCCAGTTCACAGTCCAGCACAGAAGACTGAAACTTCAAGTAAATTTGGGTTTGCAAGAAAGTACCAACTGGAACTGGATCTGACGGAGCTCGGATACATTTCCTTTCTGCTGGCTCTTCTGCTTTATGAGACTGACCCCTCAAATTAGCTTGTCCATTTGTTTGAAGACAGTCGGAGCCTTGATGGAATCACCTCCTCTTTATGAGCGCACATTCCCTACTGAAAGCTGCGGGGTTTTAGGCACTTGCAGACCTGGACCTTGGTGTTTTACTGACCACACTGCTGACCTCCAGAGAAAACATCCTGTGGGTGGAACTCACTGCAGAGGGTGAGCAGAGTCCAGGTAACATTTACATTACAAAGAAGTTGTTTCAACAAACTTTCAGCAGCCTTCACACAGACCTTACGGCTGCTGCAGGCAGATGGCTACGGGTGTCGCTTCCTGTGCTATCCCTCTTTTAGAATGGTTGAGCTGTGATCGCAAGGCACTTCGTGAAGTCTCTCTCTCCCACTTGGTGTGTAGTTTTCCACCTCCACTAAATTCTATGATCCTGTAAAGACCATCTTTCATCCTGCCACACACTGGAAGAGACTACCAGACTGACGATTTTGTAATAGTCCTCCAGGCAGTGAACACTTTGATACCTTACACAGTTTATTTTACTATGGTGCCAGGTTTTTAATTGTGTAACACTCAATGTGCATGGTTACACACAATAAAATTTACTTCGAAACTCTAACATTTCTCCTGAATACAATCAAAGAGGTGTCATTTAGCAAACAGGATAGCACAAAGTTCTACTGGGAGAGGAGCAGGGGAAAGAAAGAGTGTGTTGTTTTGTATCTCCTCCAGAAGGCATGCAGTTGAGTTCACATTTTAAGCTTATTTACATGTATGGCCTCTATAAGCAAAACCAGCCCTCATTTAAACACTTTCACAAGGACATTTGATACAGTTAAGAAAGCCTCTTAAAGTCTTCCTCTATGTTTTATGCATCAGACTGGTTACCTAGATTGCCTCCCTATCTTACATTATCCTGCAGTTCTGAAATACTTATTCAACTATTTCTCAATGTTCTAAAAACTAATTTTAAGACACAAATTTATAAACCACAAATCCATGCAGATTTTTCAGGTTTGAATCTCTTAATCTTTGCAAAGCTTCATATAAGTAGAGAATATTTTTCTCTGTTCTGTGAAAGAGCCTCACACCACGAAGAGCTTATTAACCTAAGAAAAAAAAACAGAACAAAAAAAAACCCCACCAAAATAACCCCAAACGCTCCTCCTTTATAGGCTTCTTAATATCTGCATTAAATACACTACAAGTACCAATATTTCGTATCCTGAAATAAGATTACCTAGCCACATATCTGAGATAGAGGAGAAAGGAGGGGAACTGGTAGAGGCTGGACATTCACCTATTCACTTTGAATTTTTTTACCACCTGTGTGTTTAAGCAGCAAATGTAGTAGGCTATACACGTTTATTGCTTAAAACTTACAACACCATTTCCTTAGTGACCCGAAAGAAAAAAGAAAAAGGCAGTTGTCGCAGAGGGGAGGAATGGGGGAGGAGAAACCTTTATTGCTTTCTCTCTACATGACTGTTCACAAGGTGACTGATTACTCAGAGAGAAGTGGGACAGATAGCAAGAAATTCTGACACACTGTTTAAATGGGGATGTATATCCACATTTCAATCAGACTGTTCCCGATGAGACTGGAGAAGGTAAAAGTAGAAGCAGACTAGAAAAAAAAATCTCAAACTGTATACATTCACAAATTTTTCTTTCTGTAAAATTGCAGCATCTGCTAGGGAAATGAGACTACCTAATATAAGCTAGAAAGATGCACACAAGCTTAGCAAACAAGTCCTTCCACATCCTGCCCTGTAAATTTCAAGTCCTTTTTTAATTTCTCCTTTATATAAATCTACACTTGAGCATTTGTTTCACTTACATTAACCATTTTAAGATTTACAGTTACACATATGTTAAAGGGGAATGCTTACAGTACTTCTTGAAACAGCAGTAATATAAAAACAAATAAATAGTACCCTCATTGCAATCCCTACACAGGTCCAGCTAGCAGAGAGCAAACCTGACAGCAACTTCCATGATATCAAGAGTCATGCCTGGAAAAGTCCAGTGAATTTTTTCTCCCTCCAAAGCCTTTTAATTTCAACATCTTCCACCAGTGCTGAACGGCATGATGTATCCTTCCAGAAACTCCACTGTCTTAAAGCTACTTTTGACCAGGTTTTAAGAGAACAGTTTGTTCTGTGTTATTTTTTCCCCTCTTGCACCACAGACCAGATTTTCAACAAAACAATGCCATCTCTGACAACATTTCTTCATCCTCACCGATACTCCATTTCAACAGTTTGTTATTCCTGGGGAGAACTAGGATGGACTTTGAAAAAAACATGTTACACTAGACTTTACTAGAGAGCAATTTTTCCAGCCTAGCAGTTGGCCTGGAGCACATTTCCATCTCATAGGAGGGTAAGAGAAACCTAACACCTCGAAGGCTGCAGGTAAGAAGTTAGAAGAGATCTGCAAGCGCTAGTTGCTACCGAGACCCTCAGCCCTTGAAAAGCTAAAATCTATTTACAACACAAAAAAAGAAGAAAACAGTCACAAACAGATGGGACAAACAGAAGAACAGGAAAGTGTAAATTGACTTGGCCAGGACAATGTTGGAAGATGTCTACAAGTACTTAATGGAGTTAAATGTTTAAAAAAGAAAATCATTTCCCTCTAAGTTCAGACACTGAGGTGGTAAATAGCACCGTATGTCATACCATATGTCAGTCAGCAAACAACCTTAACAAATCATCTTTCAAAAAGCATTCTCTAAAGCTACATGTTATCCGTTATTTCCCCACACAAACAGGAACCAGCCTACTTTAAGCAGCGATACAAGAAAATTCAAGCACTGCTCAAACATGAATCCTTTCAAACATCAGGCAAATCAGCCCACAACGCACGAATTCGGTGGCTAGAATGCGTCAATGTATTCGACATAGAAATTAGTGCCATTGACACATGCAGAGCTCAGACCGCACAGTTACTGAACCCACACGCTACCCCCACTTCAAAACAAGCATTTTTTTTGCCACTGTCTTCAGCAACAAGAACAACCTGAGTTCTTAAGAGTTATTGATTTGTTAGACTTACTGAACTCAGACCTTCCAAATCAACTAGAAAAATCCATGCACCACTTTCATGTGTTTCACAAGGTCTATCGTTCCAAAAGGAAGGGTTAGCCTTTGAACACCACACAGATTAGTTGGATTTAGAATATGCAGCATTTGGGAAGAGAACAAGTTGCCTACGATGATATTTTGGAACATGAAATATAACAGCAAGATCTTTCAAATGTCTCCTTCTCACACAGTTGCAGTCTAGCCCCTCATACAGCATTTTGTCTAGCAACTTGCTAGCAAATTTCATGGAAGAAATCGAAGCCTTAAGAGCTAATACTTTAACTCATCTACATATGCTCATGCATTAACATGTCAAATACCTCCATCTGCCAAGAAAGGTTGGACAAGATGATCCTTGAGGTCCCTTCCAACCCAGTATTCTACGATTCTATGATCTTAACTTCTAAGAGTCCTTATGCAGAGGTAAACTATCGGTAATGTTCATAATGATAGTGAGCAAAAAGATTTTACTTTTAATAAGATAGTAAAGTCTCTCCACTCTCCAAGAAGTTTGCTTTGATGCAGCATGAAGAATCCCTTCCATGAAGGAAAAATACAACTTTGTGAGGGTATGCAGGAGCACTGCATGCGTATGCACACACTTTGGCCCAGAAATGAATTCCAGGCATAAAAGAACTCACAACAAACCACTCCTGTGTGTTACTGTCATCTCACTGAAGCTGCTATATTTGTAAAAATAGCTTTAAAAACTTGTGAAAGGTATTCAAGTTCATATCTCACAATGTTATTTTTAACCAGGAGCATTTCTGCAGCATATTCTTCAGAGGGGCATCAGATCTCTGCCTCTCTGAAAGCTCATCCTGTTGGATTTCACATATCAGTTATCAGACATGGACACTCCAGAATCATGTGGTATTCAAGTACGGATAGCTTTCCTTATTGTCAGAGTACCTGAGAAACTACAACGCACAATCGTTTTCCGATTCATTTGGTGATGTCCAATTTATCACTCTGAACACTTGAGCAGGTTCCAGACACCTAGTAACACATTTCATAGAAGGAAGACCTATAGAAGATTTTACATTTCACGCATGGTCTAGGCTACAGGGCTGCAGTTTCCTAACTAAGAAATTTCCCGGCCTCTATCAAATCAGGATTTGCTGCTCTCATATATCAAAATGCCAGAGAACAGAATACCTAAGCTGAAATAGGAAAACACGTTATTTGCAAAATTTTGCTAATAAAATTCTCTACAGTATTTAGAACACAAGTCTAGACTAGTTCAGAACTCCAAAAACTTTTAACTAACTTTCCAAAATGGACATTTTATTCACATTTTGTATTCAAAACAAATCAGTATTCAGACTGTCCTTTGAGTCAGCCTAAGTCACTGCATTTCTAACAAATTTAGAAAAGACATTTAAATCACTTCACAGATTCCTCCTCAGAATGCACGTACCATATAATTAGGAGCCCTTGAACCACAGCAGGGGATGCTGAAAAGACCTTCACCCAAGCAAAGCTGGAAGCTTCATGCTGTCAGCAAGTTGTTCTGAGATGACAAGGTCACCAGGTTAAGTGTAACAGGGGTTTCTGGCATTAGTTATGGGATCTGCTGACTTAGCTGTTCATACTGAAGAATTCTTCAAACCTGTTTAACGGGTTGTCAACTTTCTACTTTGCAAGCCAGTTCCATGTTCACTCCTCATGCAAATTGGTGCAGTCTCCAGCAGAAATTACAATGCCTTATGCCAAAGCTGGAGTTCATTATGAAAACACCAGTCAGTGGCTACTCACTATTCTGAAGCATCCCTGTTTATAAAAAACTATTTTGAGTTTACACAAAGCGTTAAGCATTTTGACCTTGGGTCTGTTTTGTCAGAATGTAACACAGATGTGAATACTGTAACATATCTACACATTTCTCATGCTAGCTAGCATTTTGAGTCCCTTACCTTCAACAGTAACAAGTTCACACAGTTCTATTTATTAATGAATACTCTCTCCTATTGTTTGCGAGAAAAATGCACGTTTAACAAAGCTTCGCTGTTCTCCAGACACTGGTCTCACAGGCATATACGGAGAGATCGTCATCTTTAGATTGTAATTCCTGCTGAACTGTTTCTCCAGATGAGCTGAACAGGCTCAGCTTTATTTTGCTATTCTTATCTTATTTTCCAAGTGTAGGCTACAGGTTGTCAGACAGGAATGTACTCCTTCAACCTGTTTTAGAATGCAAGTCAACAATTACTTAGGAAAAAACCTTGAATATCAAGCATCTACATTAATTCCTCTTCCTCCCCTTATTTTAAACCTTGTGAAGAATTAGGAGAATTAGAGAAGGCAGACTAAGCAACACTTTCTATTTATTATGTGTCCCACAGACTTTAATGCCATATATCCTTTTATATGGCACTCCTGTAACACAGAAGTTGACACCCAGGTTTTCTGAAGTGCAGTTTTGCATACCTGCTCCCACACACTGCTCAGCGGCACACATACACACAAACCTTTAGCACTTTGTGCCTACAGGAATATTCAAAAGGGAACTTCCAACATGCATATGCATAAGTTAACACTCAGATGGAAATCCAGAACTACACAAAGAATTCAGAGCTACATTTCTTTATGTATTCAAATTTTTGAAAATTTTAACGCACAAATGAGATAAGCAACACAGCCTCAAGCACTAGCCAAAGCACCCAGTGCCAGGAATTTCTGAGCAACTGTCCCAGCAATCACCGACAATCTTGCACTTCACAAATCCTTTAACATCTCCATGTTAAGGAGTTCCTTGTCCAAAAGAGCAGGGAGTATTTTTAATTCTCTCAAAGGACTATTACGAAGATTAATTAAGGTCTGAGCAGTGCTTTGAAGATCAAGACTCCTATGCTGTTATTTACTATTAAAGAACAACAAAGTGCATTCTTGTTGTGTATAATTCAACTTCACAGGGAAAACAGTGAAAAAGCACATGTGCTCGAGTGCATAAATCAATTCTCCCTGCCCCAACAAGCTGTGATTTGCATAACTGCATTTCTAGTCACCAAAACCCCATCAGTAAATCTATACTCCTCCCTTTGAAAGATTTTAAGGGCCTTGAGGAATATAACCAATATAGCTTCTCTTCTGATTCTTTTCCAGGATAAGCTTTTCCTATCAGATATTTCTGCCTCAGTTCAGCAATGCCTTTTATCCTATATGGAGCCCTAGGATTACTCACATGCTAACATCAGGCATATTCTAAAGGGGTGTGTCAAATCAGAAATTCAATACCTATTTGGGATGTTTCCATTCAAAAAGAGGAGAGAGACAGCATGGCATGGTGGGTAATTTGGGGGATCGGGGGGGATGGGGGAAATCAAAACTTTTTTTTGAACTCTGCCTTCTTCACAGGCTTTCCCATCAGAAAAAAGGCTAATCTACACAGCAAAGTATTTCCCAGAAGTGCCCGCTACTGAAACCTAAGTAGAAATAGCATATTGCACAGTGTATCACTACTGTTCACTCTCTTCAAACGCATACACACATACAACCTCTAAATCATTTACTACAAACGCTACCATGTTTCAATTCTATTTGTATTCTTGAAACTTGGAATCATCTGTATCTTGGCAGCATCTCCACAAAAAACACAAAAGGTGAGTAGTATTAAGAAAAATTTTTAAAACCCCACAAAATCTAGAATAACCACTCTCAAGTCCTGCTACCACAACCATGTTTTCCTGATACTATTCAAACAGCTCCAGCAGGAGATCAGGTTCTCCAGCATCCCAGCACTAGGATGTAACAGTACAAATATTTAAAGAAAACAAGACTACAAGCTGTTGGACCTAGAGGCTAGGGAGCACTGGAAACTGATGTAACCTGGACAGCTACTACCGCCCTTACGCTTTAAAGAAATTGCTAACAAAGGGTCCAGTATTTGCACGATGCTGAGCATTTCTCCAGTGTGTCAGCCAACATCACCTCTTCACAGGAAACACTTACATTTTATTGGATTACTTTTTGGCTCTATTCCCATTACCTTAGTCTGCACTCATCAGATTCTTAAAATCTGCGGCACATCCTTATTAAAAACACAGATACCAGATTGTGAACTTCTGTACTTTTTTGACTGCTTTCAGGAGAAAGTTGGGTTATATTTAGCAGCCATATGGCATCCCTCCTCCACACACATGTTTTCTAGCGATAAGAAGTGACAAATTAAGTTTTCTAAAACACTGATCTATATGTTTTCATTTCCAATTTTAATCTTAGAAGTTAACTGCAGTTTAATTCTTAAACCTGGCATTTGACAATCAGGAAATGCAAGGGGTACCTATAGCGAATGATGCAATCAAGAAAAAGTTTTTTTGTAATCTAGGTGAAAATGTGCAGAAAGATTTCTGCTACTAAGCTGTACTCTAGAGAGCTAAATTCTCCCTAAATTAATACAATATGGCTACATAACTAAATAGCCAAGGATGTATTGGCTTCCTTATGCAATTTGCAATTGCTCTGTGTATGGATGACTGAAAGTACTAGGTAAAGAATACTCCCTACAGTGAAATCTTTAAAAAAATGATGTGTTACTTGTGTATTTCAAGCTGCTGTACATCTTAACAGAGGAGCAAACAGAAAGCATAGTGACAACCAACTAGTATACCGTAAAAAACTTCGAAGACGCAAGAGCAACCACCATACAGTTTTCCCATGCTCCTGGGAGCCAGGTTTACATACTGCTCGGAAGACAGCAAGCTGCACTTCCCTATAGCACAGCATAATTTTATAGCAACTGCAGCCAAAGGTTAGAAAGAGGACAACAGTTTTAAGAAGCAAGAAAAGACATTTGAGATATGCTGTCGTTTGGGACAGCCGAAAAGGCAGACTGAACATACCACACAAAAGTCTACATAAGCTTCACTCTGCCTGCCACTCCATCACACAGCATCCCTTAGGAAAGAAAAAAAAAAAAACCACCACCAACAAAAAAAGAGGGGTGGAGCAGGGGAGGACTGAAGGCCCCTAACAATTTAACCCTCCAAGAAAGAAATGGATTGTTATCCTCTCTAGCAGCAAGAGGAATCACTGCTTGAAATACTTCGCTGTCAACTAACTCATGCCTGATTGCTGCTCCTCTCTCTGGTTTCTAGAGCTTTACCAATTGTTTCTGTGCTCTTCCGGGGCCCAGGGACCCAGAGAACCCCCCAAGCGATGCCCTCGCAGGCCAAGCTGGCTGCAGCCACCTGAACATCGCTCCCCTGCAAACTGATGCGGAGAGTGCCCTCTCCAAGGGTGCCCGAATGAAGCCAGGCAGAAGAACACCAGATGCCAGAACTCAGACTGTGCCTCCACTTTGACGGCGCTGACCTCCTGCCAGCTTTCTTATGAGTCGCAGGCTGCAGGGCAGACCTGATTCAATTCCTGAGAGACTACATGGGGCAACCCCAGCCTTTCCCTTCTCGCCGAGCAATTCCAGAGCAGCACTGAGTATTTCTTCAGTAAGAGAAAGAGGGACAGACATGAACACTACATGCGTGCCTGAGCACACTTATGAGCTGCATGTACAGGCTGGGAAATATAAATGAACAACTGTGTTTTTTCAGCTGATGTGTTACGTTCATTACTCAAAGAAAAATAATAAACATTCAGTACTGTACTTTCTCTCTCTCTGCACAAAGCAATTTAGGGAATATGTTCTTTCAGTACAGCCCATCCTATCTCTAAGCCTTGTCAGATTCATGAAGGCAAATGATATGGCACAAATCGCTGCCTGAAGCGGAACCTTCGTGCTGGACAAGCCACTGGAGACCGTGACCCTCAACGTGCCAGTCAACACATTTTGCAGAGAAGCAGCAATTTCTTCAGAACACTGATTATTGCCTCCTGTCTTCCTTGACGAGACAGCTATCCCAGAATGAAAAATAATTGTGAAATTAAAAAAACACCAGGAAGCAGGGGAAACAAATTGCATCATAGGCCAGAATTATTTGCACAGAACGTTTGAGAGACAGCGAAATGTTTAAGGATGCAATCAATCATTAAGATTTCTTCCAAAAGAAAAAGGAAGAAAAAGCACACACAATCATTTGTTTAAAGCTTGCCTCAGTGAAAAAAAGTGATAGAATAACCATTCCTGCACACTTGATTACCAAATCAGAGCTTGGTGGGAAGAACGAGTAAGAAAGTCTTCCAAGTAACTTTTTTTTTTTTCCCTTAACTGTGGTCATTGAACATTGCTGTAGAAAGACATAGGGAAAAGCAGATCTGTCTGGTCTTCTGGCAGCTTTTCCCATTCTCGAACAATTCCTCCTTCAGATGCACAGCCACAAAGGTTCAAAGGTCCCCACAGCCTTTGTTCTCAGTTCCAGAGTAGTTACAAACAAACTTTTGTTCCTGTTTCTTCAATGAAATAAGCTGCAGCAGTTACCAATGATTGAACTTTACATCTGAAGCTTGCCTTGTACATCATTCAACTGAAGGACCCTGGAATCTCACTTTTACTTCCAAGAATAAATTATCAGAACTTCTTCTGAAATAAAAAACAACTACTGCTTACTGAATGAACCTCCAACAAACACATTACGCTTCTGCATATACATAGGAGCGAGGAAGGATCGACACACTCTAGGTTTACAGACTGTATCAAAAAATTTTTTTTAGTCGAACATAATACTTACAGCTATTGCTCATTTATTTGTAAGCTTTATAATAAAATTATACACACTTTAGTAAGTGGTATCTGTCAGCAATTTTTAAAATTATATGCAAACACACACACATATACGCACTGGAAACAACAATACCCAAAGAGCAATTTTTATTGTTTATATCCCGGCCAGAGTGTAAGGGGTGAGGTGATGACGATAAGGGCAAGCTATGGTAAGCAGCTACTGAAATGCATTCACATTCCATGAAAAGCTGATACGGAAATTGTTGATAAAATTTGTAAAGATTCTATCAGACTGTATCAGCTGCTATGTAAATTTGGGGGAAAAAACAAGCAAGGTGCATTTTTCAGCAGGATAACAGGCTTTTTGAATTAAAAATAAATTAAAAAAATATGGAGATTGCCATTTCAAAAGATTGATTGCTCCTAGCAGGTGGGAGCTGGCTCTCTAGAGATGCCTCTTGTAAAACACACAAAAGATATCAAAGCTTTTTTTTTTTTTTTTAATATAAATTGTGCCTTCAAGCTAGAGCCCATAGGCTGGCTATTATGAAATCTAAGACATTCATGAATCACAACAAGGAGTAAAAGAGTAAATCCCAGCAAATACTGAAAGGCTCTTGCAACAATTTAAAATTACACTGAAATGGGTTGTCCACCTACATTCATCTTCATAATAGCCATGCTCCTGCCCCTTGAGAAGTCAGTAAGAATGTGTCCAAATTGTAACATCTGGATTTGGAAAAGTTTTTGGTTTTACAGTGTCACCAAAAAAAAAAAAAAAAAAAAAAAAAAAAAAAAAATCAAACTGCTTTCAAAACACCAGTCTTTTCTTTTCCCTCAGAGCACTCGCATGCACCTTGAGCATTCAGAGTATGGAGACCAAAAGTTCACCTCCCAACTGCCACTCAACAGTGTTACTGAAATTACAAAAACTCAAAAGTTAAATGAAACATTTTAATAGACACTTGTTTAGTTGGTGATAAATATATCTCAGATAACAAAATACACAGAGGATTAAACATGGTTTGCTTGAAGAAGCAAGAATTTTCAAACCAGTTACAGAACCTAACACCTTGCCATCGAAGTTATTTTTAGCAAAACTGATTATCTCAATCTGCCAGTAAGTGATGACAAAGCTTTTAGAATATCATCTTTCATCCTTGTATCTTAAAAGCAACTTACCACTAGTAATTAAATCTCTGTCATCCTTCTCTACAACTGGATTCTGGGGCCATGGCTGCAGGACCACTACTATGTCCGGGTACTGCTGAATTACCCACTGACAAAAGTTTGAATTACAGCATGTGATGTCACACACACAAACTTTTGCTGCAAAAAAAATTCATCTGCTTTATATCTTTATGCTTGCCGTGAGATAGAGAAGCTGCTGCAAGGCCAAATAAAAAGTAACACAGGACTGACAACTTGTTCAACTAGCACAAAGCCTGCTTAAAAGTAAACAAACACCCACAACATAAATTGGAAATATCACAATGAGTTTATTCAAGAACAGTGCTTTGCATCACATGACCCTTATGCTACAGATCCACTGCCAGGAGATCCAGAGCTGTAGCTCAGGCTGTGGCTGACCAAGCATCCCTTCATCCAACAAATAACCTCAGGGATACTTCAGCATTTAATTTGACTCTGAAATCCATAGGAAGCCAGCCTCTAAACTTCTTGTGGTCCAGGTTTAATGAATGAGCGGTGGAAATGGGAGAAACTCCACCTTCTCTGATTCTTAGAGAGTTATAAATGAATACACTAAATCAATGCTTTCCACCCGCAAACATTAAAGGCCAAGATGTGGAGGACAGGCACAAGCATTGGGTACACCAGCAAGGGAATGGGGGGCAGCAACTTCAGCTTCTTCATCAGCAAAAGCGACTGAGGTGACAAGAGGATGAAGGATTCATCGGTCAGTAGTTTATGCTGAACTACTGCTTCAACTAGCGACTTCAAGCCACATGAGCAGGACATGCTCAAAATGTTGCAACTTAGCTACAGAAACAAGACTGGAAGAAAATACACGTTCTTAAAATAATGATTTTAAAAAAATAAATTGAGATTCGGGTGTATTTTCTAAACCACCAGTTCAGACAGGAGCTTCTGAGCCATATTGTCAGCTGCTTGAAATTCATAGATGACACTATGAACTCCAGACCTACACATGCATAACTAAGAGCAAAAGAATAGCCAGTGATGAGTAACAGTTAAATGTAATAATCATCACTTGACAATACCACCTAAATATATTCAGATCATTAGTATGATGATAGTTAATATTGTGTTTAATCAAAAAGCAAGACAATAGCACAAGGAAGCATATACATGGCACATTTACCCAACTGATTACAATAAACCTGGTAGCACTGGTTTATCAGCTTAAACAATCAGCAGCTGATTAACTACGTATTTAACAACCAGGTAATAAAGTTTCTTCCCAGGGAAAAATCAGATTGGAAAAGTCAACATCAGCTTAAACACGATTAACTTCCTGTCCCACTGCTGGTAAAGCAAATCCAATTTACTAAATAGTTTAAAGGGCAGTTCTTAATTATTTCGTACACTTGCGAAGAATCTAAGGCTACACGCACACAAATATGGTAAGCTGATCTACTCATGTGCATACAGACTCCAGTATCACAAACCACCACTTAAAACACACGAAGCCTTCGTAACATGCTTAAAAACAGCCCCAGCCTAGAAACTTGTATTGCAGAAGCCCCCACGGACGTTAGCAGGAACCTTTACAGAGTGAAACCACATGCAGTTACAGCATGTATAATACACAACAAAATACTAACTAGGAGCATTTCTTTCAGACTTCTCCATTACTTCATTACTATCTATTTCTAAAACAATCTCTAGGAAACACATACACAGCAAACAAACTCTTTTGAGTAACATTTATATATTTCACCTGGTTTCAAATGGCACAGACACACCTAGGAACCTACGCACACAGACTACTCAACAATCTATATATCTAAAGTGTTTTACACAGCAGAAATTCAGGCAACACAGAAAAACAGCATGGCAGAAATACAGCAAGTCACCAGTAGTGGGATTCAAATGAGCTGCTCATAGCTGTATCAATGGAGTGACAGCTTTGCTGCCTTCCTACGCTTTTTATCCAACAAAATAATTAAAAATAGAAAATGTAAGTTTTCCAACTTTAATTGTTCAACACCAAATACAATAATTTGTTTTCAGCTACAACATGGGTAAAAAAAAAACACCACCAAAAAAACAACAAAAAACACAACCACAAAATTAATACTGAAACGAAACCGCAGCAACCAAACCAGTTCAGATTATTACATGATTCCTGATCCGCAGCTGGACCATTATATCCTCAGGTTATGGCATTCTCCAAGTTCTGGTTGGCTGGAAGACCTAATCTACACAACAATAACCCCAACAAATGGGCTTCCCTTTCGTGCCCTCGGTACGCACATCCCTTCTCTCGCATTGGCTAACAGCACACAGCCAGCCTGTTCAAAGGATTAGCATAAGAATAGAAATCACTGCGAAAATCCACATGCTCCAACTGGCCAGACTGGTCGACCTGCTTCACCCCAGATACCAAACTGACTTAGTTTTCCAAGGAAAACAGTTGTTGACTTTAAAGGCTGATAAAACACTTCACTTTATTTCTTTCACATTACGGTATTAGAGACCCTGAGGGCAGCCACCAGACGGAAACAGTGAATCTGAACAACTTTCACTGTTCTAAGCACAGACATCACATGTGCGAGAATGTGAACTTGAAGGTGAGTGCAAGTCTGGTGGAGAAGAATAGGTCTGTCAGGACCCTTCCGAGCTTGGACCAGACATGTTCATCATAAAAGCCCCTCATCAGCAAGCTCATAGGCTCTGCTGGTGCAAGATGCAAGGCTGAAACCAGATACCAGAGCTGCAGTTCAAGAGCACAGCTGCGAGAGGCAACTGGCCCCGCACCTGCATGCGCTACACCTGACAGAAGCCACCCACGCTTACAGACCCAAGAGAGCAATTAGTGCAGGTTTTTGCAAGTAAAATTCACAAATTTACCTACATCTCTTTATATCTTCTTCCCCTTTCTGCCCTTACCCTGGGATCAGCCAAAACAGTATCAAGCCAACAACTGAGAGACAATAGCTTTTGCCAGGCTCACAACCACTGGAATCAGACAGGAACTACTACATGGGTAAGAATATATTGAGAGGAAGTGCAAATGAAAATAATCCCCCGGGTCATGAAGAGGCCAACATCTTCCTCTTAGTTGTGGTGAGAAGGAGACAAAGGCCAAGGGAAGCCATTACAATGTCTCTCTCCTATACAAACTCTCCTAGCCATAATGAAATATGAAAAACATCATTTATTTTTGGAAATATGTATATTGGGTTCCTGAAAAACACATTGAACTTGTGTATAAACATATTACAGTGTTTGACGTGTTTGTTTTGAAATAGGGGAGGGCTGACTGGAATCATCCCCGTAATGTGGTCTGACACTTCATGCAAAACAACGCATTCAAACAGCAAAATGACATTTCCTTTTCAGAAGTTCACAAAAGAAACAGATGCCCAAGGGAAGATGGCTAAAGTAGCACTATTCCCCTTTTTGTTAGATTTCCTCCACTGCCTCTGGGATCTTCTCCCCAGCCAGTAAGTCACCACTGCAATCCTTCCCCCTTAAATTCAATGACATCACAGTTTCCCCCTCACTTTGCATTACAGAAACATAGACTATTAAGAACTGGGATACTGGTATTTCACAATCCATCAGCAAGTGGCACAAAACCACGGCAACATCCAGCTACAAACACGCACAAAATCTAAAAAGTAAAACAAGTCCCCGGTGATATTTCTGATGACCTGCCTCAGACGCTCTTCATTTCTTCAAAAGCTTTAGAAATATACTTTAAGCAAACAAATCCTAGGTTAAGATCACAAGCTGAAATATTGAACAATAATTTCCTTCTGGCAAAATACATAATGTACATATTTCTGTACATTATGCAAGGTATTAACATCAAATTAAGACTTTCGGTTCTATTGTTTCCCCAAATAACAGGTTTTAGAAAACACATATTGCCAGACTCTCACCCCATTTTTCCACCCTTTGTCATCTCAATCACTATATGCCCTCAAAGGAATAAAATTTTGCTTCTTCCAGATGGCGCCAACGTGTTCAAACATTATATAAAACCATCAGCTATACGTGGGTACCCACCCTGGCAGGGCACAAACGACCTCCGGTAAGTTTCATGAAAACAAATCACTCCAAGCACAGCTATTTTTTCGCTCTTGCGTCAGGAAGAACATGTAATATCTTACTTACCAGTCAAAAACTGTTCACTCAAGGCTAACCTAATTTTGCAAAACCAGAATGAAAAGACGTCTGTGCAGTTGGAAAGAAATTGCACAGCTCTAAATATGCACGTGCAGGACGTTTGTCCCTATTCTGTAGAAAAAGGTATCTATCCCATGATCAAACAGCAAACACCTGGAACAGATATTCTTTTAGGAGTCTTGGAAACTTACTCATTCTGCTCCATATCAAAGAGGAGTGTCCGGTCACTTTCGGATAATACGCTTTAGGTTTATAGCTCTTTCTTGAAATGAAATAGCATATTTTAACCTTCCGCTTTCTTGCCTTTTCACCTACTCCTCCAAACTGCATTCTTACCAACAACAGTCTCGCCCAACACAACAAACTGGACGCCCATCCCAGCGGAATCTGACCAAGCCTCTGTCCAAAGTGCTGTTTTCCACACCATCCCATGTGGAAAGTGCAGCGGTGGAACAAAAAAATAACTCGTTCCCATCACCTTCTTACAATTCAACAGCCATCAGTCCGGTCTGGAGCAGCGGTCTGCGATACCAGACAGGTTCCCAGGGCAGAAAGAGACAGGACGCGTAATTTACGAAAGGAAAACAGTCAGGTACACAGACGTAAGTTTCAAAGGTTAATTTACCTTTTTCTCAAGTGGAAGCCATTGCTCAGAGTCCAAACGTGTTAGGGATTTCCCCTTACAAGACCCTGCACTGCTATCCTGTCCTCACCTCCCTGCTGCAGCTTGGTGGGAAAGCTAAAGATCTTCCAGAGAAAACCATCTCCGCACACACACACAGAGGCATGAAAAGCCTCTCGGGCTCTCCTCCATTTCACACAGCTTCCTAGCACACAGCTGTCGCTCGCGGAGCGCCC
This sequence comes from Opisthocomus hoazin, assembly GCF_030867145.1. Classification (NCBI taxonomy): domain Eukaryota; kingdom Metazoa; phylum Chordata; class Aves; order Opisthocomiformes; family Opisthocomidae; genus Opisthocomus; species Opisthocomus hoazin. The sequence goes on along the minus strand of NC_134437.1, from coordinate 7,056,385 downwards.
TCGGTGACCCAAGCAGACCCACGGACGCTCACCGCACCTGAAAAGGTCTAACAAGGCATTATTAAAAAAAAAAATCACCACATTAAACACGACCGCAGAGGACAGCCCACACAATGGAGCAGGCGGCCAAGCACAAAGCCGGCCGGCAGCCGCACGCCGGCCGGGCAGCACAACGCCGGTTTCCCCCACGCCTGTGAAGCGCGGGGAACGGCACCCGCAGGCTGAAATCCCACATTTCTTTCCCGGAAAATTTATTTCTGGGCGAGAGGTGAATTTATTCACCTCAGAAACCAGCCCTGGAGGACGGCGACGGGACGCGTGCTGCTAACCATGGGCGAAAAGAGAGAAGGGAGGGGGGAAATCCCACAAAACGGACAAAAAATAAGCCACCACGAGCGAGCCACGACTTCTTTTTATTCATTTATTTTCTCCTTTCCCCTCACGGCCAGGCTGAGAGCCCCCGCGCGCGACCGGCCCCGACCGTTGGCGAGGCTGCCGCGCGCGAGCCCCCTCACCCACCCCTCGGCGCCGCCCGCGCGACATGCACGGCGCTATCACGACACGAAGCCCCCCCCCCCCCCCCCCCCCCCCCTTCCCCGCACTCACTTCGCTCCGCCGCAGCTGGGGCCGAGCCCCGGCGCTTCCCCTCCCTCCCGGCCGCCTACCAGCCGCGTCCCGCCGACATGGCCGCCGCGCAGGTGAGGAAACGGCGGGGAAACGGGTCCGGCGGAATCAGCCCTCGGCGAGGGGCACCGCGCGCGCGGCACACGCCCCCCCTCCCCTCAGAGAAAGGCTCCGCCGCCCATGCGCGCTACCGCCGCGCGCTGGCTCCGCCCCGCCGCGCGCTGGCTCCGCCCCGCCCCGCCCCGCCCCGCCGCCGGGGTAGAAAGGGTGGGCGGCAGCGGCGGGAAGGGCCTGGAGCTGCGGTGGGGGGGGTGTAGGGAGCTTGGCTGGGGCTACGCGGAGCTGGGGGGGGTGCAAGTGTGGGGGTGAGGCGAGGGTTAGCACGGAAAAGGGGGGCGGTTGTAGCTGGGCTGGTGGTAATGGTGGTGCTGGGAGGGGTGGGAGGCTCCCAGGCGCGGCTGAGGTGTGAGGTGAGGCTCGGGGGGGTTGGCGTTCGCCCTGGGGGGGCCGAGCTGGGGTGCGGGGGTGGTGGGGTGGCTGAGGGAAGGAGCTCGGCGGGCTGGCGTTGAGGCTGCTCCTGGCACTTGAGGAGATGGCGTTGGAGGGGGAGCGCTCGAAGCCTTGCCGGAGAGGTCCCGAAGTTTGTCGGTTTTTGGTTGGTTTGCTGGGGGCAGGCACGCTGGGTCTCCGAGGGGTGGGTGCCAGCCTGCACCAGCGCTCTCCCACCTCCCTTGTGTTAGAGCAAGGCCGGGAAAGGCGAGTTCCCTCCATAGCAGGGCTGGTGGGCAGGCACCTTGCACGCCCTGTTCACGATACAGAGCCTTCCTTTCTTCCTGAGGTTCAAATGTGTTCAATCTAGTCTTGAGACACCGTTGTTTTATCAGAAAAGGTTAATTCCAGCCTAAAGGTTAATTCCAGCCACAGACTCTGCTCTCCAGGTGAGGGAAGTGCCTTGCTGAAGGAAAGGACCTGCAGTGCTTCAGCAGAGGAGCTTTCTGGTAGAAACGTTACCCCTGTGTTGTGTTTCAGTACCTGGCCAAACTGCTTTATAAAGTGCCTTATTGTATCATTAGCATTTTCAGAAACACATGACTTGATTTTGCTGGCAGGAGGCAAGGTGGAAAATCCTTCCTGATAATTACGACGTTTGCTGACCGCAGAGGTTAAAAACCTGATTGCTGGTGCGTATTTATTCCTTTGGCAGTGGCATTGCAAAGCAGTTACTCTGAGAGCGTGCTCTGCCTTTGGTGTGGGCCCAGGGGCACGGTTCTGAGCAACGCGGGTTTGTGTTATGGGTCACACGTGTTGCCATCCACCTGGCAGCTCACCTGAGAGCTGTGGTATGTGCTTTGTCTTAACCCCAGGATGACAGCTCCACCTGCATTGCAAAAGCAAATACGCAATGGCCCACCTAATAGAAATGTTTTAAATGAGAGGCACAGGTGAAACTATTCCACAAGCTGGATTTGATGCTTTTTGGTTTTCGCTTCCATCTGTGGAAACACTGTGAATACAGTATGTAATTTACGTGAGGACTGCTCTGGTGATGCCAGCGATCCCGAGCATTTGGAGAAATGATACTACTGTTTGCTCGTGTATTGGGTGACTAATGAAAGCAAGCCGTAAGCATGCAGAAGTTCCAAGTTGTAAGCTTTAATTTAGAAGAATTTTTAGCTGTTGCAATGAAAATTTTCAAAGCCTGTTGTGCGTAACTGATGATAACTGTAAGTGTGCGGGGTTTGGAACAATAGCTCCGAGACGTGGGAACTGCTCCGTGGCAGCATATGCTGTGCCAGATGCCAACAGACAAAACGGGGGCTAAGAACATTGGTGGGTTTGGGGCTCTGTGTGTAAGGAGACAGCAAATTGTGACAATGTTGCAAAATGGGGAAGAGTTTAATTATGTGGGCTAATAAACAAAAGAGGATGCAGAAACTACATAAATTAAAATGATGACAAGGCAAAATCATGTGATCTGTTGTAGGTTGTAGCACACGGAAGCGCAGCTCTGATCCTGTCAAGCCTGACAAGTTACTTGGGGTGAGCCAGGACCGTACCTGCATGGCTCACTGCTGATACAACCTTGGGGCACTGGAAGCAGGTTTGTTGGCTCCATGTGTACGAGACTGCAAATGTAGTAATGTGTGAGTAGGTGATCCCTATCTGTCCATCACTGATTCCAGTGACTTTGAAATTCCTGGATGAAAGATACCCAGAGCATCCCCAAGCAGCTGAGCTTTTCCCTCTTTATTAGATGCCGTCATCTCTTTTACTGTTTTGGTTCTTCCTTATTTTGACTGGCTGTCACTATGTGATTTTTGCAAGGCTTGTTTGTTGCTCTTCCCAAGCAGAGTATTTTTCATTATGTCTAACTAAAAACAAATGGTGGGCTGCATATGGGAATGCAGCTGGAGAAAACTGGAGATCAAAGAAAGGTCTTGACTCAGTGCTGAGGATCCCTGCTGCATTTCCCCTTTAACTGCTTCCCACCAAGCTTGTGACTTGTGATTTGAAGCTCATTGCCTTTACTTTTTGTCTGAAAATCTTTGCTTTTTTTTTTTTAAATGGGGGAGAATGTTTTCCCGTCTCAAACTTTCTCTGTTTCTTGTTCGTCAGCCCTTGGTCTTGCTCATTTTCTGGAAAACTTTTTAATAACTCTTCACTGTGCCAGGAAATGCTCCAACTTGAATGAAGAGCACAGAGCCCTTGTATCCAGCTCACCCAAACAGCAAAGGACTGATCTGAATTGCTTCAGCCCTTGCCAGTTATAGGTTGCTGCTGTGTGTCCACAGGGCTTGTCTGCCCTTTTCATGTTGGATCTGAAGGTCACTCGGCCCTGATCACCTCATCAGTAAGTCAGCCAGTGCTTTCAGGGGGAAAAAAACGTACCCAAAAGATGAGAGGGAGGAATATTGCTAGGTGTCAGTTCCTCCAGATCTGATTTTTTTGTTTCAGCTTTTAAAAACTGGTGCATATTTATTTATTGTCAAGAGTCTGAATTTTTTTCTCCTGAGTGAGGATTTTCTAGAGCTGCATGGCTTGTTACATGTGTACTTTCTTCCCCCGCTGTCTTTTTTTCCCGACTCAAGGGACAAGATTAGGGAAACTGAAGAAAGGGATTTTTCCTGGTTTAGAAGGGTTGGGGATTTTGGGGTGGCTTTTTTTGTCCAGGAATGTCAATGAGAAGATGCCTCAACCTCCGCTGAGAGAAGTGGTAGGGAGCAGCTATGTTGATAGCTAGTTCAAAGTTTTGTTTTATATAGGCTGGCCTGGCTGTGCTTTGAAAAGATACTTATGTGAGATAACACTGTATCTTTCCTTCCTTGACTTTGTGTTCTGCTTCGCTTGGATATTTTTCTTGGAGTGAAATGATAAATGTTTGAGACAATCAGTTGCACTTGGAGGTTCCTTCTGAGCTTTACATGTTTGTTTTGAGAAGATGCTGATGCCATTGCCAAACACTACTAGACTCTGTTTACGAAATAAACTGGGACCACAACAAAGAATTGTGAAAGAAAGAAAAAAAAAAGGTGGGGGAAAGGAAGAGTGAGAGACAATGTATTGCTGTTCCTGAAGGCTGCTTTGCATTTCTGTAGCACCTTTCCTCCCAGTATTTCAGGGCACATCACAAGCATTAGTCATGCCTCGTGCCAGATTTGGGAGAGGAGTGAGGCAACTCCTGCCACCCTTCAGAGAGTAAATCTCCTGGATATACATAACCGAGGGAGAAAGGCGAACCCTTTCTGGGTTGTGGGAGCCAGACAGATCACTATTGTATGTTTAGAGAGCTTGATGCACAGTTTCTGTATTTGGACTGGGGCTTCTGGATAATTAATATGGGGAGAAATTATCTGATTTATCAGAATCCTCATGGAGCTAAACCAGCCAGTGTTTCACTACCAAGAAAAAAGCATGAACATAAAAATGCAGCTGGTTTCATTAACTTCAGTTTTAAGTTAATCTTGATTTCATTTGGTATAGCTTGTAACTCAGGGCAGAGATATCAAGTGTGAAATCTTGCCTCTGTTGAGGCCAGTAGGACCATTGCTATTGACAACTGAAGCCAGGCTTTTCTCCCCGAAATGTTAGTGATAAGAGCAGGAGACTTCATCCAACTTCAGGAGCAAATTTGGCATGTTTGAGAGCGCTCTGGAGGAAGCTTTACCCATCTTTACCAATATTCCTACCCATATTTTGAGAGAATAAATAGGCATTTTGCTGGTAATGGATGTATTGACTCTGGCTTTTTGCTCAGCTTGTCACTCTGCAACATGCTGTGCTCCATTTCTGAGTGTTTTGTGTTCAGACATCTCGGCTCCTGTTCCTCAAAGATTAGTGAGATTTTTTTGCTGCAGTATGTTGTGGCTAGATTTTTTTTTCTAGTATCTTTAGGTATCAGAATCCACCTGACTCATGTAGGACAAAACTGAAAACATATCTATGTTTTTAAAGCTGCTCATCCTTGGAAGAGGAAAGGGTGTGGTGTACACGACATGAGAGAGATGCCATCCTGTGACTACATGGCTGTTTGCTGTACGGCATACACCCAGGAACAGAGCCTTAGCTGTTCATCAATGATGCCATGATTTGTTGCTGTTGCATGATGTTTTCTAGTAGGAGTGATAAACAGGAAGATAGATAAATAATGTGTTTAAGTCAGGTGTGATGCTGGCATATGCGTTGTACATGGTTAGCATCAGAGGTAGGCAACTCAAAGATTTTATTGAGGGTTAAAAAGTTGGGGGGGGGGCATGAGCCCCACTATCCCCAAGATGAAACAACCCCCAGATACCAACGCATAGGTGTTACGGATCCTTTAGCTGGGCACATTTCTGTACACAGGGACAGCACTGTAAATCCAAGTGAATTCTAGACTCACAAAGATACGCATTCAGCATAACTGAGATCAGATTTTTAATGAACCATACATTTAGAATATTTAGCAAAAAGATTACCATGTTCTGAAATGATTTGGCTGAAATAGTCATTGAATACTCAAAATGCTTGCAAGCAACAGTATACATTTGCAATATTCTGTAGCCTTTACCCAAAGAATTGGACATTTTTCCACCCCTTTAAAATTATTGCTGTTCTGTCACCCCTGTGGAGAACAGTTTGCTTATATGAGGCAATGAGGAAGACTAGGAGTGTAACGGAATAAATGGATTTTTTTAAAGCCCTGAACGTCTTGGTGTTTACAAAATATTCTTAGTGTACATGCATAGTCTCTAGGACTATGCATATGTAATGTTCAAGTATGTATAAATACAGGCAGAGCAGAATGTAACTTTCTATGCCAGCCTGTCTCTTTGATGGTCAAATCTGCCCAGAGGAGCGCACAGGCTGCTGAATGGAATTCTTCCAGTTACTGGGCTTATTTCTCCTTGCGTGCAAATGTGATGCTGTGCTTGGGATGGAGTAAAATTGTTCTTCTGACTGCTTGCCCTTTAATCCCCCCTTTGTAGCCTCATGAATGTTCCTGGAGCTGTACTGCCATGAAGCATCTGTGAAATCAAGTGACTGGTCGGGTCAATCACATGGCTGTTTCTCCGAGAGAGCAAACTTCAGGCAAGCGTGTTCCAGCTGCCGTGCCCTTGGTGAGAAGGGAAGCAGGACTGTATTGCAGCTGCCTCCGTCTTCACACAGTTTCTCTCTTTAGACCACTTGTGCCTCATTTTCTTGAAGTTCAGACTTATGATTTTTTAATATAATCTGAGACAGATACCCCAGCTGTTGAATGAGCATTACACAGTCAGTTTTCCAGGTAGTTATGGGCACTGCCGTGGGCAGAGAACTGCCTCAGCTTGCTCTGGTAACGAGACCAGATATGAAGCATGTAAGCAGAGGCCCTGCAAGACTGAATAGACTTAGCACTTGCTCTGCACTTCTGTGACTTGCTACGCAAGTGCTCGAGATCCCTGTTTAGTAACTTGACACTTGGATATTTTTTCTATGGAGAAATGACCCTGGGTTGGGGGATTTGGTGTGAACTGGGACATGCTAGCATTGTACCCACCCCGTGAGGAAAGAGCTGAGAAAGAATATGAACCTCAAACATCATAGCATGCCACTGAGTGAGTAAAGATACTGGGCTGAGGGAAACCTGGCAATGTCCTGCTATCTAGCACTGTACCTTAGCTGGGAAAGAGAGAGACACTGTTGGGTGGAGATCAGACATGCAGGATGGTCCAGACCCTGCTTTGTTTTCACAGCGACTGATTTAGTGCAGTTGTCCATCATATTTAATGCAAATTATGTTGTGTAAGAATTTGTATATTTATGACTGTGTGGTCAGAGCTGCCTGTTCCTATTCATGTCTCTCCGTTGCCTGAAGTGAGTGAACATAGCAGATTGGATCAGGCCTGAGGTGTAGCTACACAAGCTGGACAAGTATCCTGTGAGAAGTGTGCAGTATCTTGTATTTTTAATGTTAAATTTTCTCCATCTCTATTAAAGAGTGGCTTAACCCCTGATACATGAGGTATAACATCCAGTTGTTGTGATAACTGTGGCAATTCCTAATATCCAAGTGTTGGGTACGGGTTGGCGTAGAGTTGGGCTGCTGTAACCCTGAGCAGGTGGAATGAAGTCTAGAAGCTCTTTAGTTGGAAAAAAGGCTAAGAAGTTGAAGGATGACTGCTAGGTGGGTGCCTGCAAACACCAAGGGAGGGAATCTGGAGGTGGGATGATGAGATGGGGAGAGCTTAGAACAAAGTGACGGGCTGTCAGGGTGCAAACTGGGATGAGATCTGAACTCTGCCTTTCTAGTCGCGCCCGCTGAATTGCAAACCTGCAAGAAGATCGAGTGAAAGGAGGGAAAGTGAGGGGCTGCACAGTGCAGGTACTAGAAACAGCCTCGGGTACCTGTTAGCAGAAGCAGAGCTGCCTTCTGGAGCTGGGATGGACATATGGCATTTCATGAAGCTTCCAGGAGAGCCTGACAGAGCTGTCAAGCATGAAAGTGTCACATGCGATGCAGATATTTGGCAGGCTGTGGCTTATGGGAAGATGTGGACGGTTTTTCCCCTCACGTGCCCTCTAGACATAGCCAAATACAAGGAAGTTGTATTTTGGGGAAGTACTACTACAGTGCAGAGCAAAGGTAAAGGCTGTGCTGTCAAGGTGGTTGAAGACCAAGCATGACAGAGCAAGACCTTGTTATTTTGCTGTGTCCCATATTAATCTTCCGTTTATTCCTTTCTTGAACTGGAGCGCTTCATGTGCACCTCCGACATGTCTGGAGTTCCCCTGCTGCACGGATGACCGTGCTGTGTTTTAGTGGTGTTAATCAGCATGGGGAAGAGCAGTGAAATTTTTGGTGAAATCTGAATCTGCCTTAGAACTCAAGGGCTGAGGCAGCTTTTTTGCTGTTCTGATGTTTGAGGGAACTGATCCCACATCTAAGGAGAGAGGGCAGTTTGTTTTTCAAGCTTTTGTTAAATTAGTTTTTTTTTTCATGTTAACAAACATACTGTGAAATTCAGGGATGGCTAATACTTTCCAACAGCTGGCTGTAAGAACTGTGACTGAACTAAGCTCTTTTATTCAGCTGTAAACTCTCCAAAAGCTCAGGGTGGTTACTGACATCAAATACACAAGCTGAGAACTGCTCTGTCTTTATAGACTTACACATAAGAGCAGAATTTTTGTTTTCCTATACCCATCTTGGAACTGGGGGAAGCCAAAGTTGATACTGGCTTCTGAGAACTCGGTTACTACCATCAGCAGCAGTTGCTGCTGTAAGGTACTGGTGCTCAGTGCTAAACAGGAATGAGTCCTGCATATTTATGCGGAGGATGAAAATATCTACAAATGTCTATAAATATAATCAGTTATTATAAGAAGAGGTATTTAAATCTTCTAGTGGTTGGGTGTCCCAGCTATATACTGATGGAAGTAAAGGAACCCTTCTCTTGCAAATGAGTTATTTGTTAATGTTTTGTCACAGGTCTTGCTGCTTCAGGTCAATTTTTCAGGGCAGGGCACTCAGTTAAGCTTAGCCATTCAGCTGATCTTTTGCAGAAGTTACTTCAAGAGTGTAAATATTTGTGGCAACTTGCCTGTGTTGTGTGCGCTTTACAAATGGCGGAAAAGGAGCCCCTGGAAGGCTTTTTATGTTTTGGAGCACATTCTTTAGTAAGAATAATTAACTAATCTAGCAGTCAACCAATGGTTATTTGCATAGTTTTAAATCAAAACTTCTTTTGTTAACCCAGGATACTGAATGGTGTTTTGTTTAAGCAAATAAATGATTCTGTAGGAATGTAACTGTAAGAGTCTTTGAGTATCACCCGCTCTGAGCCCTCACAGATTACCTGTAGCTAACTTTGAGCCATGACATAGGCTACAGAACTATAAAGCTGAAGACTTTAAAACAGCTCAAAACTCAGTACTTGCCTTCGCAGAACTTATGGTCGAAAATTGCTAAACTACTTTGGAATCATCTAAAACATCACCCTGACTTTTTCTGTGCTAAGGGTCAATTTCTAGTATTGCTGCAGTAAAAAAACCAGAAATCACAGTCATTTTTAAGGGCAGGGTGGACATCACCACATAATTCTTTTAGGCTTGTATAGACGTTATTTCACTTGAAGTACTCTATAAAAAGCTTAATCTGTAGATTAAAAGAAGGTTAAAACTGCAGAGTTCAACCTGAATGGGATAGAAGACAGCAGAGAGAGAGCAAGGTCAGGATATGAACACTGAACTTAACAGCAGTGCACTTCAGGATTGATACCTAGCTGCAGAGCTGTGCAGGTGCCGGGACTATAATACTACTACCATACTGGGACTACAATACTTCTACCATACCAGGACTATAATACTGGAAGTAAAAGGTGGTTGTTGCTGGCATGCGTGAGATGCCTGGCTATTGGCATTAGCCAGCCCAAAAATCTGTATCAGGAGAGGGAGAAATCTTCAATGGAAGACCTCCTGTGTACCAAGCCAGAATAAATGTCATGAGAGTTAGCAGAAGAGGTGGTAAGAACTGTGCACGAGAGATGTGGCAAGTTCAACAGCACATGCAAGGTAGTGTCCCAGCTTTTTGTACCTATGGGGCATAGTAATAAAGGGCTCAGTAAAGTTCTTTTGTAGAAAATGCCTGCAGGAATTGAGCTGATGCTGAGAAGCAGCAGATTAACTTGGTTGTTCCAGGCTTGCTCTGCAGCCAGCAAAGGCTACTCTGGCCCTCAGGCACTGGTCGAGAATCCCAGATAAGGGGAGGCAGCATCACAGAGAGAGCCAGATAGCTTATGGGGCTGTGGGAGCGGGGACAAACTGGAGGAAAAAAAAACACTGGAAGGAAGAGAAAGGTTGAGGGTAGCTTTAGGCAATAAGTAGGAAAGAGAAAGTGTGAGAAATAAACAGAATTTAGCGAAAAGGTTGCTTTGCTGATTGATTTAACTTACACAGGAGAGAAATTGGCCTTAGGTCAAGTCTGCAATGCTTTTATGTGATTGCTTTCTCTGTGAGCATCCTAGAATGACAGTTGGGCCAAGCATTTTGGCCTGTGGGCAAGTAAACAAGAAAGTCATAAGAAACATCCCTTACAAGGACAGTTGCCTAATATATGCTTTACATGCCAATTCAGAAGTTGAAGGTTTTACCCGCTGGGCTCCTCTGTCAGGGGGTGGATGGGAAGTGTACCTCCTTGCATCTGGAAGTTGGTTTTAAAATGCTGCATCGTCAACTGTGGCACTTTTTTGGAGCTCGCACATGGTACGGAGACTCTCAGGCTGTCCTTGGAGTGGAGCCATGTGCTGTCAGCCCCTGGAAAATACAAGTTAATTAAATAAGTAGGTCAGAAAACAGAAAGCACATCCCAATTTATTTAATAGATGAGAGTTTTGTTGCTTAATGTTACATCACTGGAGCTGCTGATCATTTTTTGAAGGTAATATAATGATAGCTTTGTTCTCAGCTCAGAGATTAAGAAGAGTCACCAGGTATTGCTACCCAAAGGGCAAGTGCAGGTTTTTCAGTAGCATTAATAGATAAAAATACCTGCCAGAGAATCAGATTACACGTGAGGATTGCTGTGATGGAAGAAGAATAGCTAATAAGGAGCAAAGTTTTCAGAGCAGAATCTATCTCTGTTCCATAGATGGGCTGGACATGAACACACATGCATCTTTACAGCAATGTGAAACCAAAAATTAAGCCAGGAGTCCTACTGGCAGTTGTTGCCCCCGAGCCTTCATTATGGCCCTATTTCTTTCCTCATCTTCCAGCGGCCAAGGAATTGGACAGGGAGCTCCTCCTGTCTGGCAGTCTGGGCTGTGTCAGCCTGTTCTGCACTTTGATTGTCCCCCCTGGGTTACCTTGCTGCTGTCTGCAGCAGCCTCACACAACACTGAGCAGTTTCGCATCTGAAATTAAAAAGATGCCTGGGTCTGGCTGAATCATTCTTCATTATCTCAGCGGGCAGCAGATTTAGGAGCTAGATTTGCAATGAACATTTATTAGATTGTATGTCTTCTGGGGATAGCTAATTTTTTTTTATCATCAGATTCCATGACTTAGCATCATAATTAGCTATTAGACAGATATACTCCAGTCAAGAGCTGGGGTTTTTTTTGTTTTTTAAGCCTGCTTATTCTAAGAGTCTTTCTTTTCTCATTTATAGGGGAGTTTTTGCACAGTTCTTCCGGCAAGTGCAGGATAGCCAGTGGGAATGAGAGCTGTAATTAATCCACTGAATGCCCAGTGCGAGCAGAATGGCTTTTGGATGAAGTAGCTCTTCAGTCTCTGGAAGGTATCTGACAAGACAGCAAACACTGTTAGAATGGTGGGCTTGGTGGTGTTGGTGCTAGGAATGGCACCCAGCAAATTCATTTCATGTAAGGTATTGAGGACAGGAGGGAGAAAATGATGTCTTTCAGCATTCCCCTGAGTTTTGAACAGTTGCATGCGCATAATTCTGCACTCTCTCATGAAGAGCTGATTCACTGGGTTTCTAGTAAAGAAAATAAAGTAAGCTTGAGTCCAGTTTCCCACCCCTTCTTGTAGGTGGGCATGTATGGGGGGCGTGTGTGTTAAAAGGGAGTCCAGCATTGAGATGTTGGCCTGAACTGTGGGAGGTCTAGATCCAGCTCTTCTGTTGCCAGGGACAAGCTGTGGGACTTTGGTCACGTGTCCTCGTTGTGTTTTGGCTTGGCATCTGTAAGAATAGCTTCAGAGATTTTGTGGTGAAGTGAGACCCGCTTGGATGCTGCTACATTAGGGTGTCTTGGTTTGTCACAAAAGTGTTGAAAGCTTTGGAAAACACAGAGTGAAGATGGTTGTCCCTTTAAATTTAGTTCTTCTTTTATGTCATGCTACTTGGTTTTTTGCACAGGAAATATCTTTGTTTCGTAGCTCTCTAGCTGCTACAGTACCTGCAATTTATTGCAATTTACTTGTGAGACTGTTTTTCTAACTGCCTTGCGTTCTTGGAGCAGCTACAACACTCTTTGGTTCCTGTTGTCCTTTTGTCTTTGCTTGCTTGGCTCGAAACATTTTGTTCCCTGAACATGGGCCCAGGTTCTCCCCCATGCTGCATCAAATCAGGAATACTGCTACTGATGCAATTAGTTAAGAAGCATTGACACACACGGGGGAAATTAGGACTGTTGATTTTTCTTTTTCCTGAGTTTTGTCAAGGATTCTGTGCTGCAATTCCAGTGCTTGGTGACTACGCTTTGCCTGGTGGTAATCCATGCTGTATTTCCAGTTACCTGATTCACTGCTTTGTAGTCACAGCAGAAGGTACACCACCAAGGGAGTTTGTGCATGCAGCTGCTCGACTCCCGCCTAACTCAGCTGGATGGATATGTCTAAAGCCAGGCATGTCCAGACAGTCGAATTCTCAGGGCAGATAGCAAGCTCACTTATTTGGTCCCGAGACACTTAAAACATCAAGTGAAGACTGGAGTGTCGCTGAAACAGAATGGTGCAAAGTCTGCGGGAGTGCTGGCTCTCAAATGAGAATCTGCAGGGAAGACCTCTGCTAATGGTTTCCTAGTGGGGTATGCCAGAAATGCAGGAAGAAATTACTTTCTTGATGCAAAAGCTGCTTTTCTATTACCACTCCTGATCTCCAGGGAAGAGTGGAGTTGGTAAAAAATGGAAAATAATTAAGGTCTGAGCAGAAATAGTAACTGTCCTGAGGTCTTCAGTGTTATTCTGTCTCAGCTGACTTTCTTCAGATTCAGTCCCTTTCCCATCTTATTGCTACGTGCTTTGTCAAGAGGTACAGCCTCACAAATGGAGATTTGGCCTGAACTTCCCTGTGCTGCTGTTCTCAGTTCCTCTGCGCTGTGGCACTCTGGTACACATCAGCACCTACGTGTGTTGGGAAGTGGTTTGCATGCAACCAGCTGCCATTTCCATGTTTTTATGGCACCTATTGCACCAGTATCTCAGTCTCAGGTAAAGAACAAACAAGCAAACAAAACCAAAAAGAAAGGTAGAAACTAAGGTGACTGCTGAGCTTAGGATGTAAAAAGACATTGCGCTTCTCTCCTGGATTATACCAGAATTTACACATGAGTTGAAGTGCTTTGCTGCTCAGATCAGGGCCTGTTTAGGTCTGTGCAAAACTACAGCTTCCCAGGATACTTCTCGGTTAATAAGAGAATCTTGAATTAGCATGCTTCCAGCAATACCTGGGTACTGGTCAGAGGGGCTGTGGCATTCAGTTTAAATGCCCATGAAGCTCCCATGTTAGGTGCTCAAGATCCTGTCCAAGAATTATTTATTTTTGATTGTATTTAGCCTTAACAGCCTGACAATATTCAGTGTTGTTCATCTCTTAATATTGCTGAGAGGGGAGAAAAACTGTTAACCCTGTTTTGTAAACGGCCAAAGCTGCGTAGACCGGCTGTAGTGGAGCAGGGACTGTAATCCCTAATTCTAAATTCTCTGTTAAAACCCTAATCCCTGCGCTATCCTTCTGCTTCAGACAGAGTTCAGGATGGATGGTGTCTAATTTATCTGAAGTGATGCACCTGCCAATATTTAAAGCTAGTTATTTTCTTTCTGTCCCTGTGTCAAAGTTGCTTTTTTCTTCTTTTTTTTTTAGCTACCAAATTCTTTTTTTTGCTGGAGTGATTAAAAATTGAATTCTATTGCTTGGAGTTTGTAGGTCTCTTAGCACCTTGTGGTTCAAATACTTCGACAAATTCCATGTAGACTAACAGTATCTTCAGACAGATAAAGGTTGATGCCTGGACTGGTTAAAGGGGAAGAATCCCACCATGAGGTTTCCAGCATTCACTGGGTGGTGAGAATCAAAACATCTCCTGATTTGCCTGAGGATCTTAAATTTTTTTGAAGAATTTTTCCATGATAATTTTTTAATGGAAAAAGGGGGGGGGGGGGGGGGGGGCGGGAAGTGCAGATACTTCACAGAGAATACAGACAGAAAAGAACAGCAGGATAGGGGGAATGTGGAAGTAGGTCACATGCATTGCAGACAAAAAATCATTATTATGATTAGGAGAGATTAAGGAAGGCAAGCGCAAACAGCATCAAAGGAATCCAATTTATCAAGCCATTTAAACAAGAGCATCCCTTGCAAAGCAAGTTCTTCATCCTGTACACCAATTTGGAACAAAATGAGAGGAGAATGTTCCATGCTATCTATTTAATTTAATATCTAGTCTTCTGTATATTAATCCATGAATTCTTGGAGAAACCTCTTTTTAATTATTGTGAGGAACAAATGCTGCAGAAACTGTTCCCCACCTTTCCTTGCCTGAGTTCTTTTAGATTTTTCATTTTTAAAGCTGTAATTATCCAGTTAGGTCTCTAGGTGAAGAATGCAGCCCATGTAATAGTAGTGCTTGCTGACAGCAGTCAATCAATTACTTCTTCAGCACATTAGGTGCTTTACATAAAATAAGGAGATTCTTATCTCAAAGATTTCACATGAAAGGCAATTTATAAGCGTGAAGTTATTTCATCCAAGGACATTAAGAAACTTTGCAGTGACAAGTAGATTCTGTTGCGTCTCTGAACTTTTAGGCAGCTGGAAGTCTGGGAGATCTGATCAGCATGCTGTGACTTACTCAGTCTCCTTTCGTCCCTCTTTTTTTGTTTCTCGTTTTGACTAGCTGCTTCATCCCATGTGCCACAATAGCAAGAAAATTGATTTCGATTTGGATGGGGTTTGCTTGCCTCATTTGCATCACGGCAGAAACAAATACCGACAGCTTTACTCTGTGAAACAGAACATTCTTCTCCTCCAGCATGTTTTTTTTGATGTACTGCACAACGTACCTCAATGGTAAACATAGGCAATGCCTCTTAATTTGCAAGAGGCACGCATCCTTTTGTAAGATAGACCCTGTGCTGTATGAATTCTATTATGACCCGAGCTTATTGGGGACCTATTTCTGCGCAGCACTGCAGGCATCTCTTGTTGAGGTAGATTTACTGCGTTTTGTTTGACCACACTGAGCTAGAGTGCTCCGTATATGTTTTTAACATTGGCTTTGGTCCTCTAGACAGAAACCACAACCTCTGAGCTGTCTGGCAGAGCTCTGCCATGTCAAATGTTTCTTAGCAGGAGCAAGCTGTCTGATAAATTTAAACAAGATGTGGATGTCTCTCAACAGTGGGTTAAATACTGGCTGAACATCTTTCTGAATAGCTGAACGCTGCTGCCAGAGGCTGCGGGCTGGTTTGCAGCCTAAACCAAGCCCGGCAGAACTGCTGACTTGAGCTGAAGCATGTAGAAGGTTTGGCGTTTTAGAAGCTTTTAATTAACAGCACATTTTATGCCACTCATTAGTTTCCTATTCAGGAGGAATGGGTGTATGAAGCATGCTAAAACTTTAAAGTAGTGGTTACCGATACAGCTGAAGTTACAGCTGGTGCGTTCTCAGCCTTCCAAGCCCAGAAGTCACGATTCTTTTCTGCTGCCTTTTCAGCGATGGGGCAATGCAAACCCAGACTTGGGTTAACGCTTTTCTTGCTGACTGGCTGTCATGTCACTCGAACAATGTTGCCTTTCAGGTCCGAGCACTGCCAGAACTCGCTCTGCTCTTTGTGCAGCACAAGGCAGAGCTGTGATGGAAATAACCTCGCTCTCCTTTGTTTAGGCAACAGAGGGAGGGTATGGGGAAAATCTCACCCCCAGTCTTGTTCTGGACCTTTTCCTAAGATTGGCGTGAATGTTCAAGCACAATACTTATCTTTTTATTTTGATGAAATTCCAGATCTTGATGGTTTTATGCACGTTAAATACTTCCTTTGAGTCTTGCTATCACAGCTTTGACTGGTTTAACTTGGTCTAGAGTTTCTGGGTTCAGTAAAACCATGCTAAATTATACCTGGTAAGGTTTCAGTCTCTTATTGCTGTGTGTTTTTTGCCTAACAATACAAGGTAACTCAATATCAGTAGTCTTCTATTGCTGTGGTCCAGCGCCCTGTGTAAATCTTGAGTATGACATCGCAAGGTTTAGCATTTCAAGCACTGCTTTAGAGTATCCTTGCAGTGTTGGGTATTGATTCAGCCTGATGCTATGTGGGCTGGGAAAGAGAAAGAGAGCAGCAAGGCACAAAGTACAGCCGCTTCTTATAAACCAGCACGCTAGAAACACACTTTACTTAAGTAGTGGAAAGGAATAAGGAACAATTAGGCCTAACCATAATTGTCTGGATATTTGGACTCGGTTCCTAAATGTGTTACTGACTCCTGTGACACCCTGCAAGTCCTTTTGACCACTGTGTGCTTAAGATTTCCCATTTACAAAAACACTGGCAATGGTTTAAGACTTAATTAATGTTGATGGAAGAACACTGCATTGCTTTGAGAGCTGCTGGAAAAAAATGTCAAGTCTTGCCATTGTTATTATTGTTCCATCTTTAAACTGTCAGATTATATAAATCTAGGCAGATGCCTGAAAGCATTGTGTGCAGAGGAAAGCTCTCTAAAGGAACAAATTCCCTTTTCCTTTGTCTTGGAATAAAATGTCATAATTGTATGGGAAGATAGGACAGCTATTACTGAAAAGGAGGTATAACAGGGTAGGAAAGAAGCTAACGCAGCACTAGAAAGAGATGGGAGACGGCTCTTCATCCAAACTGATAATGAAACATGAAGTATCCCCAAACCGGCCTGTCGAGAGTGTCTCATAAATACTTTGACACGAAGGGGCCTTTATGGCTGTGAGACAATGGCTGTTGTTCGCTTAATGCCCTGGGCTCTGGAATGCAAATGTAATACCCAGGAGCCTGAGATAATAGCACTTTACGTGCTCATTTATGCTATTTCGTTTTTAACCTGAAAATCTCAAAGGCATTTTAAAGGTATCAGCTGGACACCCAAACTCATCGGCCGCGTTTGTGGCAGTCTTGCCTAACTGATCTGTAAGCTTTGTGCTCGGAAGTTGAAAACTAAGTGTTTGCTCGACTTGGGTATTTCTTTCAGAGCCGTAGATCAAGGCTTCTGTGGGGATTCTACAGGATTCTTTTAAACAAACGTGAATGTGAGAAACAAAACTCTACTGGTCATTAACATATCTATAAAAGGGTAGTATTAAAGGTCCTAAAAAGTTTTGTTTGAGGCTCTTTCTAAAGCTGCTACTGTTTGTTGCATTGCACTACAAACTGCTGTGACATATCTGCTGCGTTTTGATGAAATTATTGGAACCGGAATCACAGGTGGTGCAATTATTCCTCATATAGATGCATTAATTACAGCAATGAGATGTTACAGGGTTAATTAATTGTTGCTTATTAAGTGCTTTGAGACTCTTGAATGAAAGATGCTACATATGTGCGAGGGATGATTATTAGTTATTAACAGCAATGCTCCCAGCTATTTGCAGGGTAAAAACAGTTTAGCTTCACTGCAAAATATTACATTTGCAGTTTAGTCGGATCCATGGGATATTTCAGGTGGCAAGCCAAAATCCAAGTGTATACTTAGGTAGTGATGCACAGTGCCAAATTCGGCTTGTGGGAGTGGTCCCGTCGGTTTCCGTTGGAGCAGAAAAGAGCTAGAAATGCAGCAGGTTATGGAAACTGGAGGAGGGAATTGTGTGGGAGGAGGTTCCTCAGCTTTTGCTAAAATCAGTAGGAAATGGAAGAGCTGACGGGAATATTGAGGTACAGGCTCTAATTTAAAAATCTTTACACCGTAGTTATTGAATGGCATCCATCTGCATGTGTGCAGCAGTTGTGGTTCCATTACCTTCAGAGCTACCTTCTCCTTTTTTAGGCTTTTTCCTAAACATTTTCTCTATCAGCAGCAACTGTAGGCTTGCCTGTGGGCATGGACAATATATCTGTGTTGAAAATCAGGCTGCCTAAGCTCTGCTGTTTATCCTGGCACTCAGGAAGCAGTGCTATGTCTAGAGAGATATTTCATCGGTTCCCAAAATTTAATAACTCAGTGTGTCAAAATATGAGCTGTTCAATTACTGGAATTTCTTTACTCATTTCAGAGACCGCTGTTCCCTTTGCTCCTTTTTGCCACGCTGACTCTCTCTTGTGTTGAGGAATAAATATTTACCGATGAGAGAGGAGGAAGAGAGAGGCTTTTGTCCTCTTGTTGCTGCCCATGAATAAGAACGAAGTGCTTTGTAAGGCTTGTTTCAATACCTGGATGTTCAGTATTTGTCTCCGTTGCAGAGATGAGCCCGCTTACTCTGGGAGTTTGTGTGAAGGTTCTGCAATGCCTGAAAGTGGCAGGAGGGAAACACAAAGAAAGCTCTCTGAACCGTGTGCCGTGCCACAGATGACTATTGTCATGAAAATCAGCTGAAAAGTCTGGCCCTTCCTATTTCTAGAAAATTATTATTGAAATGGATAACTAGCAGCAGTTTTTCAGAGTGGTGACCTGTCACAAAGGTGGGGATCGGGCAGAAGTAAGGTGTGACTACAGCTGCCGTAAAACTTCCCCTGAGATGGAGAATGTGGACAGCGGGGCTGGCAAGGGCACTGCGTGATGGTCTGCGAGGTGGTGAATGCCTGCAGGTCCTGCTCAAACTGAGGACTGTTGATCTAGGACAGAACCCAAGCGATAGCCAAAAGGTGGACTGGAACCCATGCAGCATGTTTCTAAATTGTTGGGGCTTGTCCCAGTATAGAACAAAATATAAGCCACCCTCTGGAGTGAGCTGGAGGATCCCAGCCCTAGAATAACATGTCTGCTAGCTGCTGCACAGCTAATGTGCTTGGTTTCTACACATATAGCCTTCTATAAAACTCCCTCTCGTGATGACAGTGTTTGTCTTGCTGGAGAGGTGTGGGATTGCCATGTTGCTGTTCAGGCATTCTGTGTAGTACATCATGAACACCATGGATTCAATCTGCATATGCAGATTGTCTGTGAGCTGCATGCTTAATAGCCTCAAAGTTTCCTAGAAATGTCAGTCTTGCTCTGCAGGTGCTGTAGGGATGAGCTTTACATACCCAAAGGATATGTTCAGGAGTCCTGGACACAGAACTGTCTGACCAGAGCTGCTGCTGGACATCCAGAAACCCAGACAAATGTACATGTTCTTCAGTCCTGCTAGGATAAAATTTCCTGGAAGGAACGAGAAGAAAAAAAAAATCCAGTGTACCTGGGAGCCCTAGATAAAAGCATGCCTTGTAGCAAATTGCTTTGCAATTTTTGGTTGGTTGGTTGTTGGTTTTTTTTTTTTGCATCACTGTACTGTGGCAGCGTCCAGTTTAGGACTGAAGTGTGACATCCAAATGATGCAATTTTAAGAAGCATGAAAGAGTGTCTGAAAGGTTCCTCCCAATTAACTGGCATTATCCCCTGGGGAGTTTTCACCGGTTGCAATGGGCCTAAACCTTTTCCTGTTCACGATGAGAGAAGATCTATGTCTGATTTTCCACCTTGACAGTTTAGGGGAGCTTAATTTTCACAGAATCACAGAATGGTAGGGGTTGGAAGGGACCTCTGTGGGTCATCTAGTCCAACCCTCCTGCCGAAGCAGGGTCACCCAGAGCAGGCTGCACAGGACCTTGTCCAGGCGGGTCTTGAATATCTCCAGAGAAGGAGACTCCACCACCTCCCTCGGCAGCCTGGGCCAGGGCTCCGTCACCCTCAGAGGGAAGAAGTTCTTCCTCCTGTTCAGACGGAACTTCCTGTGCTTCAGTTTGTGCCCATTGCCCCTTGTCCTGTCGCTGGGCGCCACTGAAAAGAGTCTGGCCCCATCCTCCTGACCCCCACCCTGCAGATATTTATAAGCGTATATTAGGTCCTCTCGCAGCCTTCTCTTCTTCAGGCTGAACAAGCCCAGCTCCCTCAGCCTCTCCTCATAGGAGAACTGGCTTTATTTCCAGAGAATGAAGATCATTGTAAGTGGAAATCACCTTTCTGAAGGTGTAGGAGCTAGCTGTGTATGGGTCACGAGGAGGGTTCAGCAAGTCTGAGGAGATAACCTTCCTTGGGGAAAGTCTGTTGCTGTTTTTGTCTATGTGTACAGCAGCTGGTACTGCAGGGCTATGACTGGGAATCTGCAAAACAGATGATGATAATAAAAATACCCTGCACCTCATTAAGCAAGTCAAGGAAAGCTCCAAGAAATATGCAGTTAAAGCTTTCTATATTCTGATGATGCAGGTAGGGATTTCTGGCTTCAAAAGCAGGACTGGGGAGGACGTTAGGGCAAATTCCACTGAAAAGCCTGCATACCTTGGGCTGTTCTGTATATGAAATATTGCAAGTGCTATGGCAGATAGAAAAGTGCATTTGTCTCGGTTACTGCTACAGTCCAGAAATACAAACATTTTCTATGCTGCAATTGTTTTGACTCGGAAGAATTATTCTCCTTTCTGTGTTTAGGCTTTCTTGGACTCTGATCACCCATCAGCCAAGGTAAGCTGCTAGGCAAAGGCAAACTTAGAATGGCTTGGTGCCCATCTTTGTGGGTGAAAGACTATTTTATTAAATCTTTCTGGACAGTGCGTTTCAATTTCTATTGCTTTAGGGGATCTGGAATCTGAGCCAGTCAGTAAAACAGGCCTCCTGCTCTTAGAGGTGCCAGAAGCGATCTGCCTGTCTGCTGAGTGGAAATGATACAGTCATGGCCAAGGTTTGTGTTCCAGGCTTCAGCCCACGCCATTGATTTTCCCGTTGTGGCGGTGGTCAGAGACACAGGAATCCCATTGGACAGATACTGTGGGGGTCATGTGAGACACCAAAAGAGCACACATCTTCAAAAGGCAAGACAGAGAAGCAAACTGTTTTTCTACAGATGAGTTATCACATAGTGACTTACTGCAAATTTCATATATTATCTTTAGTATCTGGTTTACTATTTTATCCACGAAACTATTCTTTCTGTTAATATTCAGCGCCTGCACGTGGGGTTGAACTGATAGTAAAACCATCTGCACTGTTATTAGCAGTGTAAGAGATCCATTAACAAGGTGTTATGGTAGTCTGTTGTCTTTCTCCTGCTTCAGCCAGCCCCTCACCTGGTCTCTTTATTTTCCTTGCTTAGTCAGCAGGTTCTAAAACAGATTCAAAGCAAGGATGAAAGCAAACAGCCCTAAAACTGCTGACTTCTGAAAGTACTGCACCCTGTCGTTCAAGCACCCAGGAACAGAAGTACTACCAACATCTTCCTAACAGCAGGCTTTAATCTCCTTCCGAAGGTAGACATGTAAAAGCGAAAATAATTTACGAACAGTGATGCTAAAAATAAAAAGCTTAGAAGAAAGAATACCTTATTCAATCTAAAGTAGGCAGCATATGGAACAAAAAGGAAAAAAGCAAAACCAGTCTTTTTTTCCCTTTCCTGAATATAATAGTTTTATTTAAAGCTTGGATAAATCAGCCTGGTGTATTAACCTCTCAGGGTGGTGGAGGGAGTGCAGTCTGCGACTTGCTTCTGGTAGACAGCCGTCTCCCTTTGCTCATAGGTAACATCTCTTACGTTTTTGTATTCTTGGGCGGAACAAACTCTGTCCATTTATAGCCAGACTGGGAATATGTCCTCAGTAATAGCTTCTGGTTCTGTTTTCTCCAGGAATCCCATTGGCATTCCCATTGATAATAACATATTGCTCCTACTATTTCACTTCCCATTACCTTCTCCAGTCCCCTTTGTCTGAGCTCCGTGCAGTCCGGCAGAATAACGGCACGCAGGTCAGCGGTGTGTCCAGGAGCGGAGAGGAAATCTGGTGCTGCACGCCCACAAACTGCCTTCCCAGGAGTGGGCAGGGTCTGCAGCTGTACACAGGACTCACAAGTCTCTGTTGATGTACTCCACGTGGGAATCTTGCCAACTGCAGAGAAAGTAAAAGGACTTGGTTAATATTGATGTAATGTCCAAACTTCGTGTGCCTTTTAGACAGCCACTTTCTTTCTATATAACACAGCTCCTCCATTTCCCATAGTCACTTAATTTTAATTGAAGACTCAGGGACTCCGTACAGGTAATGGAATACTATTCAATGAAAAGGAGCTTATCAAAGCAAACCAGAACAATATTGTGGAGGTTTTTTTAATTTGCTTTTGTTCTGCCAGCTGGCTGAGGCACCAGGTAATTCTGATTTTGCCTTTCCTGCTGCCGTCCTTCACCCCGCAGGGTCAGGGCTGTCTCTGAAGGGCTAAGTGATGTGTAAAGAGGACTCATCTCTCCTGCTTTCAATGTGAGCTTGTCTTTGGTACTTTCTAGCTAAATAGGATAAAAGAATCCATATTCTGTGCATAACCCCTAGGGCTCAAGCCAGAAAAAGAGCCCAGTAAAAAAACCCCAAACAATAACATAACCCTCCTGCTTTGAAATTCACTGATTTTTCTTACTTTTGCAGCTTCTTGAAGGACCAAAGCTTTTAAAATCTTAGTTAGAAATGTCACTAATAGCAGCTGATTCATCCAGTAATATTTCTTTAAACTGGTTTCTTGTTTTCAACACAAAATCTTGGGGGTCCTATACAAAGCACGGTCAGCATTCTTCCCTGTTTCAGAACTGAGGACACTGAGGACACTGACAGAGTGCTGCGGGTGTTGAGAACTAAAAGATGTCCTGACTTTGAGCTAATTGATGCAATCCTACCCATAACTGTCCTGGCGTGGGAAGTCCAGCCTGTATGACTTTATTAGTAGAATGTTTGATTTTCCCCTTTTTCACAGGGCAGATGAATCCAGGAGATCCTGTGGACCTCCAGGCATGCCAGAGGTCACTTTTTCTAAGAGTAAAGGCTTGTTTCGCTGCTTCCCCTCTGTTTGACCGTGACCTGTGAAGGACTCGGCTGTGGAGCACCGAAAGAAGAGAGAACATGAGACTGTGACATATGGCTTAGGATGCTATAAACCAGTCCTTGCTCTGGGCCTCTGAAAAAGTGCAGAGAGACTGTCAGGAATGGAGAGAGGGGCGGTGTGCAAGTAAGAAAAGAGGGGGCTGAAATGGTGGGAGAGAATGAGAAGAAAAATATGAGAGCACAAGAGGTTCAAAGACATTCCTTGGCTGCTTCTGCCTCCTGTGCTGGCTCAGCCAGCGCTGGGGCCGTGAGGACCTCTCTTAATCTATGTTTCCTTTTCCTCTTTCAGTGGGAATGGAAGAGTCATGTGTAAGTGACCCTGCTCTCCCCCTCTTTCCCTCTCCATTTCCTTTCCCAGCAGTGTCTCTCTGGGATACACAGCCATCTGGCTGTTTATTGCAGCATGAGCTGAACTCTTAGATGTATCCTTTGGAATTTGGTCCTGGTTTAATGATTTCTGTCATTCCTTTGCATTTTCTATACGTCCCATTTGCGCCCCTGGAGCCACTGTTGCGTGAGTGCACACTGTCCTTTTGTATCCCATGTACTTTCATGCTTCCTCTTCTCCCCAGAATTTCTCCTGTTTGGTTTCTATTATTTTTATTCCGTTTTTTCTCATGTTTCTCTGCTTCCTGTTAGCGCAGGCAGCACCATCCCACTCTGAAACAGTTGACTGAGCATAGGCATCAGCCTCCCTCCTGCTCTAATCCCATCCATCCTGGGTCAAGACACTGACCTCGGAGGCATTGCTGGAGGCGGAAAGGGAAGATGCAAACGATTCCAGAGGAAGTTCAGCCTTGAAGTTCAGCACTGGGATAATGAGCAAGAATCTTTAGCTTCTCTCCCTGTGTGCTATGAGTAAAATGCACAGCACAGACTGTTTAACCCCTTCACTTCCAAGAGCAACCAAAGATGCTAGTAAAAAGGAGCATCTACCGTGAAAAGTCCCATCTGTTGGTAAGAGAGCACGAGGTACTGGGAATATAATGGTAAAGTAGAAGTCTGTCCTGGGTACTTTAACATGCCATTCCCCTTCCAGGATGTCTCATTGGATAATGTTAACCATACAGCTGCTGCAAATGGATTGCTTGATGGACTTTTATGAAAAAACAGATTGATGCAAAAGAATTGAAATCTTCATTTGTGTCTGGTGGTGAGATGAACTAAGAATATTACAGGGCTATTGTTCTAGCCTCTTTGAGTATTTAAGACTTTTTCCTTTTGATTTCGTTCCCCTTGCTGCAACAGTGAACTTACCATAGTTGTTTTCTTGTGCTGGGCACCATCAGGGAAGGGCTGAAGATAAAGCTGATGCTTCTCGTACCATCACCAGTGTTGTATGTGACGAGTAGCATGCGGGGATGGTGTGCTGGGATCTGTGCCGAGGAGGCTGAATGGCCACTGACAGCTTCACGGTGGCAAAGAATATGGACCCAGAATAATTAAACAACTGTGTCTCATTGCAGCTCATGACAGCTTCCAGATGCTGCTGTAAGTGATTCCAGATGTGTTCTTCAGAACCTCTGGTTGTTGAGAGCGTCCATGCGTTGGGAGAGTGAGAGCTACATGTTCTTCTAGGGATGCATGCGGTATCGTGGTCTTTTTCTTTTAGACTTGTGTGGTGGGGTGAGAGCAGCAGCATTCAGAAGTACACCCAAAGGGCAAAGCCGTTTACATGTTCCTCCTGCAACTGTGTCCTTTCAAAAGCTCACAGATGTGCACAGCTGTGCAGCTGACCAGGGCACAAAGGCTTGTCTCTGTATATTGCCTGTAAAACCATTTTCTTCCTTATGCACGGTTACTTTCAGGGCCCACTGTCTCCCACAGTGGAAGATGGGAGTGGGAGACACGCAGACCCAGAAGGACCTCCGTGATTGTCTTGTCTAACGGCCCAGGGCATGGAATTGCCTCTTGGTTATTCTCATGTCTGGCCTGATACCTCCCCCTGCTGTTTTTTGTCTGCTTGGCACTCAGCATCCAGCTCCATCCCAGCTCTCGTTCACTCCTGCTGACTATTTTATTACTCTAGAGCTGAGGTCAGACCCTTGAGTGATGCAGGTGGCAAGAGAGCGGAGGTGGGACGGTGCAGCAGTAAGACTCCACAGAGCAGGAGGATGACTTTAAACGGAGATCGTGGGCTGGGCATCTTGGATGAGCTCTCTGCGTGGGGAAGCGCTCAGAAGGCAGAGGGGTTCGGCTCTGGGAACCCCAAATTCAGGAGCAAGGTGGCCCTTCTGGTGCTGACTGCAGGCACTTCCCTATTTCCCCATCTTTAGGATAACTGTCTACCTCCACGTCCCTACCACCTCTCCATCTGCCTCCTAGGGCTGGGTTTTAGGAGGTTGCTTTGCTAAAATCTGCATGTTTGATTTGTTTTTTAAAATGACAGTTTATGCACTCAGTCATGAAGGGCCACCTTTTGCCCTTCCCAGTATGAACACTCCTAGGCTGAGACTGGTTTATATTTTAGTGTTTTTAAAGTAGCAAATGTGATTACGGGAGAATAAAGAAAGGAGGAAGACTAACAGAAGAAGTGTTATTCATGCTCATTCACACCCTTCACCATGCAAACTATCTGGTATGAAACAGGCAGACAATTTTCCCAAGGTGTGTGGAGACCAAGGGTATTCCCTCTGACTTCTGCACAGGAGCTGCTGGGGTAGGAAAGGTGTTATCCTGGGGGCGGCCAGAGAAACAAAATAACATTAGATGGTAAAATCTTGGTGAAAGGGACAGTTTTTATTGCATTCTTATTCAGCATCCAGCACAAAGGGTGCTCATCCCAGCTGGATGCCAAGCTATGAAAAGTAACGGTTGCTTTCCAAAATAAAAATAGCTATAATAGTAGTAAGAGTAGAGCGGGAAAGGCAGACAAATGAGAGGTAGAAGAGGGCATGCAGTGATGATTTTCCGCATTATGGTACAGAAGTTCAGCCTGAATTCTTCAGCAAAGCTCAGGGACGTTTTAGTCTTATTTTCTCAGGTTTCCTTGGCTTGACACAGTGCTCTCGACTCCCGTTGCAGCAGTCAGAGGTTCTGCTTGTGTGCTGGCCCTGAGGCTCTGCTCTGGAGGATTGCCATCTGGTGGTCTTCTGCTGGAAAAGCACGGCTGTCCGGAGTGGTGAGCTGGCATCTTGCAACCCTCTGTTTACCTGTGCAGCTGGGCTCATCCGTGTTCCTGCTGGCACATGAGCTGGTGTCAGCCCTGGCAGGGCAGCAGCACCTCTGCTGACTCCAGGTCAGCCAGACCAGAGGGCGAAGCTGGACGGTTTCAAACGGCTTTCCAGTGATGAGTGTGCTTTTTCACAGATGATTAATCCTGCTCTGTGTGTAAGAGTTTGCAAAATTATAGTGTGGGTTTTTTTTTTTCAAACTCACTTTTATAAATGCACTAAAAAGCAAGATAATCAGTAGAGGTTGTAACATTAGAAATCAAATGCTAAACAGTCTTATTAAATCAGCACTTATATGCTAAAGGTGAATGCATTCAAATTAGGTGTAAAACTAATTTTGTAGTGGCACATCTCAGCAGGTGGGTGAATTCTGTTTCAGGATGCCATCAAATGAAGGCTTTGTAGATGCTTTTTTGAAGATGCTGTTTCACCCCAAAATTACTAACCAGAGCAGTTCAAGGACATCTGCGATGAGCCATCTGGATAATTTTATGGTATGTGCTTTTAACTCTGTGAATGTGTTTCTGTTGCTTAGTAGCAGGGTGACTTGAATAATGGGAGGAGAAGCTGGACTGGGGTTCAGATTATGCGAGTTATACTTCTGTCCATGGGAGAAAGTGGATGGCAGTCATTAAGATGAGACTGGGTAGCCCTGTCCATATAGACTTGTGTAGAAAGATAGTTAGACTGGTACAACATCAGAGTACAGTATCTGTTACAGTAAAGTTCGCTATAATGGTTTAGTTTTTAGCTGCAAATGTACTGCTACAAACTGACTCGGTCCATGCAAACTGTAAATCAGACACTGGCCACCCACAGTTTTACAGTGGTTTTAGGAAAATCATGCTTTGACTTGAAGCTGAGGAACTCTGTGTGGACTGAGTTGGAGTGGAGAACTTCTGTGTTCTCTTTCTGGGACACGTGAATGTGATTCATGAGCCTGTTCCTGTCTGTGATGAAGAATTATCCAGGAATATGGATATGCAGGATATTCTTGATATTCCTAATGGGCAGGAACCAAGTATATAAGGCTGGTAGTGACTTAGGAACAGAAGAAATGAGAGACCTAGAGTTAGGCAAGATGGTTTCTGTAACAAGCATGAAAGACTCATCCTAGGCTCATTCCCTAGTCTTCTGTTCCCCCATTCTATATGGCAACCACCAAAGCCTGTATCTAACACTGTGTTACAAACTTCTTTGAGCAGAAGGCTGCAGACAGTGGCTATGATTTTATCTGGTCCAGCTGGTGAACCTGTCCTTGGCTTGTCAGGAGACAAGGGAAAATGCTCTATTCAGATGTGTAGAGATCCTGTGGGGAAGGACTGTGACACAAGACATCTGGTTGCATTTGGAGTGCTGCCCTGAAAATCACCCTTATTTCCCTAGACAAGTCTCATCCCTCGTCTTTGCCTCCAATTCTCCACATGTGAAGAAAATGATCGTGTTGCGTGCTCTGGGGATGCTGTGAGAGCGAATCCGCTAGTACTTGTAGGGCACTCCAATTCTGTGGTAACATGCTCTAAAGAGAAGCCAACCAATAAAGTAAGTGGTGAAGAACACAGGCCAATATAAACCATTTCTTGGACGTGGTACAACACAGTTTTAATGACTCACAGTCTCGTGCAGTGTAAAATTACACCATCGTTTCTGATAGAACAATAGTTTTATATTGCGTCATGCATCGAGGGCTCACAGACTTATGCACAAGAAAGACAGTTTTATGTTTTATACATGTATGCTTTGCAGCCTTCTGCCCTTTTGCTTCAGAAAGATTTAAGGGGGTTTATTCCAACTTTGCAGCAAAGCCAGTGTTTCTTCCTGAAGATTAGTAATCAGATCCTGTGGCAGCACTTAGATATTTTGATGATGAGTCCTTTAAAAAGCATCTTAGATTAGATAGTCAGATAGGAATGCATGATAATAAACTGAGCAGACAGGGCCATGTGCTGCGTTACTCGTTATCACTTCAATCCATTTGGAATTGTGTGAACGTGCCGACACTAAAAAGGGGAAAAAGTAAATGGGCTTCTTACAAATAATCCTATTTTTTGCTCTCCATAATTGATTATATACATATGTTACTGTACTGTTACTCAAAAGAAAGGACAAGGAATATGTCATTTTATCCTTGCTTGTCTTTGCTGGCTTCCTTAAAAACAATGCAACTTTGAGTAGGCACAACAATGCTCTGAAAGTCTAAATTATATTCCATAAAAAACTTTATTAATGGGCCCTCCATGAAATACCAGCTCTGACGGTAGTGAGCCAGGCTGTGTTTCAGCAGACTTCAGCTGGAGCTCTGCTGCCTCCAAACAGAAGATTGGGCATTTATAGAGGGGAACCTGATCCCAGAAAGGCACTGCGGGATGCCATTCACAGTTATGATTAGAAATGTCCCAGGAATGCGTGGGGAAGGATGAGTGTACAGTCTGCCTTCGATAGTGCCAGCATGGTCTCTAGCTCTCTCAGGAGTGGCCAGATGGTATTGTCTTTTTTTCCCAGTGATTTTGATTCGATAAGGTCATCTTTTCCATGTGCTCAACGGTAACAGCTCATTCACGCAGTCTGGCTGCAGAGGACCTGGGAGAGGGGGAACATCTGACTCGAATCTTTTCTGTGGGATTCTTTCAGGATTTGCTGCCGACCCCGTTCCCCAGCGCTGGAATGCAACAGCCCGCTGCAGCGCTCCGACAAGCAGGGAACAACACAGCGATGCCACCCAGTAACTGCTCGGCCTCGTATCCGAATTTCTCCTCCCATCTATTTCCAGACTCTGCAACTGGCCTCCGGCAACTAAAGAATCTCTACGAGAGGCTTCCCTTTCTCTTGCCAGTGTCGTATGTGGAAAGTTTTGAGATCACTGTGCAAAGACACCACTGCAGCACTAATAATCTCATCACTAGGGTGAAGTCAGCCAACAAGTTACTGGCTGAGTTTAATTCCTTTGGCTATTTGTCAGCTATCTCCAGGTAGGCTTTGATTATTTTTTTCCCCGACATGGAGACTTTGTGATTCGTCTGGCATACTTAGCTTTGAGCTTTATTCACAAGGAGCCTTAACCCAGCCTTGCATTAATTTAATATATTTTATTTTTTCAATTTAAATCCCGTTTTTAAAAAGGACTTGCAACTGCAGATTTTGCCAGAAGGGGGAACTGTAGCTCCATCTCCCAACAGCTGCTCTAGCACAACTGGCACACATGTACTTACTAAAGCCTTGGATTCAGTGAGTCCTTTCTCTCTTTCTCTTGTGGCAGCTGCTGGAAAGAACTCTTGCTGACGTTCAGAGCAGATTAATTATTCTGTTAGATCACTTTTACCAAAACCCCATGGTCTAAACATCACATCAGGTCTGAAGGGACTTTAAGTACTCAATTAAAAATCATCAAATTTTTATTGTTACAGATGCTGCTTGAAAGAAGTGTCTTGTGCTTTTTTGTTCAGTCTTTTGGTGCTTTAGTTTCTCAGCAGTCAGAGTTTATCTGACAGAGATGTGATTATACTTCTAGTAACATAACTCAGGAAGCTGGTACTTTTAAGAATAGTGTCAGCACTACAAACCTTGCAGTGAATTACTGAGCCAGCAACACTTCAGACCTCAGTGCTGTTGGCCACCACTACTGGGTGATGCTACATTTCAGAGGCATTGATCAAGATGCAAACCCAATGTGTAAGGTTGCTTCTTTTCAGTTGTACATGCAGTTCTCCAGACAGCTGACTTAAGCACAGAGTAGCAACAAAAAAGGTAGGGGTGTGCTGTAACTTTTCTGGGGTCACAGGGCTGGCAAGTGGTAGAGCCTGGAATTGCATCTGCTGCCTGAAACAGAGTTGTTTGGAGATGGCACCGTGCCTTCCCAGGGCGCAGCAATGATCATTTATTAATTGTTCAGTTTAGCAACAGATCCATTATCTGTACCTCCAGCTTTGTACTTCTTCATCCCCTCCCTTCACCCAGAGTATCAAACCACAACAAATTCTGTACCTCTTTTTGGGGAAGAGAAGTCTTCGGAGAGACTCACAGCCTTAAATGTAATGGAAACATTTGCTAATGAATGAGGCCTCGTTATACACATTACAAGGAAACACTTAATTGACAGTGGCCACCGGATAACAGGGTTTAATTAATAAATCTAGGTGGCGTCATGTACACCACAGGAATGGATTACAGGGGTTAATGTGTCTGTCTGTTGGACTTTTATGGAAGAGTTGTGTGGCTTGTCTTTTAACACAAATAACCCGCGTGTCTGTGACCCAACACTTGCAAACGGGAGAGTCAATTGATGATGAGAACACAGCAGCCCTGTCTGGATGTTTGAACGTGGCTTGGATGGCATCTGAGGCTGAAGCAGACCAAAGGGAACATTTGTTTTCTTGTCTCTTTAGCCAGCATCTGGGTTTCTATGGTGCTATCTATTCTAACCACACACACCACCCTGTGTTTGACAAACAGTCTTGCCAAACTTAGCATTTTAATGACTGGATCATTAGTGCCTCAGACAGACGGTCAGCACCCACCACAACAATAGCAGCAAGCTTTAGCAGGGGGCTGTGCAGAACAGAGATTCTCAGCCGATGGATATTGATACCTTTATTGAAAAATTAGCAAAGCTATGCTGACCTACCTCCAATACAGTGACTCCCTATTCAATGGGAAGCAAGGCTGTGGAGATCCACTGGTATCTGTCACAGAAGACAGATTGCTGGTGCTCTGACCTGCAGTCTGCTCTTGGAGTTCGCAGTGTAGTGTGAAAAGGTCAGAAGGAGTCCTAGACATCTAATCAATCTGTCCTTTGATAGCATTGTCATCCTTTTCTATCTGCATGTATTGAGAACACTTGGAGGGCTTGATTTTAGAGCTGAGAGCATTTGCTTGTTTGCAAAGCACAATGGGTAACCTGCACAACCAGCGCCAGCCCAGGAACACTCCACCTTTCCCCACTCTGCAGACTGCTTGGGCGCAAGTCACCAAGACCTCAAAAGTGCCCTGTAGAGGAGACAGAAAGCAGCAGCTGGCAACAAGCACCTTTGCCCAAGAGACCTGAATCTCCTCAAAGAAGCTGGCTAAGCCCTGCGGAAGCAAACAGAACCAGCCTGATTTATCCCAGGCCACGATCGGGGCTGCGAATCTGCTGTTACTTATGTGTACAAAGTGACAGTTGGGCACTAGATGAAGAAAACTTCTCTCCGCTTGAAGTAGTGCCTGGTATCAGGAGAGCCCTTTGGAACATGGCAGAGTTGTTTGTACTCCTGTACACAGGAGCATCTTGTAGCAATGTGGCCATACCTGTTCTGCTGAAAACAATTAGGAACAGAAACCCCTTTAACCTGCTGTTTGCCTTTCCCAACAATCATTTGTGGCCTACCAGTACATCTTAAGTCACCAGCCTGATTGAGGCTGTCATTGTCATGCCTTTATTATGTATAGAAAAAAATTTTTAAAATCACACTGGAGGTTTAAAGGGCAATTTTTCACAAGAATGCTGCTCTAAGCTCAGAGCAGGTCCTTATTGTTAACCAGTTACTTATTCTGATTCAACCAAGAGAGCAGTTGGACCATGGAGACCTAATTAGCTGGTAATTATTCTCAAGCTTTGCCTCATCTGGATCACAAGAGAGATCTTTATCTAGTATCAGTTTAGTCCCTTTGCAGGCTATGGAACAGGATTAATCTGTTAAACTGGATCCTGTTCACAATCATAATATTCTGGAAGAGCCAGGGAGTTTTCCCACTCATGTCTGCAGAAACCTGGCAGCTAACGGCAAGTGTGAAGTGGAAGATGGAAGTGCAGGTAGTATGCCAGAGATGACACTGATTGGCCAATGCAGGTCAAAGATGCAACACAAAAAAAAAAAAAGACACAGACTAGCTACTGGAGTTAGCCCTCTGCCTTCTGCCCCATCTTCCCTAGCCAGCCCCCTCCATGCAGTGTCATTCAAACCTCCCTCTCCTTCCTGCCAAGACCTCCATTTGCTTCTTACCTCTCACACCTCCCTTCACACATCCAGTGCCCAAGTGCCCTCAGCTTCCCCATCTTGCTTTCTGTTACAGCCTCCACAAGCTGCTTTGATTAGGGGCAAAGTTAAGACAGGAGATTGTCATGCTGGAATGGACCAATAGCTGCTATGGGCTGGTTGATGTACATGAAGTTGATAACTTGCTTTTCTCTATCCAAATCAGCAAGTTAGCTCTGCTTATTTGTGTCTAAAGCATGCCCTTGAGTTTGGAATTTGTTGCACATCAGATGTCCGTGTTCAGGTATTACACCAAGACAGAAACATCTGCCAGTTTACTGTCAAGCTCTCCAGCTGGTGATGCTATTGCCATTTATTGTCAGCCCCATCCTTCTCACCCCAGCTGCCCATCCAGGTCTGCCCAGAATTATTTTTCTGAAAGAACTGTAGCAGAGATGCTGTACGTTTCCTTTGTAAGTTGTTATTCTCCTCTGTCATGTAAGGGTAGAAAGCCTATTTCTATCATTCTAGGAGCAGACATCTCACTGTAAGAGAATGGGCTGAAGTCAGCTGTTTCATTACTGATTATCACTGACAGGCTAAGAAGTAGTAGTAAGCTGAAAACAGGGTTTACTGTGAGAAATTTTCTATCTTTGTTTAGTTTCTAGCTGCAGCTGAATCATTTCTTTCTGTTAAGTAGAAGACTTCCTGCAAGTCTTAACTCTTCTTCCATGTGCCAACATACATACCTACTTTAGTGTCTCTATTTTCCTATGCATTTAGTATTCTGTTAGAGTGTAGGTCTGTAACTGTGATAAATAACCATTTTTCTTTAACGTAAAAAGCACAGAGAAGAAATAAAACTAAAGAGTCTCAGAGTGCTCCCTGACCCCTTACTGTAGCTCATAAGGAGCATTCTTACCTACAAAAGGGATCCATAGCTGATGAAAGCAAGCTTTCATGTGTTAGACTTCAGAAACCAAGCCTTGGAACATTCTTCCTTCCATGATAGAAAATACAACTTTTTTTTGAAGCTTAGAAATGAAAAAATAAGAAAGACAGACCTCTAGAAAATAAAGCATGAGCTGTAGTAAGATGTCATTACCATAAGATACCACTTTTTTTCCTTTGGGTATTCTTTCATGCTAGTATTGTGCACTCAGTCCATAGAACCTCTGTCTAGATCAACCTTGCCTATTTTAATAGTAAGAACACTTTACTTTCATATTCTAAGACTAATGCTGAATTACTACCCCCACATACCAGCAACCATAACTATTACAAATCTCTCTAAGACCATCCTGTCCCCTTTTTATAGTGCAGAAGACACTTAGCACCGTGACACCCAATTAGTGCTTGCAGGTGGAAATGCAGAGGCGTGGGCATGCTTCCTTTCTTATAAAAGGGGGAAGATGAGCTTCTTTTCTGGGTTTTTTTAGTCAGAGTTCTCTTTTTTTTTCTAGCAGGGAGACTTTCAGAGTGAAATATAAGATGCTAAAGGAGAATGAAGGTGCTGCCTCAACTCTGGTAAGGTAATAAGAAGACAATAATAGGAAATAAGACAATAAAATGGAGCTAAGCTATGAAGCAATTTAAATGTAGAAAATTAGTGTAGTAAGCAGGAATGTCTCTGGAGTTGGGAGAAATGTTAATGGCAGACTGGTGGCGAAGTGATAGCTAGGTAGCAGGAACAAGCTTTTAGGTCAAGTCTAGAGAGCTTTCTTTTCTGTGGCAAAGATGTTTTTCAGTTACTGTCTGCAGCCAGCTGG
Source organism: Opisthocomus hoazin (assembly GCF_030867145.1). Lineage (NCBI taxonomy): Eukaryota > Metazoa > Chordata > Aves > Opisthocomiformes > Opisthocomidae > Opisthocomus > Opisthocomus hoazin. The sequence goes on along the minus strand of NC_134437.1, from coordinate 7,022,653 downwards.
AGAGTGGAACTTTCCTACCTTAGGAAATCTGTGAAATGGGTGGAAGGGAAACGAGAGTAGTTCTTGCAAACAGATGTGATCAAGATCTGTGCAGTCTGAGTTAAGCCCTGAATGAAAGACACTGTGCAAGAGTGGCAAGGTCCCTGACAGTAGAGATTAAGATCTTTCAGAAAGCCCTTGGAAAAGGACCCTTGAGAGCAAGGAAACAGGTAATTGCGAGAAGAAAACCAGCTCAGAGTCAAGCATAAAGCTGAGATTATGGGCAGAGTAGTGGGACATCCAAGTTAAGCAACTTGGAGGTGCTCCTCAAATGCAAGGGGATTGGGCACATGTGCCAGTTGTTTGATGTCCTGTTCCCCCATTTACACTGATAACACAGTAAAAGCTCTCTGGCTTAACTATTGGCACCAGGGTCTTAACAGCTATGTGTATTTTAATGTCCTAATTATACTGAATGGCAATTGAATTATAGTTGTGTTTTCCCTGTTCCTCATGGGTACTGGCTGTGTTGTCTGAACCCTGGGCTAGGGGCAGGGCTTGTCCCTGCAGGGAGCTGGGATCAGCTGAGAAGCCGTATCTGAAAACATGTTGCAGCAAACAAGGGGAGCGAGTTACTGTGGAGGTGAGCAGTGGCACAACCTGATTGATTGCGGATTCCTGGTGTGAAGCAATCCGGAGCGTGACAGATTTGCTTCCAGAATGGTGCTGGTGCAGGCAGGTCATTCTTCAGGGGCAAATCTTTTAGTCCAAGGCTACTCTGAGGGACTCCATGTTACAAGTAGTTTTCACTGAGCTGGGGCTGATGAATCTGAGTGTACTGCAGGCAGCCTGGTTGTCTGTGCAGAGCCCCCCGAATACAGCGCTCCTCAACCCTTGGGGCTGTGTGCTGGTTCCTGGCTGGTGTTGAAATACCCAACTGCTGCAACTGAGGCAACAAATCCTTCTGGGAAGGGCATTGTTCTGACATCCTGGAAATCGATTACTGAGCTGTTCGACAGGTAGGGACCTTATGCAGACTCTGTAGCAGGTCTGGGGAGGGCACTGAGAATCATAGGTAGCCAAATTAGGCACTTTTAATAGGAGCAAGGCTCTCCTCTATTTGGCCAGGACCTCTGAAATGGGCTTTTCACTGTAGCTGATGTTTTGTTCTTTCCGTGTTTAGAAGGAATAAATCTATTTATAGGCACAATCAGCCTCTGCTGCTTGGAAATCTCCCTGCCCTTCTCTTGGAGTTAGGCAATGAAAGTCCCAGCCTTACCTGTGAACCCTAGGGACCCAGCAGTGGTGCAGTAAATTCTGGTATGCTCTGTTATTTATCAACTCCCAGAGCCCCTGTCTCTTCTTGTTTCTCCTTATATTAAGTGCAAGTCTATCTACACCATTGAATTGCAGCAGCATGGCACCTGGGTAAGTGAAGAGAGAGATTTGGACTCTTGCAGTGTACCGTGATAGCTGGGATTCCTGCAGGCAATTCCTGACTTTCTGCAGCCTGCTTGGGAGGGGAAGCCTGAGCGGTTTGCGTAGGACACACAGCATCTGGGCTCTCTCTGGGGACGGCAGTCTTGGTTTCTCTAGAACGGCTGTGCTAAGACCCATCTACGTGTTTGGATCTGGGGTCCTGCAGAGCCCAGAATGACGAAGGCTGTCTAGAAACCATTTAGAAAGATCAGTACTTGATGGCTTCAGTAACTCCCTCTGGGGTTCTTGCAGGCTGAGATAGTGGCAGATTGTCAAAATTACTTAACGTCCTGGAACACCACCCATTGCAGTATGAATAGGCTTCTTGTGTACAACTCACATGATCGTGGTGTTTTTCTGGTGTCTCTATGGAGACTAGAGACGTTCTTCTGGTCCATTGGTTTGGGATCTTTTTTCTTCTCTGTTTTCAGGTAAATTGCCTTGTAGGAAAAAAGAAAACAAACAGATACAATCCTTGTGAATAACGAATAAAGCATCAGTCACAGAACACCAAAACTTCCTGGTCGCTTTTGTAGAAGCAGTTGGAAATATTTTGATTTTTCCTCTTTTAACACGCTACCATCCAGCTTGGCAGAGATTTAGCAAGCCTTGTGTAAAAAAATAATTGGCCTTAGGCGAAGCTCGATGAAGCAGTGAGCATTCGCATGTGGATCCTCATCCAAATTAGGCCCGAGGATGGATTAGAGTGAAGCGGTGTTAGATTTGGGAAGCCTTCCATGCCAAAAATTGGGGGAGCTTTGTAAAGATTTTCTAATCCCAAACACTCTCATTCTCATGAGACCAGATGCTTCCCCTTACCGTTGGCTCCAGTCCCTCGAGGAAAATGAGTTAAATATGATTTTTGTTACTTTGGCCATATTAAAATAGGTGTCTTGGTTTTCTCTGGCATCCTGGAGAGGACAGCGATGTGGGTAGGATGGTGAGGAAGAGACTGCTGTGCAGTGTGGAGTTCCCTGGAGAAATGGGTGTGTGGGGAAACCACTATTTATTGTCCCATTAATATTTGGGTTGAATAGTAGGGGACCAGGCACATCTGTCTTGCCCAAACTGGACCTTCAGGTGTTGTGCTTCGGACAGCAGTAGGACCAGTTGCCTTCTGTGATACTCCCCAGGATTTTCCCCTTCCTCAGCAGTGGGCCTGTCCGTTACTGGTCTGATCTGCTGCCTCTGCCCCACAGCGAGTCCTGTCGGTGTGTTTTACTGCTCAGGGTGGCACAGAATGCTCCTTTGCATTCCTGGTTGCCGCTCCCAAACTCTTTAGCCCTAGTTTACAAATCTGGATTCTAGCCTTGTAGCTACAGCATGAAAAAACAAATCCCCAGTTGCTGAAAGGTGGCATATGTTTCCTGGCGTAGACTCAGGTTTACGTGGTCTCTCTACAACACCCAGAAAATCAGAGCCACCCCATAAACATCTCTCTAAATGCCTTCAGTTCTGACAGCGAGTCTGTCTCAGGATTTACAGTGATTTATTCTATCCGGTTTGGTATGTTTAATGCCCTGCATAGTGGCAAGGCAAAACCCCGGTGAGCTCATGGAAGCCCCTCCAACCACCACTGCCGATGGCAGGATCTGGTTCCACGCTGGCAGCAATGGAGCCGAGGGAAGGAGAAACCATGCAGGTGTTGTGCATCCCTGCAAAGAGGTAACTGGAGAAATAGCAAGACATTGTCTTGCAGCTCCCAGTGCTGCTGTGGGGGGAAAAAATGAGGTCACAGGAAGAAAACACTGGGATTTAGGTTGTGCTCTCCACCTGGAGAATGCATGATGTTGAGTAAGGTCTGGCTTGTGTCCTGAGGCTTATCAGAGGGAGGTTTCTCTGCATGTAGATCTGAAACCGTGTCTATATCTCCTTTCTAAGGGACTGTACAGTCTGTGTGATGAGTTCTTTCTGGCTTGTGCATTCTGAGCCTCCTACCAACCTTGATTAAAAAGAATTAGTATTAGCTGTATTAGTACTTTAAAGTAGAGCATATTCATTAATTTGGACTCGACAGTGGCTTCACTTATGTGCTAAGCATTATATTGTATTTCTAGATGATTCAAAGCTGGCTCTAAGCAAGGAAGACTAGGTTTAGGGCTTGTGGCAAAGGTGTCCCAGTTGATAGTTCAGCTTCCGCTATACTTCTGTTGAAGAAACTAACTCAAGCCTTGATTTATTCTGACCATGTCAAGGGGGCTACTTTATAGTGTTGCTGCCATAAGCCCAGGTCTGTCCTTTAAGGGACAAAACCTGCTAGCGAAGCCAGGACCGGTGTGGACCACACATGCTGCAGCATCACAGTGGGGTAGGGCGAACAGGAGGAGAATCAGTCAGGCTCAGGGTGAGGCTTGTTGACAGTCAAAGAGGCTGCAGACAGATTTAAAGGTGACAGAAGTAAAGTAATTGTGAGGATTTGAGACAGACTCAGTAGCTTTGGGAGCTGGATAAAAAAAAAAAAATCTAGATCAGCCACTGGACCTGGAGCAGTCCTATTCCACAGTCACTTAGGCCAGGAGTGAAATTTGCTTGTAAGGGTAAGCTGGAAGCAACAGCCTCCCCGAAGCCCATGGAGCGCGGGAGCATGTGCAGTTACCTCTCTGCTCCGGGGATTCTATCGCATCGCACACTTTGGTGCCCCGTGGTGTCATCTTGCCATCTGCTGAGGGGCCAAGGTAAAGTTCAGAGTCAACAAACGCTTCAGTTTCTCTTCCATCCTATGATGGGGTCCTGCTTTTACAGAGGCCTTCCAGGAGATGGGGGAGAACGACCCTGTGCAGAGGTGTCTGGCTGTCTGTCCTTCTCTCAAACAGCATTTCTGTCAGGGCAACGCAGAGGACTAAGGGGCTCACTGGGGTTACTTTATGTGTGCATGTGTGGGGAGATATTACACTCTTTTCCTGTTTTGTTTTTTTTTTTTTGTTAAAAACAAAGCTTCCTGGGCAATGCCATTTTCTCTGGCATCAGGCAGATACTCAAAACTTGCTTTACTTACATGACATGGATGCTGAGATCTTTTACTCAAAGGGACTTTCACGCACTGAGGCCTTTCACTCTGAGAGGACAAAGCCTCCGGATTGCCTGGGGCGAAGCACTGACCCAAATGATGCCTCCCTGTTTCTAGCCACACATTTGTTTTTTCTATTCTGGATTGGGTATCAAGCCCAATATTACACTGAAAAAGGCATACAGGTAAGATCAGAGTGTTGGTGTTTAACAAAATTGGTTGTGTCCATATGTATCTGTTTCCAAAGGTGGCTGGATTTCACTGGAGAAGGGACTCTTCTAGTGAGTAAACACAGTAATGTCAGGGGCTTGTGAAAGGTATATTTGCTCTTTTGATGAGGAAAAAGAAAATCAAAACAAGAACCAATGCATTTTAAGGCTTTGGCACTTTTTTGACAGAATGGGGAGAGAAAAAAAAAAAGGCTTTTTGCATTTTAAATTCTTGTTTAAATGTGAAAACTAGTGAGCTGAAAACCCACCAGACAGATTTCCTCTCCTTAGGCAAACGATCCCAGTGCGCTGGGCAATGTACAAACACAGAAGCGAGTCATTGCAGCCAGCTAACTCTTCCCTGAGCAGAGCCAGGTACTTGGGTACTACCTAAATAACAAATTTAGTAATACAGCAGCCACTTAATTCCTATGGCCTTAATCACCACCTTATGATAATGCCTGTGCTGGGACTAAACTAGTCTACTGTAAGGTGCTTAATCATTTTCCTGAGGTGCACAGCACCAGTGGGGTTCCAGTACTGCACCAGAACTGCCTGGCAGCACAAATTGCCTCCCAACTAAAACAAATTGTCTCCAGAAAGCCTAGTTCAGAGAGTCTCCTGCCTTATCTTTGCTGATTGAACATGATTGCCCTCCCGGAGGATCTACTTTCAGTTCTCTGGTGGAGGGCTGAGCTCCCTGCTCCTCACCATTAACAACCCGTGGCTGACTGACAGGCTCAGAGCAGTGCTATTTTCCTCCTCAGTTCTGATACTGGTTTTACACACAGGAAAAAAAATTGCTTCAGTCAGTGAATTGCAGGATGGTGTCTCTTGGATTAATTCCCCCTTCCCTCTTGGAAAAGGGCATGTGCAGAAATCCTGGTAACTTGCTGTCACGCTGCTGTTTGTGGGGTGCAGGTGCTGGGCTCACGCATGCAAACTGCGTCAATTCTCCGGCCCTCCAAACCTCTCCTGACATGCCTTCCGCTTTCCACGGCCCCGTTTCTCAACTGCTAGAGAAACCTTAGGGAGAAGCACTTACCAGCAAGGCTCTCCTACATGGGAAGAGTACTGGGGGCTCCAACAGCTGCTCGGGGTTTGAGTCCCCTTGGCAGATGTTTGCTATTCCAGCCACTTCATTAATGTCGGAAACAAAACCCCTGATTATTCCTGACCAAAGCACCCCCTTTTTGATTGACAGCCAGTGTGTGTTTCATACGACATAACCTACCATATTGCTCTTGCCACTTTGTAAAAAAAATTCTCGTTAATAAAAGTAAAAAAAGATCCTGGAGACGCATCAGGGTGTGCTAATCCCACCTGCCGGTTCATCTCCCTGGGCTCCGGTGAGGGCATCGCTGTTTCTAGAGCACGGGCAGAGGTGCCAGCCGCACGTCTCGGGATATCCAGCCCTTCAGATGTGAAAAAGAAAAGTTTAAAGGCAAGGGGAGGCTCTTGTCTTGCAGTTGGTTGCGTGCGAGTTCAGCGAGCCGACGGTTTTCTTCCCGTCTTGTTTTCTGGGCTGGATCTAGTCGAGCTCATGGAAGACTCTTTGATTTCCAGCGCTTGTATTGCACCCTCCATCTAGAAAATGTTCCTCTGCTGCGTCTTGTCAGGTTTTGCAAAGCCAGTAAATGCAAAATGAATTTGGAGTGGGGGTAGGGGGGCTGCAGTTACTGCCCAGACACCGAGGAAACGCGGCGCAGCAAAACGCCCTTTGCTGCCGCTTCAGCGTTTAAATCAGTAGCTCGCTCGGGACGTTGCTTCAGAAATATTCTTTGCAATAATTACCAGCAAGCAGTAATTGCTTAAGCTAATGTTACTGGTAACTATTTTGTTTTTTTAAAAAAAATTCTGAAAAAGTGGCAAAGAAAGTATGTTCCTGAAATGTTTTATGTGTGAATTAAGCAGTGAGTATTCATAAAGCTGCATTCATAGGGAAGTCAGCAGATCTCCTTAAATATCTGTAGTTTGCTTAGGAATTAAAGCATCAGTTCAAGTAATTTAAAAAGAGTTACATCAGCAGGGGGGAAAAGACCTTGAACTCATTAGTTGCTGCTATCATTCTGGTTAAATTCCTGTTTGTAAGATCACGTTAATTTCTCAAAAGAAATAAAACCTTTTCCAACCCATTTATTTTAAATGAGAATGCCCTTCCAGTGGTTTAATGAGCAAAACGCTGTTATCTTTGGTTCGATACCATTCGCTGTGCCGTGTTTGTTAGAACCTAGTAATGAGTTTTTCAGAAAAAAGCTCAAAGGCTCTATCAGAAGTATTGTATTTCCTCGCGTCTGCCTTCCAGTTCTGACAGCGCGCGGACAACGCAAGTGTCTTTTTTTGGGTTTAGGGCTCTTGTCATCGGCAAACGGATCTCTGAAGTACAAGCCAAATGATACAGTTAATTGAAGAAGAAATAGTGCTTTTACAAAAGAGATTAAAGATAGTTCATAGGTTTTTCGAGGGCTTTTAAAAACCGAGATCAACAAAACAAAGTCGCTCAAATCGTTTCTGAGAGTTGGAGATGGTGGTTGCCTTCGGCAAAAACAAATTGAGTTTTCTAAGAGTGAAAGAAGAGTTTGCTGCCATTTGGGTCGCCAAAGCATGAAGACTAAAGGGCGGCTGATAACGCTTTGCAGATTATACTTAAATCCTTGCATAAAGGCTGAAAATAATTTTTTTTGGGGGGGGGGAGGTGGGCACATTTCCATAACGAACCTCTTTCCCCATTGAAAGTTTGCGGCCGCAAGTAATTGCGAGCTGGCTGTGGTTTCCGGAAAACCACGCAGCAACCGGTTGGAATCGGGAGGATTCTTCCCAACACGTCTTCCCCCGAACAAGATGCCTTGGTGATTCCCGCGCTAAACCACGCCGACTCCGGACGGGGCGCGGTGTAATTCCTCGGCGGGCTGAAACCCACGTTTGTGAGCAGCCCTCCCTGCGAGGCAGGGGAGCTGCTGCAGGGAGGCCACGGAGCGCAGAAAGAAAACTCGGGGCTCAACCTGCGTGGAAAAACAGCTTTGGCGGAGCGGAGAGGTCTGTCCTCAGCAGAAGGGGCTCGGAGCTCATCTCTTTGCTAAAATCCAGTTAAAATAAGCTGCGATCTGCCAGGAAATCATTTCAGGCTGCGAGCGCAGCCCGGGGACTAACGCCGCTCCGGAGAAAGCAGCGTTTGCTTCAGCGAGGCACCTATAAATAGTCAAATATGTTTGGTTTTTTTTTCCTCCTGCTGCTCTCCAGCACTTGGCGGCTGGGGAGTAGGTTGGATGCCGCTCCGAGAAGGCTTCAGGAGCTGGGGAAGAGGCATCGGGGATGCCTTTTTGTGCGGGATGTGCGCTTTTAATTTTTGTTTTTGAAACTAATTACAGGCTAGAGGGAGAAGAAAGGAGGGGAGGAGGAAAAAGAAAAGAAAAAAAAAAAGAAAAAGCCAGCACCGATCTGGAAGCTTTCCAGTTTTTGCACCAAAAAAAAAAAAAAAAGCAAGGAAGCCACACACCCCGGTATCTTAAAATAGCGATCAGGGAGGGGAGAGGAGCGGCGGGATCCTCCCCGCCCGGCGCAGGGTACCGCTGCCGCTGGCCGGGGAGCCGCGGGCTCCCTGATTGACAGCCCGGGCGTCCTCAAAAGGCCGCGGCTCGACGCTTCTCGGCGGGCTGGCGTAGCGGGGAGCCCGGCCGAGCCGCGCCGAGCCCAGGCGAGCGGGAGGCCGATGCGCGGCCCGGCCCCGGGGCGGGCGGGCGGCCCGGCCATGCACTGCCCGGCCGGCCGGGCCAAGGCAGGCAGGAGGCGCTACAAGACCTTCATGATCGACGAGATCCTCGCCAAGGAGACCTGCGGTTACTTGGAGAAACTTTCCCTCTGCGCCGCCTGCCCGGCCATCGTGGTCAGGCCAAAGCCGCTGCGCTCCTGCGCCGGTAAGGCTGCTCCTTCCCCCGGGCGCGGGGGGCTGCGGGGAGGGCAGCTGGGGGGGGGGGGGGAGCGAGCTTCTCCGCTCCCCGCCGCGACCCCCGCGGGAGGGTTTGGCTCGCCCGGGGTGGGATCCAGCCTTGGGGTGCTGGCGAACACCTGGCCGGTGCGGATGGCGGGGAGAGAACGGAGCCCTGCGGAGAGGGCTGTGATCGTGGGCTGTGGAGAGCCTTGGGGTTTTTCATTGCCGTCCGTGGCAGTGCAAAGAAATGAACAGAAAATCGCAAAGAGGAGAAAAAACCCCTATCGAGACTCAGTATTTCCTACCCTCAGTTCTCCCTGTGAAACAGCTTAGGCTGTTTCTAAAGGAGGCGATGGGAAAATGTTTGTGTTGGTTTTGCAGATGTAGACACCACGAAGAAATACACACAAATAGATCTCTGTCCTGGGCAGATACCTCTGATTTTATCGCCGCAAAATCACAGAATGGTAAGGGTTGGGAGGGACCCTAAATGGTCTTGACCATGGGTGTTACTAAATTTCACAGATTGGTCTAATGCGAGCTTTTAAAAATCCACGTTAGAAGCAAAAATACCATTCTTATAATACATTCCGAATTTTAAAGAAGAAGAAAAAAAAAAAATTCCTCTTTTTCTGGCCAAGTAGGCAGTTTCCCAGATTTCTATTCTTCCCGCAAGGCCACGCTTCCAGGGGTGACACCTGATCTCTTAAGAGAATGAGATGATGAAACTGAAACTTAAAAATACGACCTTCAGAAAATCTGAACTATAAAGAAAACTATTAGTAAAGGACTAATTCCCAGTAAGATAATACATATTTCAAGGTAATAACATTCTGTTTTTCCTGTTTCCTGGGAATGTTCATGTTGTGTTTGTATTAAGCTATGTTTAAAAATTCAAGGCCTGTGCTTTAGCTTAGGTTTCTTGTTTTGTTTTGGTTTTTTTGTTGCTCAGATGAATATAAATAAGAAGGGCTAAGTGGAGCTGTGCTAACATAAAGCTTGCTGTTAGGATATCCTGAGAGTTTGACAAGTAGAGTGAACCCTTGCTTCAAGCATAAGTCTTCCTCCAACCTCAATACTAATTTTGTAAATACTAATTATTAAAGAACCAGAAGGGATTGGGAGTCTGGGTCAGAATACAGACCCATGATGACCTGCTTTTGGAAGAAGTTACACAAATAGAGTAGTCCTCATTCAACATTTATTTCTTCCAGTCGATTTGTGCATGACGTTCCTTGCCTTCTCTAACTAATTGCTGACATATTTCTCTACAAGAAGATCTGGTTGTTAATCAAGATACTGCTGACAAGGGAATTTTTCAGAGTTGATCCCTCACTACTGCGTAGACAGTGAAATTCAGTGCTTGGTCAAAATAGACGTGAAAGTCCCAAATGGGTTCAGTGCGTGGCAGCTTGCGGAGAGGGCCCGATTCTGCTCACATCGGAGTCGATGGCGTGACTGCCACGGACCTCGGTCTGCCAGGAAGAGCAAAGAGATTCCCATCTCCATCTGTACCGAAAGAGGAAGCAATAGAAAAGAAAGCCTCCTGAAAGGAGCATTAACCCTGAATATTTACCAGCGTCCAGCAGCGCGTGCGACTAACGCGGCATCAGAACCCGTGGTTTGAGTGTCAGCCTGAGGCTCGGGGACCCTGGGCATTTCTGGTGGGTGGGGTGCTTCCCAGCAGCTCTACTGACTCTCACCACCCCTATGGGAAAAAGAGAGACTTTTTTTTTTTTTAATATGTACTTCTGTGTCAAACATTGTCTTTGGAAGACTAATATATATTCATTAAATAATGACTAATAATCCTCAAGTGATTCAGCAGCGGATTCTGAGTGATGCTAGCATGACTCTTGTGGTTACTGTTCAATTAAAGCCTGGTTTCTCTTTGTGCCTGGGTTCTTTAATGAATTTCCCCTCAAGCCTGTGTTTCTAGCCCAAGCTCTGGCCTGTCCCTGTGTCAGGGCAGATTGTGAATGTCTGCTTCCAATGGGATAAACTTTAGGGAGTTGCGGTGCTTGAGAAGTGAAGTATGGAGAGAGATTTGCTTGCAGGATTCTAACCAGAAAAGAAACTGCTACGAAAGTCCACGCTTCCGAATTGTAAGCCTTCTAAGGTTTGTAGGTACGATTAAAGTCCTATATGTATTGGGTAATGGGAATTTTTTCAGTATAGAAGAGAAGAAATTCTGTCGTTGTCTAAGAAATGGACAATACCACAAAAGTTAACCAAATATGAAAGAATTTGAAAAATACCCAACATAAATCTGTTTAAAAAAACCTAAAGACTGCAGAAATACAGCAGTATGGCGTTTAACTTACTGCCTGTATTTCCTTTGTCTCTCGAGTTAATTGGGGACCGAACACTTAGTGTCTTTGCAGTTTAAAAGAAATTAATCTGAATCTCAGAAATTTACCTTGCCGGTACAGTCACAGCTGGGACTTGGGAGCGTTTGAAGCAGTAACGAGTGATTAGTTACTGCAGCTGAACTTCTCTGCAGCAGCATGGCTTTTTCTGGAGGCAGGAGTGAAATTTCGGAGGCGTTTGCATGGGCTAAAGAGTTAATAATTCTTTCATCTTGGGTGAAGTCAGAGAAGTCTGATATGGCTTTGTAATTTATTTGGAGCTGAAAGATGTAAGATGTTGCAGTTGTGCAGCATGTGTGTTTAACAACATCCCTTGTTAAGTGGAGAGGTCTGAAAAAGGTTGGTAACCAAATGGAAAAAGATTTTTTTTCTTCTGGCTGTGGTCAAATGCTAAATATTTAAGCGTGTGCAGCTGAATTGGGACAAAATAAAATTGTCAAGTGGAGAGGAGTGGGGACGGAATGAGCGTTCAGGACTTTTCCTGGGTATTGTGAAGGTGAAGACTGACATTTTAATTGTAAGAACGTTCAGGGGCTCTAATGCGAAACTCACTGATCTCGTGGGGGAGATTCCCGTCGCGAAGAGCTTGGATTGAACCCCAACCAGAATTTTTCTTTGGAAAGAAAAATGCAATTCCCTGCAATTTTAGCTTATAATTTGGTGTATGAACCTGTATTGTGGCATTTGTTGAGCCAGATAAACAAGGCTGTGCTCATACTGAATCGGTAACAAAATGTTAGCCCACGTTCAGAGCCTTTATGATTTAAAAAAAAAAAGGTATTTAAACATAAATATTTTCAGATGGTGGTTAATACCTGTTTGATTTATGACATTTTGGGTTGCGATGACTTAGTGAAAAGAGTATTTTGTTTCATGATATTTATATTTTTATTGGCTTTTTGTATTATGTCATATCTAATTAATTAGTGTAAGTAATGATTACAGTGTTAACATATACTGTGCTTGGTTTGCTACAGTGATTCCTTAAGGTTGCTTTTCGACTGAGCAGAGTCCTATAGGAATCACTTTTCAGATTGTCTTTATATCAATTTTAGATTTAATATTATTTGTAGGTGACTCTATACCAACTCTGGTTTGTTCCCTGGATTTTTTAAAATCTTGGTTTAGCAATACATTCAAAATCCAAATGCCATATTGGTAGTTCTGTGCATGATAAACAATCAAAGGACGTTGTCAGTGTGTGATGTTAGGAGGTCGAACTGGAAATGTTTCATATTTATCAGAGTAACTAAAATCGCTTGAAAAATAAACGCCAGGGTGGGGGAAGTTGTGTGCTATCCCTGGTGGTAGTGGCATTTGAGACATTGTGTATTGATAGTGGATAAGATTGGTCTTGCATGTCCTTTCTAAACAATCCCAATTAAATTAAGATGGCTGAATTAAGAAGAATTGCATTGCCTCTTTGAAGAGAAAACTTTTTGTGAGCTTTCAGTTAATTTTAGCAAAGTTCCCAGTGCAAATTATTTATTGTCTATGCTGTGTATTCATTTCTACCCGGACCCCTTCTGGAGCTCATTAGAATACCTCAAATTTGAAATTGTATTAGTGATTTATAAATTAAATTCCAGTGAGCATCAGTGCAATTTTATTTCCATTCCACACCAAGATTTTTGCAATTTTATTTCCATTCCACACCAAGATTTTTTTTTACCGGTACGTATCTCTAGTAGGACTGCGCCGCTTTCGCTTTTATCCGCTCCAGTAGCGATACTAGAACAACGCTTTGCATGAACAGAGTTTTACAGGCACAAAGATGCTTTATATTAGTGTGGTTTTACTTGTCTTCTGAGGGAATTAGCCCCTTTGATTTCAAATATTTACACCTGCGTAAGGGGTGTTGTGTTAAAGGGGATTGTACTGCTCTAGGTGTATTTAAAAGTGCCACAACTTCTGGAAGTGGACATAACCTTAATTTTCGCAGCTTGTTTCCTTGGTTTTGAAAGTTTACTACTCTGCTTGCTACTCTGTGGAACAAGTTGCCTTTAAAGAACTCTTAATAATTAGGATTTGCTTCCTTGAAATAATTTTTCTGAATTTTTGCGTTGTAGTTGGTTGTTTCTGGAGGAGGAGAATGAGACCTTTTCAGTCTTTGTGCTGTTGGGTTTTAATGTAGGTAGATATCTGCTATAGAGGTATTCAGACCTTGAATTCTTCTTTTCCGCTGCTTTTGTCTGTCTTCCGTTGTTTTATCTTAGGTTGAAACTGGGAACTGCTTATCCCAAAGGTTTTTATGAGCTGTCACTTTCCTGGTGTGTTTGATATTTTCTGGGGTAAGCTAAGCCATACCTGCAACCACTGGGGCCTGCGGGGAGTCATTGCTTGGGCGATAAAGTGTGAGCTGTGATATTCCTGCTCGTCAGTCAGTCTCGTCAGCCTTTTTAGGAAACCATGGTGAGAAAGTAGATTTATGGCGTCTTAAAACAGCTCAGTTCTTACTTGTGACCTTACAACAAGATTCCTTCTGATTCTGTTCAAAAAGGCCTCGATATGGGCAAGGTTTGGATTTGCTCTAGGACATTAGTTAAAATTGGGGTGGAAGCCATTTCTTTTGCTCGATTACTTGCTGGAGCTTTTTCCTTTAAATTGAAGGGATACTGTTACGGAGTTCCTGGGGGAAAGCGGGGCACTGTGGGAAAGGAGAAGGGAATCCATGTAGCGTATGTCCCAGCGTGGGGAAAAATGAGATGCCATCCGTTCAAAGCATGTTATCTGAATCACAACAGCTGGATTAATCCCACTAAAAAAAGCTAATATGCCTTCTGCCAAGCTAACCTGAACCTGAGTGTGCCCAGCATGGGGTTGAGTTGCCATCCCCCCGTACGCTGCGGATGTCAGGGTTTGCCGTGGCGTCCCAGTCAGTGTTAGAAGGTGTTGGAAAGAGTTTTGCTCTTGTGGTGTGTGAAGTGGGTGCTCGGGAGACCTAGACGGCTTAAAATGTGTGCCTGTGGTGGCAGGAGCTGGGGCTCGATGGCTCGGGAGGTCCCTTAAAGCCCTGTGTCCCAGAATGTGTTTGCTGAGGAAGCAGACCAAAATGAATACGCTTATTTATACGACAGCAGGGAGCGATAGGTGCCAGCTAAAATGGCAAAGCTCAGTGTCTCTGTGTGGAAACCTACATTATTGCAATACTGTTTGGGATTTTTTCTGCTTATTTGTGCAAACATATGAAGAAAAGAAAAATCTTTTATAAACTCCCTATGTTTATCGAGTTTAGCTTATGAAGATGAGTATAATTCTGTCGTTCAATAGCAAAAAGTAAAGGCAAGAGGCATGGGAAAACTGTTATTCCTGAAAAATACATGTTGCTTCTGTAGGTGTCTCCGATCCAGCGTTGGGGAAGCTACCCAGTATTCTTAATAAACGTAAGATAAGTCGGAGACGACGTTAGTGCATACAGATCATGGAAGGTGCAGTCACATTTACGCTGGTATCTCAGGGTGCTCCTCTGAAAACCTAGAAAAGTCAGAATTTACTGTCGGGAGTGTCTCACTGCTCCTGTAGTGCGAGTTATTCACCTGCAACCTCAGGAAAGTCTGAGTTTTCTCAAACCTGGCAGCTGAGTAACTCCCTGTCCATTTTAGCCCTACAAGAAAAGGTATTTTTGAAGACCAGCTTGTCAACCAAGGTAAACTGAACAAACACGACGGACTTTGAAAGTGGGTTCATCTGCAGCTGCTGAAGATTGGGCACAACATCTAATTGTAAAGAGCTTGACATTTTCCAGGATGCCCGCTTGGTTTTTGCGTGTTTTGATGCCTGAGGTAGAAAACATAGTTCAGAAATGCCAACAAGTGGCGTGTGAGGGAGAACGATGGCCTGGCTCGTGGTAACTATGTACTTGGAGGAGACTCTGTCGGATTTTCTCTGTCAGGTTATATCCGATATTAGAGGTGGGATTTCAGAGCCAAAGCCAGAGTGGGAGTTTGAAAACAGGTCTCGCTTAGGCTGAGCGGGGAAATCTGGCTCTAAAGAAATTTCAGTGCCAGATATTGAAAAAATTTGGAATCGGCTGAGTTTTGCTGTCCGTCTCTCAGTACAGTTAATAGTGAATAAAATAACGGAGGGCAAACTGCGTGGAGAGAAACGGAAAATCACACCGCAGTGATTGCAAAAAAAACCTACTGCGGAAAGTAATCAGCGTTGTGGTTAAGCATGAATAAGCATTGTGGAGGAATGCTGTAATAGGGGGTATTAATGAATGTGGGATTCCGCTGGGAAAATTAACACCTACACCCTATTTTCTGAAGCCTCATGGCTCGCACTGAACTGCGGTTTCAATCCATCTACGCTCTGTTTTAGGCTTAAATGCGGTAGATTTGTAAAGAGCCTGCTGACCTCAGTTTGGAGCCTGTGCAGCTCTGAAGTTGTCGTGGTTATTATTTTGATGACTTTTATTCGACTTGCTGCAGTAAAATGCAGGAAAAGACAGAATAAATATCCCCCCCAGCGCTTCTGCCTTCAGTACCAGCTGGGTATGAGCAAGGGCAAGAATCTTCGCTGGGAATGTTGGGGAAAAAGAAGCGAGACTGTTCTGAGCCAAGTTGTGTGGAGCGCTCGGTCAGCTCGCCCGGCTGCGGGCAGCAGAGCAGAGCAGTGGCTAAGGAGACTTTGTTTTTCCTTCTGTTTACTTGCATTGAGCATTACATTTATTTTCCAGCTGAGAGTATGATGAAGGACAGCTCACTATATCATAATCGTGGCGGTGTGTTGATCGGAGCATTGATCCACCTTCGGAAGGGATTTAACGCCCATGGGAGTGTTGTAAGCAGGTTCAGATGACTGAAAGAAATCTCCGCTTTTCTGACTTTTAAATAGCTTCCGTGCCCTCAGTGCAAAGTGAAAATACTAGGAGTAGTCAGGAAAATGGATGTTTTGGTTTGTTGGTAGATGGAAGAAATAATAACCAGTTGTCCTTTTCAGTTCAGAGTGAAGCAAAAAGGTTTAGATTTATTTTGGCAGGTTTAAAAAGTGGGGGATGGAGGTGGAAATCAGATCAGAGAAAATACTTGGTCTGAAATAAATACTGAAATCTTCTGAAGGCTGAAATGAAACTTTCTAACACTTCCATTTTTTTATATGAGACATTTGGCAAAGCAGTGAAGTTACTGTCTGTATTGCAAAATTCACTGTCATTTTTTTTTCTTTTTTGATGAAAGGAAGTTACAACCGAACACTTTCAATCAGTTCGGTTGAAGAATTGCTCCAGCTGGACCACAGAAGCCAGAACACGTTAACACAAGCTTCGTTTGCTAGGAAAGAACAGTTTCTTGGAAGGTTTAGGGCCTGGTTTGTGATCTCGGCTGTATTTGTGTAAGTCAAGGCAAAGTCCGTAACGGAAGAGGACCACAGGACCAAGCTGACGGGGGCCGGGCAGTAGATGTCCGATACTTCTACTCGGCGGGTAGCAGAGCTCTGCTAGAAAGAGTTTCTGTGCCATGGTGTGTCTGATCACTCCCACCCTGGACTGCATGGGTGAGATGCATGTGAGAGTTTCGGAGGAGGCTTAGCGGAAATAAATTGTGAGTGAGGTCATATGAATATTACCATCCAGGGAAATATTGGAGGCGGATCCCCCCCCTCCCCTCGGGGTTATCTGTTATTTCTTGTGTTCCTAGCACTCTGGGAGTATCTGGCTGAGAAGAAGCTTCTAGCCCTTGTTGCGTGATGTGAAATTCCCCAAGCTATATTTTAATGATGTCTTTAAAAAATAGAGAGATTTGGTGTGAGGATCTGGCTAACACAGTAAATACTTAATATTTTCCATTTTCCTCTCGTGCAGCTTTATGTTTTGATGGATTTTTGGCATCTTCTCCCGCATTTCTCTTGGCCAGCACAGGAGAACACCAAGTTACCAGTTGCAGATATTTTGGACGAGGTGTTCAGCTACTCATCACTGAGACCCCGTTTTAAGTAGCAGAAGGGAAGGGTGAAGAGCAACCTTTTGCAAAAGAATCCTCCATCCTCCCAAACGTCAGCCCCCACACTGGTATTGAAATCTTTTCCGACTGCGGTTGCCATATCCCAGGGTTACAAATGAAGTACTTGCTGCTTCTCACATGTCCTCTGAACATATACCCCAGAGGGGACGAGTCCAGTGGTGATGCTGGTACAATGTGCACCGTGAGGATGCTGAAGGTTTGATCCTGCTCTTAGCTGCCTGATGAGAATTCACGAGGGTGGTAGGGTTCTTGGGGTCAACATCAGTTCTTTATCCGTGTAAATCTCTCTCTCTGAAGTGTGCCACATGGAAAGGCAGTCGAGCATCTCTTCAGTTTAAAAAAACCTCAATCCTAATTAATTTCCTTTTTTTGACTGGTCTGTGCATATGTCTTCATAGCTGGCACCCTTGTAGAGCGTAAATATATGTAATTCAGTAAGGAGAAATGACTTTCAGTGAAAACAACAAGAAGTTTTCTAGAATATCCTGGCATATACGATGAGTGGGAAAAGACAGTCTTTTCCCTGCACTAGATTTTGATAGAACTATGTTTTTGGCAGTATTTATTTCCAAAATATTTGAGCTCTCTCGAAAACACAGAACCTCAAAAAAGGCCACCCTTAATCAGCAGGTCCCAGACAAAAATCCCTGCTTTGTTTTTCATTTTCGTGTGTAAAATCACACTCATGCTTTTGTTTCAGGAAGGAGAAAAACAGTTTTCCAGAACTTCCTATATAACAAAAATAAGATTCCCTTTGAAAATGTGATGACAGAAAATTTGCAAATACCTATGCTCTGTTTTTCTGTGAGATTCGGAGCGACAACCTTACAATGACCTTAAAATGTGTTTGGATGTGCGCGTTCAGGTCTTATCTTGTAAATTCTTCAACATGCCAGTGGTTTTTATTCGTGTAGTTAGTTGGCTGGCTGCAGCAGGACTACTCATGCAGAGAAGGATTTGAACTGGAAGCTTTTGTACGTGCCCTGTAACTCAGATAATCTTGCTACTTTTTTGTGGATTTTCTTCAGAATAAGAAGAGTTTGCAATGTAGTCATCAAGTCATCTTTAAACATTTGGCTCAGCATTTGGCTTTGCATATTTCTGCTAATGATTATAGAATCACGCAGTCATAGAATGGTTTGGGTTATCGTGCACGTTACAGGATAGTTAATGGCTGGTTTTCCTAATGATGATGATGCAGTTTTTTTTATTATTAATTGGGATTTCACCTTACAGAGGTTGGATTTCATCTGCATTAAATTTTAATAGCCATCTTCAGAGCCAGTGCTGAAGCAAGAACAGGTCCCTGTAGCTTGGAGTGTACCGGTACCTGTTGCCACATCTAGTGTACAGCTGCCTACATGGATACCTGAAAAAACAAAACGCTGTTGTGTAAGCACAGGAGGGTTGAAGCCTTAATAAAAGCATCTCCTTTTCTTTTACAAGATAGAGAAACGCGTGTGATGTGTTTGTGGTTACTTAAATAGGGTATTCCGTGACAGATTAACCTGTCATCTTTGAAGCAAAATGAGCAGTGGTGGTACTGTCTTGTGGAAGGGATCTGCTTGCAGGCTGTATGTATCACATACGTGTAATTGCGTAACGCTGGGCGTCTTTAGGAAAGCCTGTCGCTCTGGCTGGCCTTTATTTGTGTGGCTCAAAGAGGAAAAATACAGAAAAAAATCCCCCTGGAATAGAAACGAGCAATGTAATAATTGATACAATAGAATGGTAAAAAGTCTGAAGCAAATGGGGATTTTTCTGGCCGCAAAACATTTGCGTGAGTTTGCGAATACATTTCGCTTCACCCTTCTGTCTGTTTTGTTCAAAACCTCCTCTTGACAGCTTTGCTAACAGTTCACTTTGTTCCTGCGGTGACTAAACAGTGGAGGAGCTGATATTTGAAGTTTTCTGCGACAGCAGAGGTCGGTACTAGGCAGTTTGGATCTCTGCCTTCTGCTCTTTGCTTTCCTTAAGCAGATTTGGTTTAGGTTGCTGGATAGTAGTGAAATCCTCCAGCGAGGGACAGGAAGCCACGCCAGACGTCAGAAGGGTTGGTTTCACCTCGTTGCAATAAATTACAGAGCAATCATAAATGATGGGAAGGAGATTGATGAAGTGGGTGAGGAACAATTGATGGATTATTTTAGTTAAAATTACTTAGAGCCCAGTCCAACTCCCACTGAAGTCGATTAAAGCGTAGTTGGATTGGGGCCAAAATGAGTCAAATTCAATTATGCCTTAACTGTAAACAGTTAAAAGCACATTATTATAAGGTGGTTTAGCACTTAAATTACATTAAAACAAAAGCGTTTACGAAATCCCAGACTGGTAGTGTTGTATTTGTAGAACCCTTTTCCTTGCGGCCCGGAGGCAGAGACCTCTCGGGCTGGTGCCTCACCCCGATGGCACCTGTCTGTTGGGAAGGGGTGGCACAGCGAGGGATGCCGTGGGTTTATTTCTGGGCACCAGAGGCTGCCTGGCTAGCGATCGCGTGAGAAGGAACAGCAAAGAGGAGTGAAACGAGGTTGTAGAAATCCTGGTG
This sequence comes from Opisthocomus hoazin, assembly GCF_030867145.1. NCBI lineage: Eukaryota > Metazoa > Chordata > Aves > Opisthocomiformes > Opisthocomidae > Opisthocomus > Opisthocomus hoazin. Next base: position 7,003,177 of record NC_134437.1, on the reverse strand, counting down.
CTGTTTCATCTGAGGGTCGGGATGTAGAGAGCTAACTTGCCGAAGTATCCGCTCATCAGCTACTCGGGAACTTTTGCACGAGCTGATCTCAAAACTGTAATGGTTGTGGATATTCATCTTTGTCTCAGCTGAACAAAGTACAGCGTCCAAAATATTATTTAAAAAGAAATAATCTCCGTGATAAAAAGATGGATTTATAAGTGCATTAAAGTTTAACAACATATGGTGGTGCTTTCAGAAAATCAGGGAGATGAAATTGTGATTCATAAGCCTTCTTTAACACAATTTATGTACTTTCTTATAAATTCAGGGTGGATCTTTTTCGTTCTGTCCTCAGAATTTCTCCTCATGGTCCCTTTTCCAGCAGGACAAAGGTATCTCCTGCTCTTCGGAGCAGCTCGAGGTTGGCAGGTATAGGGTTTCCCCGCTTGCGTTTGTCTGACGGGCCAGGCTGTCTCGGGAGGTTTTAGCACCGCATCCAAAGTGCCATCCGTAAGGATCTGTCAAAAGCCTGGGACATGGCGAGCTGCGTATAGAGCAGGGAATAGCTGTTAGCCGGGGTCATTCCCGTCTCTCAGAGTGAACTAAATCCGTCCCCGCAGACAGACGATCTCCCAGTCAGTGCCGAGTGCTGAAAGGACTTCTGCAGGGTTTGAAACTGCTCTTGTTTTGTTTTCTGTCCTGCAAGCAGCTGTGTTTAAAATGAAAGATAGGGCCTGATCCTTGTTCTGACGAAGGACGCGGCATGGCTCTGGCTCTGTGCAGCGTCTTCGCGGTGGGTGGAGGTGCTGGGTGTTTGCGGAGCAGTGAAAGGACAGAAAACGGGACGTGGGTGGAAATAAAAAGATCGATTTGAAGGCACGCGCGGCTAGCACAGGAGTGTTGGAGGGTCTTCAGAGCTGTTTCGCGGGCTGAAGGGACTTGGGTTTTAGTCTGGCAAACTCAGTTCGGCAAGTGATTTCCTTTTCTTTCGTGCCGTCACAGTTTTCATGGCTGTTTTGCCATTTTTTATATCCTTTTCTGTTTTCCATGCGCCTCTATTAATAGCAGGATCAGTTAATAGCTTCCACTAACACTTTCTAAAGAGCTTGTGACTAGGATATAGAAATTTGTGTCCTTCAGAGAAGGGTAAAAGTGACACCCATCCAGCAGTGTTAATCGGGAAAAAGGGACAGAAGCATGATAAACGTTGATACAGGACTGCTGTGGCGCAGACTCACCTTAGGAAACGATACTGCCCGTTTTCTTCTCATCAGCGAGCAAAGACGCGACCACGCAAGCAGCGCAGACAACTTGAGAGTTACAGTTGACCATCAGTGGCTTCAGTAGGTTTGAAAAAAAAAGGTTTCTGTCATACATGCCTTATTTATTCCTTCATAATATTAGCACGATTAGTCATGTTACAACTTGTAAAAATGCATTAAAATCAGTTGACAGCTATTTAAAAACGGAGCGTTACTGTTACCTGTTCACAGATATTGACTGCTTAGTGCAGCCTAGGCGTGATTTGTTTGACTCATTAAGTCACCAGTGATATTGGTATTACCTTTCACAAAACAAAACCAGCAATAAAGTTTTCCCCTGCTGATTGTATTTCTCGGAGTGTGTGCCTGCGAAATAGCAGTGGTACTTTGCTGTAGTAAATTACAGGATCGAAAATCCTTTTGGACACTGAAGGATACCAAAAATGCTTTCAGTCATCATGGTGCCTTGATGGCAACTTTGGGTGAAGAAAAACATTTCCTTTAGGGTAAATATCTCGGGAAAACTCCTCAAATTTCTTAGGAAGCAGAGCTGGTGCTAAACTTCTGAGTACCTCTGCGATGACTTGAACTTCTTGCTGACGATTTACCAGGACGTAGCCCACGTGAAGTGTTCGTTTCCAGTACCTGGCACGTAGCTTTAGTGGGGCTTAAAACGTGGTAGACTCTTTTAATTTGTCTTCTCAAAATATTTGTTTTCCCCAAAGCCAGTCATGGGTCATTTGCCTCCAGTAATTGATAGCAACGTTGGAAATGTTTGTCCAGTTGATGACAAAGTTAATTTAAGTGTTTGAAAACTTACTGCTTCTGGTTAAACTGGGGCCAGTTTGCACTTTGTGAGAAAATTCAAATACACACCTCATCTGGTTTCTCTCCACAAGCATTTTCTTCATTCAGACGTCTCACTGTTTCCAACCGTCAGTAAATAATGAGGTATTTTGAACTCTAACACTTTGCATCCTGCAGATTATGTCCAAATCTTGCTTTTCTCATTACTTTTTGATTTCCCCCTTGTCCCCACTTCTTATTTACTCCTTGAAGTCAATAGAAGGTTTGGGTGTGTGGAAAAAGAAAAGGAATTGCATCAGACTGCAAATACACGATGGTTTTCTGCTGAGCGTTCATTTAGCTGGCAGCTTGGGGCGTGCGGCGGTTGAGAGCAGGGATAACTGAGTGGGGTTTGTGATTTTGCAGAGCCTGTGGAACAGCCGACCACTTTGCAGCAGATGCTGGGTGGTTTGGCCATCTCTACTTGGCTTTGTCCTTGACTCACTCTGTGATGCCAGTTTCATGCCCGCTGCATGCCTCATCTTTCCCTTTAGTTAAAGAAAAACCTGGGTTGTTACACACGTGCAAAATATTGTAAAACCCTTTGCTAAAAAACACAAGAGAAGCCCGAAGTAATATGGTCAGTGGAGATGGTGTATGTGCTCTTTGTGAGGATTAATGAAGTACAAATCAAATCTGTATTTTTTCTTACCAGAGAGAAGTCTGTAGGAGGAAAGAGACTTCCCCACAAATCATGTTAAGATGGGTGACAAGACAAAGCTGCGTTTATTACTTTGTCGGGATTTGAACTCGTTCTTTAGCAATTTTTATCCGTCCTGTGACCCTTTATTGGACTTTTTTCATCCTGTCCGTGTCCTGCGAGGTTTTTCAATTTGCTCTTTCGCTGTCTTCCTTCCTTTTTCTCTCCTTGAGCTCTTTCTTGCTAGCTTCCCTCGGCACAAACTGCATCTGATAATGTTTGAGTTCAAGTCGAACTTTCGAACCCATGACGTCAAGTTGGTTTGGAATTAGGCAAAACCAGTTTGCCCATCCCTCGTTGTAAAAGGGTTAATCCTCTAAACTATTGAGAGACAAGGGCAGGGAATTATGAAAGGAGCCCCAGTTTTATAAGCGTTTGTGTTGCCAGTGCTTGAATACTCATAATAAGTAGGTTGCTTCTGTGATTAATGACTGCGTTTTACATGCTGACGATGGATGATGTGTCTTATTGTAGAAGCCATTTATTTTTATTTGGTCTCCTCACCCAAGCGGTACTGGAAATGAGATGTTAACGTCTTGGTGGGAGTATGTTTTATTCTCAACAGTTCAATGAAAGGTGACCTACAAAGAGGAGAAAATAATTAAAATGATGCCTCTTTTTGTTGCCTCTTTGTAATGTGTGCAAAGACGACTGACATGGATTTTTGTTTTAATACAGGATTTTTCTTTTTCTTTAGAGATTCAGAAATCAGTAGGAATTATGAATTTGGAAGGGCCAGGCTATTCAAATGCCTTAAACTCAGTCTGTCTTTGTTTTACTAATTTATTTCTTATAAAGGACTACAGGAATTTGGAATCTTCAGTTATTTTGAGCCAATTCTTGTATCTGATTATAAGTTTCTGATTTTGCTTTAGTTTCAGTTGCACTTTGTTCCCCCGCTGTGTCATACTGTGTGTGTAAAGGAGATGGTGGAGGTGGAGTGTTTGTGGTGGCACTCTTGAACTGGTGGGAGAAAATGTGTGTCAAGACAGTGAAATTGGTTGGGGTGTCCAAGCGAGTCTTTCTAAAGCTCTACATAAACTGAAAGACCTTGGAGCTGGCTTCCCAGCAGATCCTCCAGGATGGAAACAGAGACAGCTGTAGGCATGGCATGGAGACTTTGACAGAGAGAGCAAAGCAAACCGATTCAGCTTGATGGATCCATAGTGTTGGTTGCTTTTCATCAGCTAGCAGTAAATGCCAGTAATTGCCAAAGTTCTCTGGACAGATAGTCTAATAACGTTCCAGGCGGGATATGGCCCTCATTTTAAAGCTTAATGAAAACACCGGCAATGTAGAGACTCTGTCGTGCTGCCTGCAGGGAGAGCATGGAAATGCCAAATCTAAGATGAGTTTCATTCCAGCAGTGGCACATAAAAGAGTCTGGTAGTGCTGGTATTTGAGAAAAATAAAAAAAGTATTCCCTGCAGAGTTATATCTCTAGATCACCATCATGTGATGAGCCATGGCTGATCTTTGGCAGAATGTTCTTCTTGGTTTAGAAGAACTTTAGATCAAACGAACCAAAAAAAAAAAAAAGCTGAAAAAAGTTATATTGGATTGAAAAACCACACCCTGTGTATGTGCCTGTTACTGGAAGAGCTCCTGTGGAAACGTTGCTAGTTGCACGATAGCAGGATCCATGCATTGCTTCAATATTAACATACATATTAATGGCACATTAAGGAATTTTGTAATTGTATGACACAAAAGAGAGTTCTCAGTGCAGCGCTCATGCAATCTATCAATGGGAAATGTCTTCAGCAAGCTGTGAGATAACAACACCTCTCCTCGTGGCTTCCGTTGGAGTGTTTTCCAGCCCATACAACACCCTGGTGTGGCTGGTATTCTCACCCTCATTTTGCATGTGGGGAAAACAGAAGTCACAGAATCACAGAATGGTCGGGGTTGGAAGGGACCTCTGTGGGTCACCCAGTCCAACCCTCTGCTGAAACAGGGTCACCTACAGTAGCTGTAGAGGACCTTGTCCAGGCGGGTCTGGAATATCTCCAGAGAAGGAGACTCCACAACCTCCCTGGGCAGCCTGGGCCAGGGCTCTGTCACCCTCAGAGGGCAGAAGTTCTTCCTCATGTTCAGACGGAACTTCCTCTGCTTCAGTTTGTGCCCATTGCCCCTTATCCTGTCGCTGGGCACTACTGAAAAGAGGTTGGCCCCATGCTCCTGAGATGTCCAGAGAAATTCGGGGACGTGGCTGAGATTGTACATTAAGGCAGTGGCAGGGTTGGAAACACTATGTCCCCTTTCCCCAAAATCTCCATCTGAGTGAGCAGAACTTGGTTCTTTTGGCCCTTTATGGGGCAGGTGAGAGTAAATAAAGTCGGTGGGAATGAGACCATATTCCCATCAGCCCGGAGTAGTTTCCAGTGCTAGCGGGAACTGTGCACCCACACACGCGTGGAGGGAAGAAAGGGCTGCATTGTTTTGTGCGTTTTGACTTCTGTGGTGGGTATGAAACGAGACGTACCTGCGGAACACGGCCATGCTGCATTCCTCACTGACAGGCGCCGTAGGAGAATCGGAGGTAAATAGATGTGCTGGTGAAAACCAGAGATGGGCGACAACCGAAGCTTTGACTCAAAGCCCTCCAAACCTTAGGGTGAGGGAGGGTCTCCCGTCTGGATCCCTAAATCGGAGCGTTTCTAGGGGCATCTTTGTAGTTCTAGGTTGGAGCTGTCGGAAACAGGTGTCCTCCTAACATTTCTGCCCACAGTGGCATTAATTCACAATTTAAGCTAGCAGAATTTGAGCACTATAGAAACCTAATTCAAACCCTTATGATTAATTAATTAGGGCCTGTCTCCACCCTAAGTCTAATCTGTATTTGTCTGGAGATGTGAAAACAGTGTCTGCGTGACTGGCTTCCTATCAGAACAGAAAAAAACCCAGCACGCTGACGTCTGACATGAGCGAGGGCTCATATTCTTTGGAGAATGGGACAGCTAGAGCTCACCAACTGGAATTTCTGGCTTATCCTTCTACCAGTGCTCTAGTATAGGCAGCCTGGTAGCTGAGAAAACCTTGTCATCGCTTTTCTGATGTGTAAGTGGTTGCATGCCTCCAAAGTGCTTTGCAACGCTAAGGTTGTCATTTTTCTCATGAGCTGCTCACTGCGGGTGCATCCGTTTTGAGACCGCCCGTCCTTGAGACATTTTTGAGCTTGCTTTCTGAGATGAGATGAATTTCAATAGGAGTTTTGTGCTCCAGCTGAAAAACAACCAACCACCACCTGCCCTGAAATGAATGGGCTGGGTCTCAGCTACTATAAATCAGCCTGGTTTAGATGTTGGGGGCTGTGCACGTTTGTACAGGCTGAAGATCAGATGCAGACAGTACACCCTGGTGTATAGTGGACTGAGCTGTTATTTGGAGTTCTCTAGGTCCTCCTCCACTGAGCAGTTGGCTGTTCTCCTTGTTTACCTCTGTTTCCCCGCCGCAGACCAGCCCCGTAGCTGCCTTGCCTGTTCTGCTTACGTTTTCATCCACCGGCTGTACTCTGCGCTGAAAATACGTGTGTAATGCTGCAGTCTGACGTGCTCTTTCCATGATGCCTGTCGTGGTGAATGCAGCTTTCCTTGTCCTTACTCCTGGGCCACAGGGCAGGCCAATTAAGTACGGATGTTGAAGTGGGTGGGATATCAGTTTGCCTGGAGACCAGGGGTGTGACCGATGTGAGCATCCCGCCTCGCCGTGTCTGTACTGGCTAGTCGTGGCTGCAGGTAATGATGAAGCTGGATGACTGCATTCCCCCACCCCCACCCCCCAAAAAAAAAAGTGAAAGCTTGGCTGTCCTTGATTCATTCTGTTTAGGTTAAGTTTCAATCCATGGGGTGACATGGGTGTGCTGTTATTTGATGTGGAGGGAATAAAAATAGCCATGCCCTGTGCTGGTGGAAGCTATGTCATAGCCTTTGTGAGCTTACTCAACCAAAAAAATCAGGTTTGGAGGAAATCCTTATTCCAAGGCTCTCTAATTCTGATAATAAGGTTTCAGCTTGCTGGAATAATAGCGTGATGTGCATCACGGTTAGCTTTATCTCCTGTATATGTCTCTCCTCTTTACCCCAGCCCCAAGAGCTGGGTTAAGATCGCTGAACTAATTGGCAAACACAAAGGACAGACAGGCTGTGAACAAAACCTGCTCGCGTATTATTTGCATCCTTCTAAATTGCATTGTTTGTGCAGCTGTTCAGCCAAATTGTCCACAGAGTTTATTTTTGTCCATAGAAGAAACATAGATGAGTTTTCTCTCTGTTCGGGCAGATGCAAGATCAAAGAAGCATATATGCAGCTCAGAGAGACCAGCCTCTCTGCTAAACGTGTCCTGATGAGGGCAAGATTATTAATAAAGCAATCCTTGAGATGATAAGCCACAACTCTGAGAGGCAGAGGCTTTGCCAAGATGTGACAGGTCTCTTTCAGGTTAGCACTGGTACTTGCTGAAGTCCCCCTTTCATTTCCGTGCGGAGGGAAAGAGGGGGGTGTCTGTGTATTTTAAACACTGATCTACTATTCTCCCGAGAAGAAAAAAGCATTTTCTAAAAGATCCATCAGGCAAAATTTATAGTCTGGTGTTTAGAAACAGTTGAACACTCTCTCTTCCCATGTGTCACTCACCAGAGTGTTTTAGAGGCTCGAAGCAGGAAGGGGTAGTGATATTCATGGCAGGTTTTTTGCTGGAGCTCACACAGGGGTGGGCTTGAGAAACCTGAAGAGTGCTTTTGTGTGCACGGCTAGTCAGCTGTCCAAGGCCAGTGTTTGCTTATGGATGTGGTGATAATAATTAACAGAGCAGGAAGTAAAGGACCAGTTGATTTATGCATGCATGGCATTATGTGTTTGAACTTGGACAGAAGCTGTGAAGTCCTGAGAGAAAGCAGATTTATTTATCAAATGTGTAAGGATATAAGAATGGTCGTAATGTGTCAGTCCAAAGTCCATGTAGACTTGTGTCTTGGATGGTAGCCAGTAGGAGATACTTAGGGAGCAGCATAAAGAACAGAACGTGACTTATCCTTCCATTAAACTGTATCCTCTCAGCTCTGACGATCTGTTTCTCCATCTAAGTCCAAATCTTGCTCCTTGACCAGTGACACCATCTGGACAAAGGCCTGGATTTGGCCTCCTGCGTTTCTCCCCAGTGTCCCAAGATGTCTGGTCATCCGGCTGTCGTCAGTAAAGACAGAAACTGGTTGGAACTTAAGCTTAGACACCCTGAGAGTTGTGTCGTCTTGGTGCAGTGTTTCTCCTCCACCCCCAATAGACAAGCCCAGAGGCTGCATGTGAATCCATTCCTTCTAGCTATTTGATTCTGTAATCTTTTGGCAACTTGGCTTGCTAAATCTGGGTCTGACGGGTGATGAGCTCTAGAGTTGAGTCTTATCCTCGGTAATGGAAGAAACACTTGGCTGAAATATTTAATATGACTTAATTCAGAAGAAAGAGCCTCAAATTGAAGTTAGCTTAATGGAGCCAAAGTGTCCCTCGATGCAGATACAGTAAATGAGCTGGTGGCTTGTATCCCAGTAACTTTCCTGCACCGTCAGAGCGCTGTCGTTTATGGAGATGTGTTTGTGTTTATTGCTCTGGGACTAATGTGGCCTGGTCTTAAAGCTCCCTTGGAGTCCGAACAGTGAGAGCCTGGAATGGAGGTTCATGTCCAAACCCACCCTCCACTTAGAGCTGTTTCCATTTGTGATGGCCTTGGGCCCATGTATCCTAACAGGAGAAACTAGGACTGGTCTGCTCGGGTTCAGAGCACCTCCTTTCCCACTGAGTGGGATTTAAAGGGATCATCTGCTAAAGGTGAGGAATCCCAGACAGAATCGCTTCTCTGTAGCCTCAGACAAAGAGCAGGACCTCTCTGAGCCGTGCTCAGTTTGCCTGGTTTGAGTCAAAGGAGGCTCCCTTCCAAAAGGCAGGTTGCCATTCGAATACATGAGGTGGAATCATTCAAAATAGCAAAGTGGTGTATGTTCTTCTGATTCCCTCTCCACCAATTAAGCCAGAGTGCTATTACATTTGCTGCAAAGGATGTCTCGAGTGCCAGCCAAATAGATTCTTTAAATGCTTCTGGAAAAAATAATCTTCTTCTGTATATAAATTTTCTTCTTCACTGAGGATCTGACAAGGTCCTGGCACGCTCCCCTGTTTGACAGACAGCCTGGAAGAACGGCCGCTGTGTGCGAGGAGAACAAGCTATAGCACCCGGGTGGTGCTTGCCTGTATCTTTCCAGCAGTTGAGAAGAAACCCAGCAGCTAACCATTGCTACCCTGCGATAACAGAAAACCACAGCGGAGCGACTGGCCCCAGGACAGCAGCACAACCAGGTCCTTTCGACTCCAGGTTCACCCTGCATTCCTGTCTCCTCCCCCCCCAGTATGGCCCTCAAACAAAGCCAGCTGACGCAACGGGTATCGCCAACCCTGCCCGTAGAAACCTGGTGCCATCCTTCAGGGTTCTGGCATCCCTGGAGACGTTGGTGCTGTAGGTGAATTTTTTAATTGTGTTTATGAGACAGATAATCCAGCCCTGTCTAAGGCAGGGTATTTATTACACATCTGCCTGTGGCAGCAGGGAGTGAGAGAAGTTCTCGTTCAGGGAGGCTTTCGGGCTCGTCATTCGTTCAAGGCCAATTACTTACTGTGTGTACGGTGCCTTAGACGTGTAAAAAAATTACGATATAAATATCAAATGTCATTATTAAGTAAGGATTAATTATCTTTCTGGTTAGTTTCTGTGAAGGCCTCGGGCATGCATGCCGCAGATGCATTGAAACTTATTAATTACTGTTACTATGTAGAAGTTACACTGGAACATTATGTTGATAAATTGCTAATGGGGACGGGTTTGAAACGGAAAATCTGGAACTCGCAGCTCCAAGGGCTGAGGAAATTTCACTTGTGGCTTTGAAATTGGGCTAAACAACCACAGATCCAAGTGCCCCGCAGCTTGGGGAACAGCAGCTGAAGCTGGTGTCCAGCTCCGCTAGTCGCATGATGAGAGAGGTGCTTTGAGGAAGAGCACCTTTTAGCTGCACTACGTTATATTCATTATTATAAAAGTTAATTTATAGCGACATCAGGGGTTTTGTTTGCAGCTGACTTAGCTGAAAACCCACCCCCTCAAAAAAAAGTGATTGAACATAAAAGTGACGGTTCTCTAATGTGCCTAGGGGAGGGTAAAACAGGACTCTGAGCTGAGCCATAATTTATCCCCACCTAAGAAGCTGTTGTCAAAAATCACCACTTGATGAGTTGCCACTTTTTGTCCCCCTCTTAGACTTAGCTCATCACAGAAGATATAGGCTCCTGAAGAATTGGCCTTCAGTCAGAATACCCTACAAAGGATCGTTTTAGCTGTGCTAAAATTAGCTCTGCTAATTTTCATTTCTTTTTTGTTTTCCTCCTGTGGACACATGGATGCAAAATCCTGGCTCCACGGAGGCTGATCGGCCTTGTGCCATGGACGTCAGTTGGGTCTGGATTCTTCCATAAGGGAGAGAAGCCATTTTCTAGCAAGCAGACTTTTTCCTGTGTAGCTGGGTTGCATTTAATTTTTGCAAGACTGCTGGTCTTCGTCAGGCTAATGGGGTTCATTGAATTGAAGTGGAAGTAGAATATGGTGTGAACTGTCCCTGCAGCCGTTGACTGAGGAGCAGTTAGACTTTCCTCCAAGGAACCTCGCTGAATGCTATTTTGGAGTACCACCAGTGATCTTTGTGCTCCAGCTCGGCGCTTAGGGTGAATTTTCAGGGTTGTCTGCTCTGTTTTCCTGTAGCCTCTGAGACGCTCATGATTCCCATGGAAATTTTGGCTCTGTGCATTTGGGCTGAAGCTTGGGACTATTTTTGGAAGTGTTCAAAATGTCCCAGAAATGCCCTTCACTTCTGCTCATGTGCAGAGACTTTGGCTCTTGCTTAGCTACAACTGGTTTCCACATGTAACCAAAGAAAGAGACCTAGTAGGGGGAAAAAAAAAGCCAAACAAACCCCCAACAAAAACAAAGACAAATCTCCCCTCCCAGAACACTGCTAACTCTCAGTTAAGTGACTGAGCTTTAGGTGCTGGGATGCTGGAGGAGATGAATGACAGTAAAGACCTTTGTCAAGCTTCCCCAGTTCCAGCATTACCATTTAATGTGTTATAGCCACAGAAGGATCTGATTACAGAGCTGAGATACGGCGCTTTTAAAGGTCTGAGGAGTGCGTCCAGGTTTTGCAGCTATTTCAGTATTCAAAGAGGAGTAGGATCTGTAGGGTTGTCTTGGAGTAAGACTAGAAAGAATAGGAAGGGAATCAGTGTCTGAATAGCTTGGTGCAAAGGATTCCTGAGAAATGGTCTGTCGCCACCTCTCTGGCAAGCTTTGTTTGACAGGGTTTTAAGTCATTTAAAAACTTTTTAAACGTTTAAATTTAAAATATTTAAGTCCATGCTTAGGTACCACGTCTGGGCTCGAGGCTCTGTTGACTTGTGCAGGGGACAGCTTCAGGAAGATTTTGTGGCCACTTCCAGCCCGTTGGGAGAGGACACAAGAGGGGTAGCTAGCTCTGAAAGACCATCTGCATCGAGGTGTTGCAAGGGCTGCACCGTGCAAATACACCGACTCATGGCTTGGAAACTGTCAGGCTGTCAACACTGTTCACAACCTAATTAGTCCACCTCTCTTCAGGCCATAATTAGCTCAGGTGCAATCATACCCTGGCATGGCTATGCTGCTTCCCATTCCAGAGATAGCTGAGGGATCTGAGCGCGGCACCGTGCTGCATAGCGTGAACGTCACCCAGGTTGGTTTTTCAGCTTGGGATTCGAGCGTGTGTTATTGACAGCACTCCAGCGAGCAGAGCATCTAGGAAGGGACTGGATCTCATGCTGTTTGCAAGGATGCTGGGAGACCTGGTTATTGCCCTCCAGCCCTCTCCTAAGTGCTTGTTCCTAAAGGGAAATGAATTTGCCTGGTATGTGCACAGCCCGTTGCTGTTCTTCTCTTGCCTTTTGCCTGTCGTTCCTTATCAGGGTGCTTGGTGGAGCGCAGCATTGATCTTGGGAAGAACCTGATGCAAGTTGCCTTCTAATAGTTAATAATCATAAAGCAGAGCTTAAGGAGAACATGAAGAGTAGAGGAGGGTGGTTCCAAGAAGGAATCTCTGTGGGGAGGTCCTTAGCTGGTGGTGAGCTTGTCAGCTCGAGGGTACCGTTCCACTGGCAAGGGAATGTTCCTCGTCCCACCGCCTCTTGCATGCTGCCTTGCCTCAGCTGACGGCGTGATTGCTTTCATGACAGGTGCACTCAGCAAGAGAGCCGACATTGCAGTGGTGCAATGCTGGATGTAGGCTGAGACAAGCCCTGCCAGGTGAGGGAAAGTCGCCTTTCCAGGAAAGACAGACAGCAGTGCCCGGGGAGACGCTGATCCCGTGCTTGCCAATGGTCAGGGTGCTGGGGAGGCAAGAGGTCTCTGTGTCCGGGGACTGCTCAGGGCCTGAGCCAGCTAAAGATGGAGCAGAGTAGGCTTGAATCCAATGTCAACAAAAATAGTTGGGGTGAGTCCTAACCTGAGAGCAACAGTTGCTTTACTACCCTCAGTGGGGTTCCTGATGGGCAGGAGAGATGCTGCAGGGCAATGTGGAGCGTGCTGGCTGAGGAAGACGCTCGGTCCCTAACCAGCCTTCGGCTCGCTCTAGCAACTAGAAGGCAAAGGAGCCCACACCGACCTGGCAACCTGAGAGGACATCCTCTGTCCTGAGCTACAGAGTGGGTATTGGACTGTTGTTGTCTTTAACCAGTTGGCTCCTGGGCCATGTTGAGTTTCTGGATTGGATCAGGTCTGTGCTCAGCTCCCCGGGAGGCTGGTGGTAGTTTAGCCAGGATCCATGGGAATGGCGTGGCTGGCAAATCTCAGCTTTTGGGGATCTGTGGTGAAAAAGTAGATATCACACCCTCCCACCTAGACAAACGGTGTATGGTTCAACTTATTATCAAGATTTCCTTGCTTCTTTTGACTTTGCTTTGCTCAGGGCTTGCTTCTTCCTTTCAGTAGGCTGCCTGCTCCTTCGGCAAAATGAAGCTCTTTCCTAAATGAACTCAACTCCTTCTTGGTTCCCTTTTGTTTTGACACTCAGGAGACGGCAGATTTATAGACCTTCCTGAGTCGTAAGTTCATTTTTTATTTTTGTTATTTACCTTTCACTGCAGCCCATTCTGAGTGAGATTTTATTCTGCCTCCAAGCAGGGCTGACCTGCCAAGAGGAGCTGATCCATAAATCTTTCCTTCCTTTTTCTTTCTGTCCAAAACAGAATTAGCTGAGTTTGCCTAGGAGGAAAACTGTTCTGCCATTGCCGGCAGTCAAACAGTGCAATTAATTAGTGCTTTCCCTTTTCTCTTCCCTCTAGTGTGTGTCTGCTGGGGATGAAAGTAAGCCAGGGAGAAAAGGGAGGGGGAAAAAGAAGGGGAAAAGATTTGTCAGAGATATTTATTTTTCATAAAAACTTTTTGCAAGGTGATCTGGTGGAGTGGCGGTGTACCCACTGCATCATACCTAGTGGCCATAAGAAGTCTAATAGAAACGTCGCAGCAGAGAAGTAGAGATGGCTTCAGGTTGGTCTGGGGGAAAGCAAGTGTTCCCAGTGTCTGCTCCGGTAGCTGGAGCCAGTGTGGTGAGTCTTTGCTGCTTTATGGCTTGCATTCACATCTGGGGTAAGAGGGAGTAAAAGACTGACACGCTGCAGATTTACATCCGGGATATTGGCTTGTTTTGGGCAGGAAAAATGGGCATCCCTGACCAAAAGCTTCTGGAGAAAACGGAATGAGTTCTCTGTCCCCCTTCTTGGTGTTGCTGCTAAAAAGCAAAACAAGTGAGAAATAAAAATATCTTTGGATGTGTCAGATCGTGATACATTTCTAGGACAAATATTTTACATGTAATTAGGAAACAGGAGTCCTGGGTTCTTCTAGACCTGTGCAGCTTGAGTAAGCCAACTCATTTCGAGGTGGTGTGGTCAGTGCGTTGTGCAAGGGGCAGACCTGTTCCTCGCTGTGCAGCGGCTGCCGGCGTGGCCCGATTTAAATAGCAAAGCAAAACGTTTTCAGATCCTTAGAAAACACTCTGCAGATCCAATGTCCTTTTTATTTTTAGCTCTTGGTTAGTTTTAGCAACTGAGTGGCCAGATGTTAGCTTTATGGAGATAGACAGAAATAAGAGCTTTCTCGCTGCTGGAAATTGAGACTATTCAAATGCCTCAAAAATAACTACAGGAAAACTTCTGTTGCTGAAGCACCACTCCCTCAGTTGTGCATGGTATGAAGTACGGATTATGCTAATACTTCCCAAGTATTTGAGAAGTATTCAGCAGCAAAGCAAGCCCGAGACTACCCTAGACTTTGGGATGATTAAGACTGTTCTAATAGATGAAACTGGGACTTTTCTGTGTAAAACCACGTAGTAAGAGACTGCTGTCCCTATGAAGAGCATTGAGACCTCCTGAGCGCTCAGCCACTGCTGACTTCACCCTTGGGCTGTGCCACCTCTGGATTGTTTTAGATGGAAGCCATAAAACGGTTGAGGTGTGTTGCTAGGGTGGCAAACTGATTCTGCATTTTCTGGCTTACGTGAGCTAGTTTTTTGTTTCTGAGTGCAAAAGACCAATGGGTCGGGGTTGGAAAAGGTGCTCAGACAGCGATGCAGGAAAGCATGTGTTCAGCTGAAGCTGTTCTGAAAGGCAGGTACGGAAAGGAAGAGCGCTTCATTTCCATTCCTTCCCATTTTGGGAGACAGAGCATGTCACAACAGTGCTGAGCAGACAAGAGCCGCTTGCCAGCATTTAATTTGTTGAAGATTAAGAAATTATTCCATTCTTACAATACCATGTCAGTCTAGAAATACCTTTGAACTCTGAGGGATGTGAAATTTAGATCTAGCCTCAGATTTCGTAGGGTTTGGAAGCCAAGGCTTTATCAGGGTCAGAACTGGGTGGATGGTTTAAGGGGGGTCATGTTAATAGCATACGTAGAGACAATGGACTGGCTCAACTTCAGCTGCCTTGGAACTTCGGGATAACTAAATTCAGAACAGGACACTGAACTTAGGCTTTTTTTCTTTGTGATCTGGAAGCTACCTGGTGCAATGTAGAGGTTGGCTTTTTCTGGTGTTCCTCTGCAAGGAGAGTTGACTGCTAAAGCATTGCTCCCTTTCTGGCCAGCAGCTTTCCTCCCAGCAAATATCTGCAGGCTTGAACCCCATGGCTTTCTCTAAATGCTGTCCTTGCTCTATGCCCTAACAGTCCTATGTCCTCATCAGGCTGAGGGCAGAAAGCTGAGAAGTCTTGTCTGTGGCTGGGCTGAACATCAGCAGATGCTTTCATTATTTGCGATGGTTTCTAAAAGCACTGTCGCAACTGTTGGTGTCAAACCAGAAGCAAAGGGTTCTCTCACGAGCAGAAATGATAAACAAATTTAAGACACTTGTCAGCAGCCTCACAAATGTGTTCACCACCTAGAGCTTGAAGCAGCTCAGCAGTTGCGAACCACTACTTCTGTAGAACAGCGGTTTCAGAAGTGCTCTAAGTAAAGAAGTGTCCTGACGCGAGCACCAAAAATAAGCATGTGCTGAGCTTTTCTGAGCATTTGGCCAGGTCACAGCTGCTGGCTGCTGAACGGTTGGGAAAACGTATCCCCTCATTCAGGTGCTCAGCGCTTGAAAGCCTGGACCCAAGCAATTCCAGTGGCATCTCCTTCTCTAATAACCACTCAGTGGTTCACCCTGCAAAAATAGCTAAGTTCTCGCTGCTGATCCTGGAAGGAGGAAAGCAGTGCTTTTATTCCTGATCCTACCTGATTATTAAAAAATAGCCTGAAGAGACTTTCCTCTGTTTGAAGGAGGCAGACCTTAAGCTCTGGGATCGTGGTAGCTAGCCTCCCCCCACCCCAGGCAGTCCCACGTGCTGCTACACAATGCCATATGGGAAAGCAAATATCCCTGATTGCTCCGATATCAAATACCTTTTGCTGACCTCCCTTGAAGACAGTCCCTTGTAAAATTGCTTTTGTCCAGAAGTTTCAGTCACTTGGAGCCTTGCAGGGGTTTCTGAGCTCTGGTGATTTATTATCCTTGGTAATCTTGTGGTTTATGGAGAGCCCTGCTGGAAATACACAGGGGTACAAGGGTAAAAGTATCAATTAACCAGTGATCTGGTGCCAAAAGCCACCCATGTGCAAGGACAGTAGTGGGATTTCAGGCTGTGAGATAAGGCTCAGAGGATGAACCTGCATGGGAGGAGGATCTGTGAGAACCCAGACCCCCTAACAGCAGGATAAAGGTATCTAATAAGGCTGGATGCCCTCCTTTTATGGTGTGTCAGCATCACTTTTCAGTCTCCTTATTCGGAGCATCTGGGGAGTGGGATCCATGAAGTCTCTTCTCTTAGAGCCTCTGTGAACAAGGGCAGTAAAGCAGAAGGGCCAAGTCCCGGGACTGCTGCCAGATGAAGACCATTAACAATTTTCATTGCTCACGCAGGAACATCTCTTATGTTGAAGGTGGCTTCAGGGTTCCTGCATAGGACTCTAACAGTGGAGGTGCCCTTCAAAAGGGGAGAAAGAGTTGATCATTTCAGCAATTTGGGCTGAAACAGAGGAAGTGGTCGATTCCAGCGGTGGGTCAGCATTGCTTTTCCTATCCCGTGATGGCAGAAACTAGCTGTACTGGTGAGGAGGATCGAGACTGTGGGAGCAGGGTCTGCTTTACCTTCTGTGCAGCTGGCTGGTGTCAGTGGGTGTGCAAATATCAGCGAAGGCAAAATTAGTAGTGTAAAGCAAAGGACAGTGTGCTCTATCCTAATTTATGGTCTGGACAGCCACTGAGCTTGTAAATCAAGGCAGAATTTCTGCCAGGTTGCTTGGTGATGCCGTAGATCAGCAGAGTCATCCGCCAAAAAAAAACCCACAGAAAGAAAAGGTAGATATGCTTGATATGAGCTAAAGGTTGGCTCAGCAATTCTGATTTCATCTCTCAAGTACTTCCTTGGTTTATATTTTTAGTGTTGCAGGGCTGTGGAGGAGAACGCAAGGCTTCAGTCCCAGTCTGCCGAACCACCAGAGTCTTGCTTAAATCCCAGTCTGCTGGGATTCACAGTGTAGTGGTGATGGTTTTCCAAGCCGGCTTGGGAAGCGGGTGGGTTTTGCGCAGCTGCAGTGGTTGTGGAGGGCAGCACCGATCAACAAGCTGTGCGATTCTTTGATGTACCCCGTGTGCTGCAGCTTCCCTGCGACCTGAGCTATGCGATCACAGCTCTTCACTCGAGGGAGGAGGGTGAGGAATACAGGTCATCAGCAGGCCAGGCTGGCAACTCCTTTCTCCCACTGCGACGAGTTACTCACCGAGATGGACTCAGTGAGGTCTACAGATCGTTATTTTCATTAGTGGTGATTCATATTAAGTGTTTCACAATCAGGCCTGCTGGTGTAACATGTTCCTTTCCACAGAACCATTTATCTAGAGATCTTAGAATACTTTATGTACATTAAACTTTAATCCATGTTTTACCACCAGGGAAGGAGGATTGTTTCCATTTTGCAAATGAGGTAAACCGAGGCACAGAGCAAGAAAGTGTCATGCCCAAGACTGTGCAGGTTGGGTGCAAAGTTGTATGGAGTGCTATCGTGCAACGAGTGTGTGTTTCCCATACGTGGCCGTATTTCCCTGCCCGAATTTTAAAGGAACATTTGATTTCCTGGGGCTAAGGCTGAGCAGAAATCTGTCTATGGCTGTAAATTCAGAAGGTCTGTTGTGAATCAGAACTTCCTCTGGTGTTTGGGAACGTTTAGATTTGTCATCCCAGACTGGCCCTGACCTGAAGGGGTTGGAGCAGAACTGCTGGTTTGTTTTTTAGGGCTGGTATCAACTGGTTGGTGTAAGCTGTAGAGTTAGGAGTCGGCGAAGAACTCTGCTTCCGAACTGTTCGTCGTCGTCTGCCTGTGTAGTCAACGGGGTCAGTATAGACAGTGAAGGATGTAAGTGTGATTCATCTGACTCTTTCAGTTGCCTACCAGAGGATAAGATGAATTGTGAATTGAACTCCATTGTCTGTTGTATGTAAAGGGAGATTTAAAGGGAGATTAGGTGAACCCTGTCCTACTGCCCATAGAGAAGCCGAGTTGTGTGAACGGGGACAGATTTCATTGTTTGCTGAGTTTAATCTCTTGTGGCAATTAGACAGATGACTTCAATGTTGTGTGTTATAATAGCTCCTAAAAAAAAAAAAAAAAAAGGAAATGCAGGCCCTGTTTTCCCTGTGGGAAACATCCATTGAGACTCCCAGCCCACGGAAAGCCAAACATGTGCAATGTAGGAGAAGGAACAGGTCCAGAGAGGGGAACTGACTTGCTTGTGGTCATTTCACATGTGAATGGCAGAGCCAGGGGGGTGTTCCTCTCTACTCCAGTGCTCCTGTTGTTAACGACATTGCCACTGAACTCACCTTTATCCACCTCTGCTTCCCTCCCTGCCAGGATCCTCTTCTCTGAGGGCATATCCTCTCATCTCCGTCATCACCAGGCAGCCCTCTGTGGTCCCTCAACTCATCCCAGCAGCCACCAGCTCCCATGTGCTGCCAGCCCAGCCCACCTCACGGACTGGAAGCTCAGAGACGCCTGCCAGCGAGACCCCTGCCAGCAGCGAGTCAGAGGCAGAGCAGCCCGTGCCTCGGTTAAAAAAACCACGCCGGAGTAGGACCATCTTCACGGAGCTCCAGCTGATGGGCTTGGAGAAGAAATTCCAGAAGCAGAAGTATCTGTCTACACCTGACAGGTAGGTCAGCCTCTTGCACTGGGAGAAGATTGAGCAGTAGGGCTGCTCTACTCCTGCTCAGCTGTTCGCATACCAAACGCTCCCTGGCCGTAGAGTGCTGCCTTCTGGCTCCACAGAGACCTCCTCTGCCATTGGCCAAGGGCATGAGCAGATGATGGGATTCAGTTTCAAGGCTAATTTTTGCTGGGATCAAAGGTGACATGAATAGATGATATCAGTGGAAATGCCAGGTGGTGAGGTGTGCCTGCTAGCAGGCATCCAGGCTTAGAGACGGGTAAGGTACAGAGCAGAAGGTTCCGTGTCTTTCCCGTTCCTGCTGCACATGTGAAAAAAGGTGGAGCCTGTGTCCTCCTGGGATCTGGTGGTGGATGGCTCTGTCTTCATGGCAGCTGAGAGGTTGTCTGTAGCTTCAGCTGGTGGCTGACCTAGCTTTCATCTAGCAAACTTGGGTAGCAATTCAGTGAGAAGGCGCTGGGCTGTCGGTCAGCTTGGAAAACAGAGCCAGGGTTGCACAGAGTTGAAGGCTACCTTGCCCTTATGAAGGCACATACTTTGTCGTTGTGAAGGAAAAGGCAAGTTCTTAGGCACTGCTTAGTACCAAATGGACAAACCAAATAAGGAAAAGTTTTATCTGTTTTAAAGGCTTCGAACCCTACTCTGCAAATTTAAATTACAGGAAAACAACCTATCCAATTCCTATTAGATTTATAAACCTAGAGAGGGTTTGAAAGGTACAGCAGACCTCGAACTCCACAGATGGCAGTGCCCCAATGTTTAAACTGGTTTTGAAGTTCGGCGTTCTCCACTCGTACTGCCTGTCACCAAAGCCAAGGACTGCAGCTAGACCAGATTTCGTCGGCACAGCGAGGCTGTCTCATAGCTTCAGAGTTTCTAATGCTCCTGTACTGGCTTCTCACAGCTTCACATAACCAGATGGCTGACACTGTTGATGAAGTGCTTGAGACTGTTTGTTAATTTTCTCGTGTGACTGTTCCTTGGCTTTGTACATGTTTGAGGCTGATGAGCAATTCCTGCCCGTGTACCACTTCCCCTCTGTTTGTTTCCTTGGGTTTCTAGGCAATGCTGGCTATGCTAAAGCGTGTGGCAAGAGATGGTAGCTGGTTGCAGGTACTCAAAGTGTGGTAAGACGTGCATTAAAGCAAGAAGAGTTAGTCAAGCAGTGTTTCGCTTTGTCAGCTCGTGGCTGGAAACGTGGTGGCGAAGCAGTGGGTTGCCATCTGCATCCAATCCTGCAGCTTTTGGCCTGGACACAACACTGTACTGCTGGGAGGGCAACTGAAGCACTGGGTGTGTTAGTAGTAAGGGAGTGCAGTGCAACGGGATCGTGCCTCTGCTAGATTCTGCTTTTCACATCACAGTGATGGTATCTTTTAAGTCAATGGGATATCTCGCAGACATGATGTGGTGGCATAGGCAGCAGGCAAACAAAGCCTGTAGAGCTAGAGGGAA
Source organism: Opisthocomus hoazin (assembly GCF_030867145.1). Lineage (NCBI taxonomy): Eukaryota > Metazoa > Chordata > Aves > Opisthocomiformes > Opisthocomidae > Opisthocomus > Opisthocomus hoazin. The sequence goes on along the minus strand of NC_134437.1, from coordinate 6,983,099 downwards.
TCCAAAGTGGGGGGGGGAACAAGAATCCATGAGCGTGAGTTTGAGCACAGAGGGCTGGCGCGGGGTACGTAGGTGTTTGTGAATGTGAGAGTGAGCCTGACTGCCCTAGGAGCCCAGCTGAAACAAAAGTTTTATTATGAAAAACTTGGCCTTGGCAAATGTGTTTCCCCATCCGAAGGCGGGGTGATATTTTTCCAAAAAGTTCACACAATCCAGAGCACCTTGGAATGTGACTCGGAGTTTGAGCTGTCCCACCTGCGGGACTTGCGTGACTCTGTGGGGCGCTTGCCCGGCGTTGTTGAGGATTTCCAACTTGGTCCGTTGTGCAACTCCGTTACGACACTGCCAGATGCTTGGTGCTATCCCCTGTGGGGAAGGATAAAGACTTACTCTGAGCTGCCTTTGCTTCATATCCTGGGTTTTAGTATAGAAATAATGAATGGTTTCAGATGAACTTGCACAGGTTGGAGATTTGTGGAGGATGAATCAGGATTATGGGCTGTCTGCCACATATACCCTTAAGCTAAACATGCAAATATTAAATTCATTTATAAGCCTAAATTGCCTAGAATAGCAGAATGCGTAAGAAATTAATAGATTTAGATGTACTACTACTCTGTGAGAAATGAGAAAGTGTTATTATCCCCATTATGTAGGTAGTGAAGAAGAAATATGGTACAAAGAGCAGCACTTTCAAAGGCAGATGGATGCTGGGTGTCTTGGTTCTTACGTGTTTGCTGCAGACACCGTGGACTTGTTTTTCAGGGATGGGGTGTACCAGTAGCTCCCCGTTTCACGTACGAACGTGGAGTGTCAGCTGTTGGGATACAGCAGTCTTGTGTTTCAAAGAGGGCAGGCAAACTTCTGAAATTTCTGGGCTTGCTTGTCTATCCTGTGGTCACAGAGGAGGAAAGAGAACAGAGAGCCTCCAAACACTTAAATATTCCTGCTTCTTCCTTGACAGTGTCTATCTGTACATCCTAAAATCACAGTATTTACTACTTTTGTCTGACCCTCTCTCAAAATAACAGACTAGCTAGACAAATAGCCATCTTTTGTGGCGATCTCACTGTTGTGTGCTCTTACAGTGTTGCATCTGAGCTCTTCTTGTCCTCTGTAAACTCATTTCGATGCCTGTCTTGTCTCCCAGGCTTGACTTAGCCCAGTCGTTGGGGCTGACTCAGCTCCAGGTGAAGACATGGTACCAGAACCGTAGGATGAAGTGGAAGAAAATGGTAAGTGGTTCGTTACCGTTTCCCGATGGTCCTTAAAAACTGATTTCAGAAGAACAGATTTGGAAGCTGAACGTAGTGTCAGTGACCCGTGTCTGTTTATACCAAGTTTTGTTTTATTCTTGGTCACTTTTCTTAGAGACTTACTCTTTTTTTTTAAATGTTCATACTGCAGCATATGTGGTGGGCTACAGGGACCAGAGGCAGCAGGAAGAATACAAAGCAAAGGGATGAAAGAAATTAGAACAGAACAGAGGGAAGAACCAAAATATCTCCCTCTGCATTTTTGGCATTTTCTTGTGATCTTAATGCTTGTGGGATTGGTTATATGTGTACACAAAAAAGATTGTATTGCTCCATGGAAACCAATGCGGTTTTGAGAGCTAGTATCATTAATTCTTGATTTTCATATCTTCCTTTCACCTCTCTCACTTATCCTCAGCTTCATGGCCCTTTTCCAGTTAAAATGCTATTAAAAAGGACAAATGTCCAATAAATCCTGGTGGGAACCATGGTGCTGTGACATTTTCCAGTGGAGATGTTTATGTATTCTGATCTGGGTGAGGAGATGCAGTTCTAGACTGTCTCATTGAATGTCTGTGGCAGCTGCAGAAGTTACTGCCACTTAAAACAAATTTGGGATTATCTTGGATGCAGATCTTTGGTTGGAAGTGTCTTGTTGCTGCAGTGAAGGGAGGGGGAATTCAGCGTAGGAACAGACCTGTTTTGCTGACTGCCACCTTTTATGCAGATGAGAGAGGTCTCAGGTATTGTAATGCGGATGTTTAAATAAAAAAAGGCTACATCAGAAGCCAGAGAGGCTGGAGGAAAGGCAGTCAGAGGAAATCCTGGCTGAGGTTTATGACTGCTTATACTGGGGCTTTGAATAAAGCAAACACTCAGGGAAGGAGCTGAATTCTGCATAAAATCTTCTCCTTCTGTAGTGTTGAGGACTGCATGCATAGGTTGCTTTTGGGCCTCCCGTAGGGACTGACTTAGACACCTCCGGGGTTTTGGGTGTCCTTGCCAGTAAAGGTTGCGTTTCGTGTTATTTATATGAGATAATGGGCATGCTCGCTCCGTGAATGCAGGGCATTTCTGTGAGGCTGAAACGGTGACCGAGTCATGGATTAACTTTGAGGTCAAAGCCACGTTTCATCCTTCTCTGAAGGCTGTCTCACAGCAGCGGAGTTCAGATTGATCCTGACGGTTCATCTCTCTGCTCCAGGTACTGAAAGGTGGGCAGGAGGCGCCAACGAAGCCCAAAGGCCGTCCAAAGAAAAACTCCATCCCCACCTCGGAGGAAATTGAAGCGGAAGAGAAGATGAACAGCCAGGCGCAGAGTCAGGAACCGGAGGGATCTCAAGCTCCCGAGGAGCCTAAATTGACAGAGGAGAAGCCAGAAGTCTCTTTGGAGACAGAGAAGTCTCCGGAACATATACCAGAGCCCTCCTCAGAGGAGACTATGCCATTAAGTTAAAAGGGAAAGCAGGGAGGGAAAGGGGAAAAAAGAAAAGCAAAAAAAAGATAAAAGAGGAAAAACCCAAACCAAATATATATGTGTATATATATATTTAAATATGTATGTAATTGTGTGTGTACATATATATATAAATATATATATATGTAGACCTTGTGTATAAGTCTAAAGATTGGTCACTTTGTGCCTTTGGGAATCAGCCATCGTGGGCCATGGCGGAACAAAGACATCCCGTGACGAGCCGGCCCTCCGGCAGCACGCGTGAGCCTTCCCGCTGCTAGTGATGGAGGCTTGAACGTGTCTCCAGCCAAAACCGCGTCCAGAAACACCTCCTGGCAAGCAAAGGAGAAGTGGAGGGCTCCTTCCACGCTGCGGGAGGCGAGCGTGCAGTGGTACGGCTGCGTTGGAGGGTTCAGTGTGTTCGCCTGACTTGATCCTTGCCTTTTTAAGTAGCGCAAACGGACGGAGTGCTTGGTCTGGTCTCAGATCAGGGACAGCGAAGAAATGGGGAGCTCTGATAGCACCATTTCATCATGTCACCAGCACTTATTTCTGTTAGGGATGGGCCCAACTTAAACAGTTTTAGGAAGGAGTCCAGACCCATAGATTTGCTTTGGCCCAGCGTAAGATCAAAGCTTCCGAAGCGAGATTCGTACCCGGGTCAGCGTTTTCAGATTTCGTCTCTCTTGGTTGTTTGGGTGCCGTGTCTGTGAATTTGCAGTGATCCCGGATAAAACTCTGCATGAGATGAGGGTTTGGATTTGAGTCTGCTCCAAAAGCTTTGGGATGCTTTGGATCTGGGAGTTTTGCTTCGGGCCCACTTCTAATTTTTGTAGGGTTTTTTTTAAAGAGCATTTAAATGTTTTCAGGGTTTTGGGAGGATGATGGATTTCAGAAGTTGCTGCAGAAAGTTCGTGTTTAAGAGGTGTGCCAAGAATAGATGTGCATCATGTTTTCATAAAGTCTTGTTAAGGGTGCATTTTGCCCAAAGGCTGCAAGAGATGTATTAAGATGACCTTTATTTTTTAATTAAAAATTAAATATATAAATAAAACTGTTGTTGTTGTTTGTCTTTCAGAATGCTAGACAGAGACTTGTTCTGGGCTAGGTTTTTCTATTCTAACAAACCCTGGAGAAAGCGGGACAGTCGTCAGACTTCCCGCAGCGCTGCTCTGCAGCGAGCGCTGTGCCAAGGTAGGTGAGGGGTGTTCTTAATGCTGCCTTGTCACTGGGTGCCGATGAACGTGTCAGAATGAGAGCGCTGGTGTTCGAGCTATGTTCCGTCACCTCCCATCCCGCAGTTATGGCTGGACACTCAATAAACGGGTCTTTGTGAACCTGGGAAGATGATTTCTTAATAACGTTTTTTTTTTGGGGTGGTGGTAATGACTCACGTACATAGATTCTCAAGTGACTTATCCAAGGAGTGTTGAGTGGGGGAAAAGATTTCTTTTTTCCCCCAGTTTCTTGCTCAATGGTGTTTGGAAGGCCTCCACCTCCGTGTTAGCTCTGCGTTGGCACGTGCATCTGCATCAGGTAACGCTTCCGTGGCGAAACTCCAGCTGACTTCAGCGAAGCCAGGGTGGGACGTGGCTCCACTCGCTGTGTGTTTAATACGCAGTAATCAACTCTGAAAAAGCATCTACAGGTTTAAGTGCATCTACGGGTCTGCACCTAAACCTAAAACAAATTCACCAGAGCTGGGCAATGCTCGTTTGCAAGAAACTTTGAAAATCCCAGGCATTTGACGCCACTTAGCTCTTTTTTTCCGGCACAGAGAGACGGAAATGGGATAAAAGATTTCCCTCTTGCCTGTCGTATTGAAAACACAGGCTGTGAGCTACAGAGTCTTTCCTCTGCCGTTAAAACGGGTCAAAATTTGTCTTTGAAGCATTGTTCTTTCCCCTGAGCCCTGAGGTGCTCACGACAGGCGCAGCGAGAGGCGAGGGTGGTGGGGCAGGGTTCTGGCTCTTGGCCGCAGCTATGATACAGTATGTTGTTGCACATTCTTTATCTGCGGATGTCTTTTTTTTCTTTCCAGAACTGTGCTTTAGTTCAACCGGATCTACTGGACTTAAAATGGCATTTAATTTAAAAAAGGCCTATGGCCTGTTTATACAGGAATTAGATTAGATGCTCTATGAAATCCATAATCGTCCTCTATTGTTCTTGGATAGTAGCAACAGCACTCTTATCTCAGAATAAAATGTTTCCACAAGTCTTAAATGCAGTACTACTCAGTGAGGGTGAAGGGAGCAATTTACTGGAAATAATTTGTCTAATGAGTTTCACCGCCAGATTGCAAAAAAGTCTGCAAAAGTCTGCTTTATTTGGAAGACTGAATAGTTCATTAAATCAAATTTCGTGTGCAGATCGTTCCAGAAACATAAAGCTGACTGTCAGGGAAGACATCAGAGATACTTTAACTTCTCTGAGTTCAAAGTGGAAGTATCTTCTAGTGAATTTAAAAAAAAACCAAAACTTTTAGGGGTGTATTTTACACCTAGCATTTGGAAATGGCTGTATATAGCCTTTCTTTCAACCAAAATGTGTTCTATAAAATGAATAATGTGTGTGGGTTTTGTGGGGTGGTGTGTGGGTTTTTTTTTTTGCCTTTAGCACCTGGTGGATTTGTCTAATTTGAGGAATTTTGATATATTTACATGGTGGTGAGGGGAGAAAAGTAGAAACAGGAAAAAAACCCCTGCTTTCTTGCCCTGAAACAAGAAGTGGTGTGTGGTGTTTCTGTGCTGTCCAATGAAAGGGGGAAATAGGAAAATACATAATTTCAAAAAATTGTAAAGATACATTTCTAAATCACAAGCAAAGCAAAGTCGGTCTTTTTCTAGCAAAGAGTAAAGTAAGTTTTACAAAATGACATTTCCCACTTCCCAGATGAAAATAATTGTTTCTGACTCAATCTCCACTTTGCAGTGGGAACAGTTCCAGTGAGGTTTGTTTTCTTTTTTTCCCCCTTAATCCCATTCTAATCACTTATGAGTCAGTCTGGGTAAAAATGCAATACTCTAGCTGTCTGGGCTAGTTTTTAGTGAGTCCGTAAGACACTGAAGATGTTTTTGTTCCTCTTTTGGACGAGTAGCAATCTTAGCATCTTGTTTTTCCATGTGATTATTTCAGTGCAAATTTAGCTCTTGAAATGCTGTCTGATACTTGCTCTGAACTGCTTTCGCTGACCTTCCCCTTGATCTCCTGAATGTTCATGGAAAGCACGTTCGGAAGGCCTGTGGTGGGATGGAAAGAGAATGGCAGGGGATAAACGGTAGAACCATGGAATGATTTCTGGGCCAAATCTTTTCGCTCTTCTTGTCTGTTCTGTGATACATCTGCAGCTGGAGAGAAACACCTGCAGATGCTAGCAGAGACGAACATGCTGATCCCAGCCATTGTTGCTAGGCAAGTGCTCCTTTTCCTCTTGTTTTAAGATGCTGCTCTGTTGGGCTTCTGCTCTTGTCCCTGGAATGCGAAGAATTGAGCAACTCTTCCCCTTTGCTGTGGGCTGAGCTGGGACAGGCTTTGAGGCTGGGCTGGAGAGAGCCTGGCTGCTTGAGTTTAGTCTTTAAAGGGGGCTGTGGTGATGCCCAGCTCTCGTGGCCGTGAGTTCTGTTTGCTTCGTGCTCCTGAGACCCAGAAAGAACATTACAAGTCTCCTTTTAGGCACCCTTGTCGAGAAGTGTAGCCAAAGTGTACTGCTCCCTGCAGTCGACATGGAGGAATTCTGCACCAAAAGGCTTCGTCTTTATCGACAGTGACAGCAAAGGGCTTTCCAAGTGCCCTTGCGCTGGTCCTGAAGATGGTTTGATTTCTTTAAAATAAAAGAAATTTTTTTTTGACTGTTCTGCCTCCCGGGCACTGAGATCTTCTGTCCCAGGACCGCTTGTCCCTTATCGGCGGAGTCTGATCGGAGACGTGTGCCCTTGGGCTTGAACCTTGCTGATGTTGGGGGGTGTTCGGCTTCCAGTTCTAACAGCAAGGAACAAGCCCCGATGTCGAAATCCGAACTCCCCTCCAGGGATGGAAAGTGCTGATATCCGGAGTTCTGGCTGGGACCCACCTTGTATTGTACCCGCTGTTTAGATAATTTTGCAAAGCGCTGAGCTCATCCTGCAAGATGGTAAGTTCCCCCAGGTCCCAGTGAGGATGAATGGGCTTTCATCCTGGGGTTTTTGGGGTTTTTTTGGGTTTTTTGTTTTGGTTTTTTAAAAAAAGTATTCATTTAACCCCAGGTTGGTACAAAGAAATTTGGTGTTTGGGTTTTCGGTTCCCCCTTCCCCCCATCGTCTGTCTTCAGAAGCAAAATGGAAAAGGGCAGTAAGACAGGAATGAGTGAAAAGAGAGGAGAAAGAGGAGGTGAAAGAAAAAGCAGAGGCAAAAAGCTTAACTGTGTCAAACTACATGAAAAATAATAGGGAGAAAAACAGTCGTTGAAAAGTCAACCTTTTTTTTTTTTGGCAAATTTTAATGGGTAAAGAAAGCTCTGGTTCTATAAAGAGAGACTTTTCTGGGGTTCGGCTGTACGTGCAAGCATGGTGAATGGCTTTTCCTAAGTTTCCTCTGATGCTATGTATGTTAAAACAGCTCAGCAAAGAACAGTTGGCTTAGGCTACAGTGCAAGAGTTGGGCCCAAATCTGCATCTTGGCAAAGATAAAGGTTTGGTGAAGCGCAGATCCTGTGGAACCTTAGATGTTGGGCATGAACATCCTGCAAGAACCTCGCTCCTCTGTCTTCCCAGCATCTGGTCCTGCCAGGTAGGATTTAGCAGGTTTTTCTGTAAACTGGAGAATAGGCGGTGTGGGGGCATAAATCTGCGGAGCGAGTGGCTTTCCTTTTTTACAGGAGTAACACATTTACAGACACAGTAGTTGCAATTCAAATCCTTTATATTGGTGAAAATTGATTAAAATTACAACGAAAAAAACCCCAACTTGTTGCTTTGTCTTGTGCTCTAGGAATCCATAACTAGGTGCTAGCTTCTAGACTTTGAAGACCTGGAGTTAAAGTTCACGAGGGCGATTTTCAATGCAGGGATTTGAACCCTAAAACCTCAATATATACTTCCCTAGCAGAAATAGAGTATTTATCTTCTTTTTTTTTTTCTTCCTCATAACCAGATACGCTGTGATTTCAAGGCTTTGCCCCCCAATTCCAGTCCCTTCCCATGTTGTCGGTCTCCTTGAAGGTACTGTCCCAACGCGATGGAGTAATTGCGCCTTAGCATGGCAGTAACTGCTAGGAAGGAAGCTTCTTATCGCTGCTGGGATCCTTGAGTGCCAAAAGGGAGAGGTGTGCTGCTAGGCGGTTGCCAAGGGAGAGAGTTAACCCCTCTAGGCTGTTCTGACGTGTCGCCTACCTGCTGGAAACACTGAAGCTCTTGTTTTGTCAGACCACTGAGAGTTACTCGCTGAGAGAGGTTGCTGAAGTCATCCTGGCCCTGGACAGCCTACCTTCCTGCATGCAACGGGGAGGAGGGTGGGGGTTTTTTTCCCCCTCCAGAGATCAGTGAGAAACAAATCTATCAAAAAGCAATTTCATAAGCCGATATTCCCTGGGGAAGAAGGCTGCCGAGCATTCCGGAGCCCTGACAAAAGCAGAGGAAGCCATGGTTACCCCTTGGGCAAACGCTTCTAATATTTGCATAAAACCGAAGGAACCAAACCCTTGTAGATAAAACAATAGTAAAATATTTCAGGCTTTTTACGCTTCCCATACGAGGGCCGTGAATGTCTTTCCCAAACAGTAGCTGGCTTGGTTGTCAGGTGGCGAAGCTTACGAGTTCCTGGACACCGAAGACTTCACCGTTCTCACCACACCCAACGCCCAGCTCTTCCTTAAGCCGAAGTAAAACCTCTCTTGGTTCTGCCGGAGCTGCGATACCCAGTTCTGGTTCTGTGCTGATTCCTACAGCCCTCCGACGAGCCAGCGCAGCTTTGGCTGGGGGAGACCGATGTGCGAGAGACCCCACGATGCTGCAAGGTGTCTGAGGGGCTGCTGCAGCGAGGGGATGAAGTCCAGGCAGGTCTGAGAGCTGCTTGAAGTCAGTGAGGTGGTCGTATTTATGCGAGAAGCGAACCCCGGGGAGAAAGCTTTCGGCAGCATCCTTTTCTGTCACAGCTAGGCAGCTTGGGTGGCTGTTCCAGCAGTGTCACCTCGTAATTAAGGTATTATAGTAGTAGCACTCTTTGCAAAAGCAGTGGGGAAAAGAAAAGAGGTGTAAACTGTCATGAAATCAGCAGGGCTTCTTGCTTGAGACGGCTGGATAGATTTTAGTGGCTCTTGAGCACTATTTAGCAAGCTAATATTGGGGGGGGAGGGAGAAAGATTATTTTTAAAGCCAGATCACACAGCTGCTCTCTGTGGAGCTTTGCTGGTGCCTCTGGAGAATACAGACTCTCCTCGACGTCTGGTAGCTGAATGAGAAACAAACAAGCTGAAAGCGGTGGATTAAAAGTGACAAATGCACAAACGGGTCGCAGGACGGGAGCTCTCTGCTGGGAGATTATGGCACCAGCTCAGTGAGAAGAGAGAAATTTTTCCTCCATCCCTGTCCGTAGCCCGTGTGTATCCGTGCACGTACAAGCCTCGGGGCTCAGGGCATCCAAGGTCCTGCCAGGAGAGATGGGAATTTCCCTCTTCCTACTGGAAGCTCAGCTTGCCCGTAATTCCGACTCCTCTTTCCGAACCTTCCTGCATCTGTCCCCTCCCAGTCGGCTTCTCTCCTGAAAGACGTCCTTGGGGCTTCGGCAGCTCCCAAACCACGAGCTGCCCCATCAGAACCGCTTTCTGCACCCAGAGCTGTTGCTCCCTTTATTGACCTGGGATGAGCAGAGCACGGCTTCAGAGCCATCCCAGCCTGAGAGGACTGATCCCTTGCAAACGAGGGGTGCGAAGCATCAGCTCCCTGCAGACCTCAAAGACAGCTGGAGCCCAGGCCACCTAAGTAGGGAGAGCCGGCTTTCCGAGCTGGGATATGCACGGAGGAACTTTCCACGATGAAAGTCAAACGTAGCTAATCCATAACGTCATCTGCTTCTCCACACGGAGATCTTTCTATTATTTGGGCGGGGAGCGTGACTCAGAGAAATTATTATTTGCTCTCTTGTCTGTGCTTCTCATTACTGGAAATACAATGGTATTTCCCCCCCCCCCCCCGTGTTTAATTTTGTGTTATTTAGGATAATGATGCCGAGGACATGTCTGATAATGGGATTAGAAACCCAGACTGGGAGTTACCTGCCTTATTCTCTGTGTACCTGAGTGAATATTTACCCCTGAGGTAATAATTAGATCCATTTGTGCAGTGAAAAAGTCACCCATCATGAGCAGCAAGATGAAGATGTCAAAGAGCAGAGGGTGGCGTGACGTTTCTTCTAACCTCTTGCCAGGAGAGAGGGGATAACTCATTCGTGAAGCGTCAGCCAGACATTTCCCTGCTAAATCTGAGCTTCGTTATTCCCCTTCCCGAGGACCTGCCCCTCTCCTCCTGCCATGTTGCCACCTGGGGATAAGCAAAAAGCCCTGAACTTGATCATCCCCTGCGTAAAAGCTGTTTGAAAGCTGTGGAGCAGCCTCTGAACCCCTTCCTGAGGAATGCTCCTCTCCCTGGCTCCCAGCCCCGGTCTGGATTAGGCCAAATGTGTTGGCCTTTTGGGCGCAGTATGGGGCCCTTCTGTTCCAGCAGCAATTTGTGTAGGGCCCGAGGTAGCAGAGAGTGGGATTTCAGCCTGATTTACTCAGCGCTGCGTGCAGTTTGTGTGGGACGGGGGCCCGAGAACGAGGGCCGAGATAAGTCTTCGAAGTCTGAATTGGAGAGACCCAAGAGAGACGCTGGTTTCCAAGCCGCAGATAATCCTGCGTCTGAAGATAGGTCTCCTCCGAGGGTGTCATGCATGGTGGATCTCCGAAGTCAGGAGTCACCGCAAATCCAGCAGCTGGGTTGCAAAGGCAGGATCCTGTATTTTCCTTATAGGGGGAAAAAAACCCAAAAGCTTTCTACATTTTAGCTCTTTTTAAAGATCTGCTGTCAGCAAGGAAGCCAAGCTCTAGTTCTGGACAATAAACCTGGAACAGGTAAATGGGTGCGTTGCCAAACCAGTGATGTTCCCCGAGTGCTCCTACGAGCCGTGCCGTCCTCTTCGAAGGATCCTGGTTTTATCAGTTCCATCTCCTGCTTGTTCTTCCTAACAGCTTCGTCTGACCAAACTCGGTGTAGTGACAACAACAACAGACCGGGAAATGGATGTTTGTGAAATGCAATACCAATATTCCCCTTTTCCCTGCGCAGAAGATCCTTTGCTGTTGCTGCTGGGGGGTGCTTTCTCGAGTTGGGATCCCGTATCATGGCAGGAGTTATAAATTGGGATTAGCAGGGTCTGCTTGGCTTACGGAGACCAGGTTGTTGCAATTGCATGTGTTTGCTCCCACTCTCCCTTTCATAAATATTTTTGTCTCCACTGAAAAACAAATAGAGAGGGTTTGTACGTTTCTGCTCCTCTTGGAAAGCTGTTTCAGAAGCTGTCTCCTGTGGCAGTCCCTCATTAAATTTTCTGTCTCCGCTTATGTATTCCCCATTCCAGTCCGTTTTTCTTTACTAGCATTGTCCACTAGTGCGAACAGTTCTTCTCCCTCTCTGCTGCTGCTCTCCCTGGGTATTTATAGCTAGGGATCGTATCTCCACGCAGCCTTCATCCTGCTAGGCTCTTGGAGGCTTGTCTGATGAGATAAACTCCTTCCCCCCGAGCACCCCGGGAGCCTTTTGCCGCTACTGGGCCAGGCTCAATTTATCTTTCTTGAACATAGGTGATGAAAACTATGGACGTTGCTGCAGGGAAGGTCTCACAGCAGTGCTGTCTCCAGCACAAATGCCTTATCTGGCTCCATTTAGAGTTACAACTGCATTTTTTTTTAAGTGTGGGCCACCTGATTTTTGTAGCCAGAAAGCTGATTTAATCCTTCTCTGGTTGCCACACTCATGGTTTGCTCCTCCCATGTCTCATTCCTCCGCTCCAGCCCTCCATCTCCTGGTTTTCCTGCAGGTTGTACGATCCTTGTCGGTCACGGCAACCTGACTCAGCTTTTTGTCATCGGCAGACTTTGATGGCTCAACTCTGCATTTTCTGCCCAGGGTTTTAATGAGCGATTTATATAAAATTAGTCATAGTCTGAATCCTGAACAGCTCTGTTAATCAAATTCCTTGGGCCCACTTGTCTCCCGCGGCCCGCGTTTCTCTTTGATCTCTAGCTGCCTCTGTACCCTCACATACAAAACCCCGCTTTTGTCAGTGAAGTTATGAATTCCCTATCCAGAATTATACAGTCTTTACAAATTACCAGTCTTTACCAGCATTTCCTTTGTCTAGAAAATCCACTGTCTTTTTGAAGAGAGAGATTAGGCAGAGCAAACTTCTTTCCACGTTATCCCTGTATCTCCTCTATGTTTTGGGCTGCTTTTTTCCCCCGAGCTATTCAAGTCAGCGTTCAGTCTGTTGGCCTATTTCAATTTTTCTTTCCAGTTCTTAAATATATGTTCTTAAATATATGTGGTGTTTCTTCAGTGCCACCTTAGATTGATTTATGAAAACTTCTGCTCTTGGAGTTTCTGGTCCTGTGGTTGCGACGAGAGCTCTGCGCTCTCCGAGGTTGGTTCCTTACTGGGTTGTCGTAATTCCCGTTTTTCTGCCCTAATTCCTCCCCCAGTCTGGGTCCGGCTTTGAGCAATCTGAGTATTTGCGTTCGTTTATCCCATATGGATTCAGGGTTGCCATTTCGTACACGCAAATCTTGCTTTCCCCGAGAGCAGAGTAGCGCTTGCACCAGCTCAGGAGGTCCCAGGGGAAGCAGGTACCCGCGCAGAGACGCAGAGCGATGGAGCTGCGCTCTCTGCGGCAAATTTCTGTGGTTGAACGCGGAGTTCCCAGATACCGGCCAAGCCCGCTGGCTTCTGAGAATTGAAAGGTCGGCCAAAGAGGGGTGGGAAATGGGAGCAATCCTGCACAATACTATTTCAAACAGTTTTAATGACAATATCCTTTCATACCTGCCAGTGATTTTTTTTTTTTTTTTTAGCTCTTTGGCATTGTTAATCTTTTTTCCCCCTCATCCTCACTGTTTATTTTTGTTGCCGGTTTATTAGGTGCACAGTTAAGTGCCATTTAGCTCTACAGCACTGTCATCGCCAGCGCTTTATGAATGGGATCATTCACTAGCAAACTGTTTCAATGCTAAAAGGGGGGAGAATTTACTGCCACAGGTCAGTGAAGAAGCCAAGATCAACTGAAACTCAGCTGCATTTCTCCTTGAATACAGGAATGTGACGGAGGCACTCAGAGTTCTCTTTAATGTATCCTCATCCTTAATTTATCTGCGCACGTCAAACCGAACGTCGCTCTGTTTTGCGGTGGTATTTTACCTAAAATAATGCCTTTCTTTCTGACAGCTTGCAAGAGCCCGGAGATCTAAAAATGCGGCTAAACAGGCAGTCACACACTTGCTAATGAAGGCTATGAATAAGCTGCGGCCACTCACGCAGCCACGGACGACCGGTTCCTGGCAGGGAAATTTTTTAGGTAAAAAGCGAGGAGAGTTTCGTGGATCAAATCCAATCCTGGTAGTGGGAGCCTGGGAGCAGCTCTGACCTTTTTCCCTTGATAACCTTGAAAAAAAACCCCAATCTTACTGTCTGTTAATATTTCTGCCCCGTCCCTGGCAGAAGGGCAGAGCGGCGAGTCCTTTCTTCTGGCAATCGAGTCGCGGAGTTACAAACTTTTTCGGGCCAGATGTGAGAGCTGGACCTTTCCCTTGGTCACTTCTCCCCTCGTGTAGGATGGTGGCAACTTCTGTGGGTTGGTGCGTAGCTAAGGCTACCCTAAGTGGTTATCTCTGCTCTCCTTCAGCTGAAACATCCCGTAAGCAAGAGAATTCTTGTAGGAAACTGTGCTTTCTTTATTTTAAATGTTTTTCTTACAAGGGAATTGTGTTTTGTTTTTATATATAGCCTGACAGATCAAGGTTGTCTGTTTCCTCACATTATTTTGTATATTTAATCATGTCCTTCGCATCCTAATCTTTCGTAGGTGTCTTTAATTACTTGGGAGTGTGTAAATATATATTTTTATATAGAAGTCTGTGACTATAGATCCCAAGAATCACAGAATCACAGCATGGTGGGGGTTGGCAGGGACCTCTGTGGGTCACCCAGTCCAACCCCCTGCCCAAGCAGGGTCACCCAGAGCAGGCTGCACAGGACCGCGTCCAGGCGGGTCTGGAATATCTCCAGAGAAGGAGACTCCACAGCCTCCCTGGGCAGCCTGGGCCAGGGCTCCGTCACCCTCAGAGGGAAGAAGTTCTTCCTCCTGTTCAGCTGGAGCTTCCTCTGCTTCATTTTGTGCCCGTTGCCCCTTGTCCTGTCGCTGGGCACCCCTGAAAAGAGTCTGGCCCCGTCCTCCTGACCCCCACCCTGCAGATATTTGTAGGCATTTCTAAGGTCCCCTCTCAGCCTTCTCTTCTCCAGGCTGAACAAGCCCAGCTCCCTCAGCCTCTCCTCGTAGGAGAGATGCTCCCGTCCCCTCCTCATCCTCGTAGTCCTCCGCTGGACTCTCTCCAACAGGAAGAAGGACCGGACGCGCTCCAGGCGTGCAGGCAGTTGGGGCTGCCAGGTGTTGAGTGAGGGTGCTAGGTGGCCTCAGGTTTCCCGTCTCTCATGTCGCTGATGCTCTGACCCTGTGGATTCCTCTGTTTTTTTCCCAAGTGAAAGTTTTCTCTTCACCTGATCCTGGGATATTGCCAGGCTTATAGCTCATTATACATGGGGGATCAAGTTGTATTGTAAAGTTGACAAAAATTACAATTTTATATAGTTTTCCCCAGCAATTCCACATTGCTGTGCAAGGCTTCTTGACTAATCCACTGAGATTCAGAGTTAAGCCTCATGCACTCGGTATATTTGCGTGTAGGTATTTGAGAGATTTAAATGGACACCACTAACCCCTATGGGGTCTCATTTCTGAACATACCTTCGAAACTTAATCTGGTGGAGAAAGATGAGACACAAAGGCTTCTTTTCTGTAGCAATCGGCTTTAATTTTACTCTCCTGACAGGGTGAAATCAAGAAAACAAGAACTCCATGGCCATAATTTTAAATGCTTTAGCAATGTCAGTTGACGCAAAAGTTCCAATTAAAGGGAAGCGCCCATTTTACAGATATGGAAACTGAAGGCACAAAGAGATGAAGCACATTTCTCAAAATAGCAAAGACCAGAGTGGCAACAGTGCGAACCCCCGGGATCCTGTCTGATAGCAGTAACAGCACGGACACGAGTTCAGCTGCTCATATTTTAATTCCTTTGAAAGGCTGTGGCTTGTGAACCGGGGCGTATAACCTTGCCAGAGTTTCTTGTAAATTCTCCCAAATTCTTGTGCTTTTGGTGCATGGGGAAATATTATAACAGAATTTCTGGAAGTATGTTATCACCTGCAATTCTAGGCAAGTCAGCAGGTGCAGAAGGATGCGAGAGGCAGGGATGGGAGCAAGCTGTAGCATTCAGGTCTGGAGCTGGACTATGAAAACCCACAGTTGTGGTGGAGCTCGCTGTTGGGGGGGGGAATTTGTGAAGACACCCGAAGCTGGCAGTCGATAAACTCAGTGTGCAAGTCACATAACTGCTCCTATGGGGCTGTTCGTCAGCTTTAGAAAGGTTCAGGTTGAAGCCACCAGCCCTTAATGTCTGAAATCGGATCTTCACATCCATCTCCAGTGAGGCCACTGTCAGCTTTACTGTCTAGTCCGGGGTCTGAGCCACTTCAGGCATCTCAGATCCCGTTCCCGTTTTGTTCCCATATCTGGGTTGCCACATTCATTCACGTTTGTAAGCCGAATGAGCTAATACCAGTGAATTTCACCTGGATTTAAGAGAAATGCTGTCATGATTTCTCAGTGGAAGTTGCTGTGATTTACACTCTCTTGCTGGCTCCTTCTCCAACGTTCTCCTCCAGTTTCGGTTGGCCGTCGGCTGACTTTATCAAATCTTTGTTGCTTTTATGGTATGCGAAAAATGAGCCCTTTCAGGACTGACAATTAAGAGGTGAGGAAATCAACTTTAGACTACCTTTATTTTTTTAAATGAAGGTATACATTTTTATTCTCATTTTGAGAACCTGTCAGGCAAGGCTGCACAACAGCGGCTTGAAACACTTCTCTGTTTGGGTGGGCTTCGTCTCACCTGACTTTAACCATCTAAAAGTTTGCTGTTGAGTCTGAGCTGACCATCTTCTTTCCATCTATGACCAGTGCAGAGAAAGAGACAACTTATCCTGTCTCCTGTGGAGATGAATCTCTCTCTGGAGATGCCTCTGACTGTAGATAGAGGTTAAGTTGGCTTCCTTAGATTGCTGATGTCTGGATAAGTTCCGAAGCCATCAGACCCTGGTACCTTTTGCGAAAGCAGACGTCTTAAGATTTTGGCTACTTTGTTCTGCTTCGCCAAATGCTACCTGCGACACAGTGGAAGTGGAGAACACTGAGTAGTTAAAAAAAAAAATAGGTGTCCAAAGAGTAGTCTCCGATTTGGCCAGCCTGTCTCAGCGCTGGGTGCCGAAGGCTTCGAGGGAAATACAAGGAACGGTAGCAGGCAGATGCAGAGCGATCTTTCTTCCACAATGGCCCTTTTCCTAACCTCTAACAGCTGGCTTAACCCCGGTACGTGACATCGTATATGCCTTCCAAATGCTTCTTACTGCTGGCTAGAATGACCCTAGGTATTATTATCCACATAAATTACACTTTGGCTCTTGGGTTTCAGAAGCATCGTGCGGCAGGGAGTCCTGCAGCCTCATTAAGCTCTCAAATACGCCCTTCCTTCTCACTTGTATGCCGACCCGCGTCCTGCTCGCCAAGGATGGGACATGCCCTGGACAACCCCTCGTGTGCCTTTGGATTCACACTCCTGCCTTCGCTCCTTCGTCTGGTGTTGTGCCCTTGTGGTGTCGGTACGCGAGAGCAGAACTGGGCCTGCCGTCTCCGTAGTTATTGGTGATTATAAGTAATAAAATTCTATTTTTATCCAGCTTTTTTTCAGGAGCTATGGATACTGCAGTGTAATAACAGATGTTGCATTAAAAATAGGTGGTCTCGCGAAACAGGCTGTGAATAGTTCTGTCCCGTTCAGCCTTTGTTTTTCGACTTGGGGAAAGAGGAGAGAAATATCTGCAGTTGCTTAATGGAATAATAATAACTCGCCCTTACGGTCATTCCATTTGGCAAACGTGGAAATATTCCCCCATGCTCGGGCATAATGTTTTTGAATGGAGACGGCATTAACGTGGCTGAGGCTGTGTGAAACCTTCTATTCATAGGGCTGGGCTTTGCGCTGTGCCAAGTCCCTTTCCTTGCATGCTGGTTACGTTGTCGATGAGTTCGTTACCTCTTGGTCTAGAGTCAGAAGTGGAAGAGCTGTAATTGCATCTTCTGGAATATAATATCTTTTAGCGAAGGGTTTTTTTTTAAATTAACATTATAGGGGTGTTTTTTTGTGCATTAAAAAATTATATAGAAATTGAAATGACATGCATCTCATTTTTAAATCTTCTGGATTTTCCCTAATGGACAGAATGGATGATGGAGACGGCAGGAGAGACGCTTTAACAGCCAGGCTAATTGACCATGGAGCAGCGTGCTGAGGTTATGGTGGGGTTTCCATTACTGGAAATATTGATACCCAGGGTAAATTTCTCTTCTGAAGAAACTTCCTCTAGTTAAAATTAATTCTGTTCCTGTGTTGTAAGGAAGATGAAAACAGGCGGTCACACTGGTCCCCCCCTCACCGTGTTACATTAGCCCGGCACCGTAGGGATCACCGCGGCTCTTCAGGCCTGAATAAAACCCCGGGAGCTGATGGATGCTCTGGGCTGTGTCTGCGGGTCGGTCTGAAGCCGCCGGCTCCGCGCGGCGAGGGGGACTGCGCTGGCGTGGCAGCGCCCGGCGTTGCTGCAATGCGGTTGGGCTTCATCTGGCCTTGGCACCACGCGTTCACCCGGCGTGCCTCGCCTGGCACTCCCGCTTTATAAATAGATAAAGCAAAAATATGCAAGCCAGGAGCTTTTAGGGCCCACAGCGTGGTGTCACCATACATGAATCTGCAGTGGATGAGGAATGGGTGACATGGAGCTGCAGGCTCTGCCTCACCAGAAGCCCGGCACTCGGCTTTCTCCTCTAAGCTTCAGCCTCCCGCCCCGGTCAGGAGGCATCTCCAAACGGGCGTTGGGGGAGAGGGTGAATGACAGGAGATAAAGAGGGGAGGGACAGACATCTGTAGGCTGGAACGATGGAAAACGTGGAGAAAAGGGTGTCTGTTCTTGCGTAGGCTTTTGTATCTCACCCAGTCTGCTTCTCTAGATGCTCCCTGAAAAAACAGAGGTTGCTTTATCATTTCTTGCAACACCCAGTTTCCAGCATTCCCAGCTTCCAAGGCCTGGAGTCCTCAACTGGAATCCCGAGGGTTTTTTTTTAGTGTTGCACCCAAGCGTAAGCCTCTTCCTTCCAAGGCAAAGGCTTCTCTGCCTGATGAACGGCAGGGATGCTGCGGCCCGGCCACCGCTGTCCTGCTTTCCCCTGCATGCAGACTTGTCCGTGCAATGCGTCCTCTCTGCTGGCTGAGCATGGAAAATAAAAGCATAATACAGTACAGAAAAAAGTCAGAAAATTAGATAAATAGATGATGGGAGCATTTCTTTCTGGTTTTTTATTGTTTTCCATTTCTTTTTTTTAAAGAAGGTGGTTGTATGTATTCTGTTGAGGCAGGAGAAGAGAACAGCCCCTCGTTCTTTTCACCTGTTGTGGTAGCTTGACATTCCTTGCTCATGGCAGTGGGGTTGGAACGAGATGAACTTTAAGGTCCCTTCCAATCCTTACCATTCTATGATTCCATGATTCTATGATTTTTGCTTAGCTAACATCACTGGCTTCAACTGCAGCATAGCGCAGTGCTATACAGAAACCTAAAGACACAGTCGAGTCATATTTTCAGCTGACATAAATCAGCGGGAAGCCATTTATACCCTCTGAGTTTCTGGCTGGGGATTAGGTATTTCATCTTCTGTCCTCGCTGCCGGAGGCTCATCCCGTGAAGAAGGAATGGCTTTGACCCAAAGTTAGAAAGAAAAGTTGAGGTTACACACACCAGCTCCCCAGAAGTCAGCGAGGGTGGGAATTTGCCCTTAATGCCGCGTCGATGGGAAGTTACTCACCTCTCCGTTTTGGAGAGGAGGGAGGAGAAGCGTGTGCTCGGGCACTGGAGGCAGCGATGCCGAGGGTTTCCCAGGCTGGGGCTGCAGGACCGGGATGGGGATCATTGCCTGGAGAATATAACCTGCAAGAAAAGGCTGATGCTGGGGAACAGCGGGAGCTTTAATGGGAGGGAAACACTGGGAAAGCCACAGGAATCATGAGCCCATGTGTTGTTACATAGGTTTTGGAGAGGAGAAAGAAGAGTCTTAGCCAGTGAAGCCTGGCGTTGGCAGAAAAAGCTGTTCCCACCTATTATCTTTTGAGGCAGACAAAGGGCAAAGAACAACGGAAGAGAAGGTAGAAGCCAGATATAAACATTAATTAATGCTCTCCAGGCTACTGCTTCTTGGTCACGTTAAACCTTTGGTCATGCATTGGACCAGGCTGCCCAGGGAGGTGGTGGAGTCCCCATCCCTGGAGAGGTTTGAAAAACATATAGATGTGGCACTTCAGGATACGGTTTAGCAGGCATGGGGGTGTTGGGTGGATGGTTGGACTCGATGACCTTAGAGGGCATTTCCAACCCATGATTCTATTATTTAACCCCCGGGATTGAAGACCATGGCTTTCTATTGGCCTCCAGATAATAGGTGTGGAAAGGAGCGCTGCGAGAAAGCCTTCCCATCCAACCCCTCGCCCGCTGGGCCGGCGCAGCGAGCCAGGCGCCCTCCGTCCACAGCCCGCATCCCGCGGGAATGCAGATGCCGCCGGGATTCCTTGCGCTCACCTTCCCCGTGCTGTGCATTAACCCCTTTTATTTTCCATTTGCAGTAGGTTAAGAGCACGTAGAAGGCCGGTCACGCCATCTCCGCTGAAAAGCGGTGATTTTGCGTGGTATCTTTTATCCCCTTTATTCGCGAATATCCTAACGCCCTTCCAAAGTGCAGTTGTACCTGGCTGTCACCCCTGACGCGATGGCAGAGCCGGGAAGGAGCAGGGCTCCTCGGCCGCGTCCCTGCCACGTGGAATAGAAGCCATCGGTGGCTGCTGGCAGGGAGGGCTGGGGCGGATTTCTTCTCCAGCGATTGCTGCTGCTCCTTGGCGAGGGGAAACGCTCCCTCGCTTGAACTCTGGAGGTTAAGCCGCATCATTCCTGAGTGTCATTCAGCGCTTAAAGGTGCTGTCAAAAGGATGACACAAGAATTTGTGAAGAAACTGATGTTTCCCCTCACCCTCTGCTCTCCCCTAGGGCTCGAAGGCACCCGGGCTAGGGAAGAAGTAATGAGAGGGGAGGAATTAAATCGCGTTGCAGCTGCCCCAGAGCTAACACAAGGGGCTGGCCCCAGCCCGTGCCTGGGCTGTGCGTCCTTTATGGGGAACAGGAGGCAGGAAAAACAAGCTCTGGACACTTTTTCAGAGCTTTAACCTCAATTATGACTATTTTTGGGACCCCAATAATCTTTCATGTTTATTCCAAGTGGGTTGATGTAAGTCCATTTTGCAGATGAGTGACCGAGACCTGACCACATAGCATCGTTCCCCATCCTCAGTCGCTCTTTCAAGCAACAGATAATATCGGTTTCAAAGAATAGAAATCAGCACATTTTCAGGGATGTTTCTGAACGCTGAATCCGCAAGAAGCGCTCATCCCCTAGACAAGTAGGAGCGGGCCCGAAATCCAGCCGGGGAGGATGCCCAGCCTGAGAGGGGTCTCCTCTTTCAGAAGCTGTGCTCTTTATTTCACAGGCGGAGCAAACCATTCATTTTGTCTGGCGAATAATGATAGTTTAGGGTGAAGATTTATGGCATGGCCCTTAGTGTCTTGACTAGCAGATATGCAAGGCTGTTTAGCTGTTGCCGAAGGTGGAAATCCATAAAGATGATGGAAGAGTCTCTCCCCAGACAGCATAAAGGGTCATTTGTTTTTTTTTTCCTGAAGATCTCACCGAGCTGATGATGCCGTCAGTTTTCCTCTCCTCCCCTTTCCCCTGGCACACGTGGTGTACGTTGCTTTGCTCCTCCAGTTTTATGGGTGAGCAGGGGTGCAGGAAAGGTGTTTCTCACTTGTTTTCTGCCCCTCTCTATTTATATTTCTCCCCTAATGTCTCTTGCTCAGGTTCAAAGCCTCTAGCCTGGTCATTTTTGCTACCACCTTGCACCCAGCCCCGTCCCGTGCTCCTTCCCATCCAGCTCCCTTCACCCCACTCTCAAAGTTTCAGGCGTTTTTTGTCCCACTTCTTGCTTAGTTCATGAGTTCCCCTCAAAAATAGATACTCATTTTTCTGTTGGGAAAGCAGGATGAGGCAAAAGCAAAATCCTAACGTGTTTGTTTCTGGGTATTTCAGTACAAAATAATAATAATAATAATGATGATGATGCAACAGTTGCTGAGGTTGTGCAGGAACCCAAGTCCTCTGTCAAAACAAAGTTTTGGCTGAATTCTTCCCACCATTTCGGCTCACAAACGGAACCTGGAGCAGGCAGCGCCACGTCCGGCATGTCCAGACCCTTCTCCCCCGTCCCACACCTCCCCGCTGGGGTAGCCCATCTCCAGCTGCCAAGGAGCAGAGACGAGCATGGTGATAAACAATAAACAGAGGTGACCCAGCCAAGCAAAACAAAGGAGGCAAAAGCCCTGATAATCATTTTTATTTTAGAAAAAAAGGATTTGAGAACAGGCACTTGGGAGCATGTAAGAGGGATGGAGCTGTGCTAACGCCTGGCACCCCTGGCACAATGACGGGGGCAAGGGTCGCCCCGGGCCATCGGCAAGGTCTGTCCCTGCATGTCAGGTGGAATTTTTCTGCTCATATCTTTCATCAGTGAAGACGCATGTTGGCTTCCCAAAACCTCATCTCCTGAAAGACAGGTGACCTCTAGGAAAAGGGGCTTAGCCCCGTACCGTGAGTAAACCTTCCCAACATCCATCCAATTTCAGTAAGAATGCAATTTTCGGCAAGCATATTAGAAAATCAGAAATTCCCCCCTCCCAATCTCCTCCCTCTCAGGAGCAGAGGAGGGATGGGGTGGCCAAGCCCGGATGCCAGCGATGCCCCTCTGTGCCAAAACCTGCAAGTGACCTGCCAAATGCATCCAGCTATGAAATACTCGTTTCCTCTCACCGCAGGTGCTCCTTGTGGCTTTCAGGCTCGTTCAGCCCATTAAATAATTGGAATTGCTTCATGGATAGGTAAGAGAGAGCAAATTGGGCTTTTTTTTTTTTTCCACAACTGTTGGGTGTGATGTTGACTTAGCTGGGCAGAAACCACATCAGCCTGGGAGGACTGGAAAGTGGGGCCATGCTGGGTGTGTGCTCTGACAAAGAGCAGCTGGTGATTGGCACTCAATCCCACCATCCCAAAACCCAGAATCCCCAGGGCAAGACAAGCTGGGGACAGTGGCTGAACTCTTCCTGCTCAGTTCCTTGGAAACTGCAGCCAGAACGTGCCACGGAAGATGGGAGAGCTTTGAGGACAGGCGCAACAACCCAATAGCAACTCCAGGTGAGGCTCTTCTAAACAGAATTATTTCAGTTTCTGGCCCCAGTGCTCTAAGTCTCATTTTAGAATGATATTTAAAGAAAAATGGAAAAAATACACACTTAGTGGGGGAAAAAAAGGATGGATGTGTAAAACCTCATTTTCCATCCAATCCACGAGCAATTTGACTTCCTGCAGAATCTAATCCGTAGACCTTTATGTGCAGTGCCTGGGTCAGAAGATGTGATCATGGCACTGACTATTGTACCAGCAAGTGATGGACCAGCATAGGCTTCTTGTTCCAGGGAACTTGCAGTCTTAAAGGGCAAAGCAGGAGGAGAGAAGTTGTAGCAAGGAAAAATTACTTGGGCGAAGCTGTGCTCCAAAGCAAGGCTCTAAGACATGACCACCGCTGGGTTTAGCTTGAGTGCCTCATGCATGAGTGCAAGAGGAGAGGCCACAGCTCCTCGCTTTGCGGGTGGTCACCGAGTGGACAAGGGAAGAGATGAGCCACACTGTGTCCTTCTTGATCATGGCTCTCCTACCAGGGGTGGGATGGGAAGAAGCTCTCAAAGGGTGTCTCCTTTGCTTCCCCACTTAACCTCTCTGGTGTGATGGACATTCATTTTCCTAGCAAGCTTTTAGGATGATCTCCTTCTTCTGTCTTCTCTACCCAAGCGTGCATACCAAACCTCTGCTCATCGGAGGCCAGGCGAGAGCCAGGAAGAGCTTCACTCTCCCTGAGGCATGGAAACCCTGAGAGGAGTGCTAGGCCTGCCCATTCTTGGATGCTTTCTGATAACGATGTTTTAATAAAAGATCTGTCACTCAAACATTTCCAAATCATTAAAGAAAAATGGAATGAAAAGGAGTAATTGGAACCCTGAACCCAAAGGGGCAATGTAAAAAAAACCCACACAACGCAACCACAGAGCGGTTGTAAGACCCTAAACTTGACACTGAGTCTCAAAATCCCTCTGGGAATTATTTTCTTGTCCGAAATCCAGAGGGGCCCATGATTCATAGCCCCATCCTGCCCTGCAACGGCAGCTGCAGAGGACAGGAGTCATATTCAGGTGTTAAATCCTCTCTCCATCCTCCACTGCCAGGTTTGAGCAGGGAACGAAGCAGTGGGAGGAGAGCCAGGAAGGAGTGAAACATCTTGGGATGGAGCTGGTCACGGGCCAGACCTCTTGGTTCCCACTTGGGCAGTGCTCCCACCGACGCGAGAGCTTTGCCAGCTCTTGGGATTTTTTTTTGCTATAAGTTGAGGATAGGTGGTGTTTATCCAAACATCCCTGGCTCTAGGAGTCATGGGATCTCCTGAGAGCCTCGATTCCCGGGAGAGGTGGAGGTGGAAATAAATCAGGACACTTCCACCTCTTGGGGTAGGTGGGAAAAGCTGGAAAAATTGCTTTCTATGAGCGAAGAACTTAGGAGGCAACCTTTATTGTATTCAAAATCTCGTCGCTTTAAAGCTGATCTCATTATCCGAGGAGATGAGTCATGGCTTTTTGAACGTGTGTGGGTGGCAATGTAAAAATTTCCTCTGAACAGAGAGAGTGGGGTTTGGCGAGTGGGCAGTTGGTACTTTCTCCTATCCTCCCACGGCGAGCCTGCGTCGCTGCGAAAGGTGATGCGGTGAATCATTTCTCCTTCTTTTAGTGGCAGTTCTGGCTGAGCTGCGTGTGCGTAGCCTGTCCCTGCTTAACTATTGATTAAAACCCGTTTAACGTAGCCCTTCAGAAATTATCTCTACTTGCAAAGGGCTTTTCAGCAAGAGAGGGGTTTGCAGGCTGGGAGTGGGGGCTCTTTGCACCTTCCTTCTCGTCCAGGAGCATCCCCTCTGCCCAGCGTGTCCGGTTAATTCAATGATCGCTGGAGAGAGACAGAAAACTGTACTGTGGTAATTAATCAAAACTCAGGGCTACGTAGGCACTCTATCGGCACTCGCCGCGCCTCGGGCTCGTTTCGCTGTCACTTGGTAATGCGCCTCTCATCCCGTGAAGTACAAACTTGGGTGGAGCTTCCCTTTTCACCCCTTTGGTTGTTCATCTGGAATCCCAAGGGACTGGAAATGAAATACGTTGGCTTAAGTGATGTTCCCCAGATCAGAAACTGGATCCTGGGAGGATCCCCCGGGGCGGTTTTCCACCAGGTGGGAAGAGCGATGTGTCTCGCTGCCGCGCTGACCCCAGCTAAGGCAAGCACATGCTTGAATCACTTATTTTTATTTGTGTGATTTAGCGCAATAAATCACACTCATCTTTCCCAGGCTCCCCCGTGAAGCAGTCCGGACGCTTTCCTGTCCCATTTCAAAGCACGGCGCTGAGCTCTCCATCACCCTGCCCTGCCCGGGGACTCATTTTACCTGGCGACAGACATCTGCATCTCCAGCACTCACCCCTGTCCAGCAAAGGTTGCACCTCCTGCCTTGCCAAAAGTCTCCTGACTTGTCCATTGAGAAAAATCTACACTCTGCTCAGCTTCCTGGAAAATAATTTCCACTGAGAAATGGAAAAGCATGAAAGCAGATCATTTATTCCTTGAAGAAATCAATGCATTTGGCAAAAACCCCACTGTTGGTGAAAGGTTTATATGGTTAAAGATGTCTTGGCCTTATCCTTCCAGCCCATTTTTCTGTGAATGGGAACTCAAATTAATCACTGCTATCTTATCCTCACAGATGTTATTTATATTTCTGTCTGGCCCAGGTAGATGGAAGCCCACCATTTCAGGCACTGTCTGGATAATGGCAAAGCAGCCAACAACGTGCCTGAAACAATCCCTAAAAAAATTGTGAAACAGAAGAATATACTCTCTCCTTCCAGTACACAGAAGCCATCTGCTTTTGGATATTTATCACAATAGCTATTCTGGAGTAATTATTTTGGTAGGAACATTTGCATTCCAGAAGAAGAGTCTCTTTTTCCCCTTTACTTTCATGCAGCTTGGGAGCTAATTTCTCCTTATCCAGCGTTAGGCAACTTCTCACCAAGATGGGTACACACTGTCACGCATAATTGTATTTCCTTCTCATGCTGGATCTTACGCTCCAGGATTTCCAGGTCTTTGACAGTTCACAGCACCTTCAGCCAGGTGATTAATTATTGTTTCATGCCCTTCATACAGATAGACAGGAATTGGTGAAGCAGATCAGGGTCTTGCTACAAGAGGCCCCGAAATCATCGTGTTTGATTTGTTTTGACCACCGTGCCAGGCTCCATCCCCTTGCACAGACCGGTGGGTTCCTGTAGATGTGTCCATGGTCCATGGGGGTCTAAGAGTCTAAGGGCAGGAGGGTCAGTGGAAAGCAGAGACTTCCCCACCCCTCCCAAGCACTCACGTGCTTTGGTGGGTTAATCTCTCGCACGACGCCGCATGCAAATACGTATGTGCACATCAACAGAAGGAGGAGGTTGCTTGATCTGCCTGGCCTAATTGAAAGCACAGAGGTCTGTTGTGGTGCCCGTTGCTATAAACACGCTGGCAATTTGCACAAGTATGTGACATTGTAAAAGTTCCTGAAAGATTTTATCTGGTTGGTTTTGGCTGAAAGCCCTTTATTCACAAAGAAATGCCAGGTAGAAAGACAATAAGTGTGTATCCATGTGTATATTTTCAACTTCCTAAAGGCCATCAAATTAGAAAGGGAGTGGGTTTACTTTACTCAAACATCTCCTGAGTTGAAGACAAAGTAACACAGGCAAAGCCTTTCCTTTAAAAAAAAAAAAAAAAATTAAAAAAAGTTTTTCTTCTCAGTGTTACTCCCTGCACAGATTGTCTGAGCAATCTTTAACAATCTCTTGTACCTCTGAGTTATTTTGATTTTAAAATATTAGTTCATAACAAATCTTAAGCTGTCAAAACTAAAGGATTGTACAAAATAGCTTCAAGGTTACATAAACAGAGTAGCTGGGAAACAATTTGGTAATGCGTGTTCATCTCAAGAGCAGAAGATCTTTATTTTTTAAATAAATTTTCCACCTGAATACCAGCCCACTTTTTTTTCAGGAAATGTTGATTCAATGGGATTGAAATGCTCTTTGTTAGGAGAAGGGAGGGCAGGTGGCAGAAGACAAACTGGACAGAGGAGGGGAGAAGAGGAGCTGGGGCAGCAATTACCAAAAGCATATTCAATGTGGTTTTTTTTTTGTGAGGAGCAACTGGGGATAATTGGGAGCTGGCGTGGGCAAGTGGTACAAATTAGGGCATGCTTGTGCTGATGGGGGAAATAATCGGGAAAAATCAAGGAGAGGAGATAAGTGTGAGCCTGAGAGCAGCTGAAGGTAAAGGGAAGGGGAGGAACTGCTGGGGAGGTCATTTGGTGTTGGGCAGGTGGGGAGGGATTTGGGTCTGAAGAAAGGAAATGGTGAAGATAAATGTGAGGTGCTGTGGGATTTTGTGCTGGAGGATGGAACAGAGGGTAGTACCACACAAGGGGGTCCTTTGGAGATAGTAGGTGGAAGAGATGATGCATCTGCAGTGGTAGGGGGAACCCAATACTTCTCTCCTGGCTGGATTTAGAACACACCACCTCTGAAAAAGAGAAGGATCCAGGGTATCCCTACAGTTGGGGGTGGAAAGGAGAGAGTTACGACGCTGACTTTGTCCCACTTGCTCTGAGAAGCTCCAGAGGCAGCTGAGGAAGGAAAGAGGTGGGTGCAAATTAGAAGGAGCAAATTACAAATATGGTATGTGTTGGAGGAGGTTGGACTAGAAAGAGAAGTTGGTGTTGGGGTGGGAAAGAACTCTGAACTTAAAATTGCAGTGGTGGAAGAAGAGGTCTGGACTGGAGATGGCAAGAGGGGCAGGCAGAGGTGATGGGGAGAGAAAGTGACTGGGAGAACGTGGAGCCTGTGGTGGGGACAAGGTGGGAAAGAGGAAGGAGAGGCACAGGGAGGATGTTATGATGCAGAAGAGGGGTGTGATGGACAAAGCTGGTAAGAGGACATCAGGGAAAATTCTCCATCCCTGAGGACACTCTGCAATAGCCTTCCCTCCCAGGGCCAGGGATCTCACTGCGCCAGGGCAAAGGGCCAGAAGAAGCTGGCCCTCAACCCAAGCGTGCGTGTTATCCCATTAAAGGGAATAGGAGCAACAAAACGAGGTGCCTCTCGCAGTGCCCCTTCCAAGCCAAGGCTCCAGCTGTTTTCTTTCCTCCTCTTACTTGTCCTCATCGTTTTTCTGGATTTTTTCTTTTCCCCATCTGCTAATCTTTCTGAACCACTGAGTTCATCAATTTAACATCAGCGCAGCTTCCTAGATGCTTACAAGAGGTGTATATTTATATTGACCTTAATTCAGCAAAACCCTTCAGCACATGCCTAACTTTCAGCAACTGAATGGGCCAAGAGGACTTCTGTGTAATTAAATCTAAACATAACTTAGTGTCTAGTTTATTGAGGGCCTACTCAACTAATTAGTTAAATCTTCCACGAAAAGTCACTAGGATCCTTAATAAAGCAATGGTCTGCAAACAGCTGTTGTGTAACTCTGCCCAGGTCACATTATCTTGTTTGCAGTTTAGATGCCTGAAATATCTGACTTCTCTTTTTTTGTGTGTGTGTCTGGAGTTTAATTGTACATGAGAAACTCTTCCTTCTTCCCCAGTGCGACACAATAAAGCCACCAAACATTAATTGATTTAAATACACATGGTACCTACCAGGTAGATGTGGTAAATCACGGTTGTCAGGTAATTAAATGCAACCCGTAAATCACACTGGAGCATGTGAACCAGGCATTCGGTGTCGATGCTTTTAATTAATGTTGTAAAACAATATTTCAGGCTTAGATCGAGTGTACGAGGCGGATAATGTATCAAATTATGGCTAATAAAATATCAGCAGTGGGTATGGTGCTAATAACCGGTAGCCCCTGTGATCCTACGTGCCCCGGTTGCACCCCAACAGGTGGCCCTGCTTTGAAACGCGGTATGCAATGTTGTTGCAGGGGGATTAAGGATAGTCATTAGACTCTCATTGCTCTTGTAATGCTGGATTAATTAACCAGCAAGGCAGAATTGTCTGCCCCCGGATCCATCACCTGCTAAAATGTACCAGCGGGTCGTGAAAGATTAGAACTGGGGGACTGGGCTCTGCTCTTCCTCGCGGCTTTGATGCCCGTGTTGGTTGCGGGCTCTCCCCTAGTTTTCTTCACACCCCCGGCAGTGGCAGGAGGGGCAGCCTGTTAGAGAAAAAGTGATTTCCAAGACATAAGGAAAGGGTCAGGTTTTAAAGCGATACGAAGGAGTGTGATATTGTGTTTTAACAGGGCAAATTCTGGTGCTTTTGCAAATCCTGTGTTTATTTTCCTACCGGTCTTGATGTCAGTGGCCCTGAGCAACATTACTATTGCAGAAAGATGGGGTGACCAACCTCGTCGGGACAGGGTGTTGGCGATACTCAAGGTCTGGGATGCAGCGAGCCCTCACGGGACCAGACCGGTGCCTGGGATGCCAACGGTGAAAGTCCAGCGTTGAGTGGCACACCCCAAATCCTGCAGACCCCTTTGTGGGATGCTGCCCAGGTGACAGTAAATCCCCCGCTGTGCTGAGGGCCTTTGGGGTGGATTAATGAGTGGAAAACCTTTGCTTAGCCACGTGGGTGCTTGCTGGGGCCAACAGCCCATCACCATTTATGCTCTAGACATCCAACTTGGTACGGGAAGGCTGACAGTCTGGGGTAATCGAAATACGTTGCATTTGAGAACTACTGAGCAATTTAACTGAAAAAAAAAAACCAACAGAGAAAATATCCTTCTTAAAAAAACCTAATGCTTAGTATTAACAGTCTTTTTTTGTTTTTCACCAAAAGATTCCTTTTTCAAAAAGAAATCCTTGTTGATAAATTAGTGTTCTGCTGATGAAACCGTTAATATAAACATATATAATATATATTATATAATTTTTTTAAAGCCACTGAAATAGAAAACACCTCAGATTTTGAAAAAGGTTCAATCCGGAGCACTTCAAAATGCGCAAATTTCATATCGTGATCTCTTTTCTTTCCCCACAAAAGGTAAAAACATCAAGTCTAAGCCGGTTCCCTATTTCCTTCTGTCCACCTCCAAACTCTCCCATGCTTTAAAAAGCTGTCCCCTTCCCACGGAGCATTTCAATTCCATCAGGCCAGCGTTTCCCAAAATAAAATGAGCATTTCTAGGGGTTGCTAAGCTGGTCTCCTATTTAAATTTATATCTAATTGGTCTGCTCATATCTTCTTTCCTCCTTTCTCAGCCATTTAGTTATTAAAAGTACCCAGATAGTCTTTATAACCCATTTATGTACAGATTATCTGTAATTTATTACGGATTAAGGTTTACCTAAAAAGCACTGCTTTAGTCACATATCCATTACACCACCGTGAATTTGTGTTAAAAGTGCTTTTTGGCTCGCAGAGCTCCCCGTGGGAGGAAGTTTAAGTTCAGGCCAAATTTATCGTGTCCTAAATGCGTGGTAGGAAGGAGCCAACGTCGTCACTCAAGCTTTCTTTGCAGTTGAACAGGGCTTAGAGTCCAGTGTTAAAAAGACCCAGGAATTTGTTGTGCGAGTGAAATTGTGTCTTGATAACGTTTACAGCCAAATCTCAGCTGGTGGCTTGGGAGCGGGGTTTGAGTGCAATGCTGGGTCAGGAGGGATGCTGCGCCGTACCGGATTGTAGGGGACTGGTGTGGAAGGGACGTGGAGCATCAGCTCCTTGATCAAAGGCAGAATTAAACCTGTTCCCAGCAAAGATGTGTCTAACCAGTTCCCAGGAGCCAAGACGGAAACTCCTTGCCTTCCCAAAGCAAGCACAGAGGGAGAAACTGCTCCTTTAATCCCGTTCCCAGGGCACAGATTCTGGGCTCTTCTCCTAATTCCTGGCTCTGAAACTCTTCTTTTTTCCGCCCTTGCAGGGATTTGGCCCCTCTGCCCTGCTCCGCGCTGCTCTTCCCCTTCTCCCTTTTTAACAGAGGAGCCGGGTCGTTTGTTTTCACCCTCGCTCTTCAGAGCTGCTCCACCAGTCCTCCTGCTCAGGAGAATGGGAACAAATAGGCTTTGTGTGGTTTCTAGATGACTGTCAGAGCCCCATGGGATAAATACTGTTTGGCTGCAAGGGAAAAAGACTCCAAAAAAAAAAAAAGGCAAATAAATATTTTCTCCCTCCCCTGTTACACCTTTGCTTTGATCTTTGATATGATGAGTAGTACAAAGCCTGGTGCTTGCTTACTGCTTGTCTTGCCAAGGGGACTTGAACCGTTTGCCTCTTCCCTTGAATTTTTTATTTGCTTGCTCTTTTAGTATCCTTGAGTGAGGAGAAGGTGAACAATCCTCTGGCTTTCAAGGTGCTCAAGGTGGGGGAGGCTGGCCAAGAACGTCTGATATCTGAAAGGAGCTTTTCTCTCGGGTTCACTGCCCACCTTGATTTATGGTGCTGGAGCTGGATGCTGTAATTAGGATGCGTCGATTGAAACTCAGTAGGTGCAGAGAATACGGAGCTTGGGGAGAAATAAGTTTCGGGTTCTTTCCTGGATTGCTGCTGCTCCCTGTGCTAATCCAGACGCATTTTCTAATTTTTTTTGTTTTGTGGGCACAAAGGACTGGAAAATAATTGTGAGCAATAGCTGCCTTTCTCCTTTCCTCCGTTTGCAGCCGCTCCCCTTCTTGGGTATGCGCAGGCTGTCCGCTCTGTGCATGCTCGCTCTCTGAAGAGAAGTTTGCTTGTTTAGGTTTGTGTTTTTTTCAATGCTTGGCACAAGAGGGTCTGTGAGTAAGGCTTTACGGGTTCCACGATAAACATAGTAAATAATGGTGCTGCTAATGCTCATGTAACCCCGGGAAGTGGGGCATGAAGAAAATCCCTTTCTGTCATGGGCTGAGAAACGTTAGCACGACTGCTGGCAGCACTGCTGCTGAAACGTAGGTAATTCCGTAGCAGAAATGTCATGCTGGGACCTCTACTGTCATTTGTATTCTCCTCCATCTCCCTGCTCTTTCCCCTTCCCTTTTTCTTGTTTACTCCGTGTCCCCTGCCAGCACAGCAGCAGAATAAATCAGATACGGCCTCGGCAGCTTTGCCCCTCTCCTCAGCAAGCAGCAGCGATGCTGGGGTGCATTAGGAGGAGTGTGGCCAGCAGGTTGAGGGAGGTTCTCCTCCCCCTCTACTCTGCCCTAGTGAGGCCCCATCTGCAGTGCTGTGTCCAGTTCTGGGCTCCCCAGTTCAAGAAAGATGAGGAGCTACTGGAGAGAGTCCAGCGGAGGGCTACGAGGATGAGGAGGGGACTGGAGCATCTCTCCTACGAGGAGAGGCTGAGGGAGCTGGGCTTGTTTATCCTGAAGAAGAGAAGGCTGCGAGGGGACCTTAGAAATGCTTATAAATATCTGCAGGGTGGGGGTCAGGAGGATGGGGCCAGACTCTTTTCAGGGGTGCCCAGCGACAGGACAAGGGGCAACGGGCACAAACGGAAGCAGAGGAAGCTCCAGCTGAAGATGAGGAAGAACTTCTTCCCTCTGAGGGTGATGGAGCCCTGGCCCAGGCTGCCCAGGGAGGCTGTGGAGTCTCCTTCTCTGGAGATATTCCAGCCCCGCCTGGACTAGGTCCTCTGCAGCCTGCTCTGGGTGACCCTGCTTCGGCAGGGGGTTGGGCTGGGTGACCCACAGAGGTCCCTACCATTCTGTGATTCTCCTGCAGCCTGGCAGCTCTGCTCAAAGGCAGCAGGAGTTGGGGGGTCTCATGTCACCCCCCTGTTAACAGTTAGCAGCCCTCGGAAACGCTCAGCCACAGGTTGGCAACAACCTCCCGTGCAAACCCTCGGGATGGTTTCAATCTCGCGACAGAGACTTTTGTCGCTTGAGCCAAAGCAAGACCTTGGGGCTGTCGGAGGGATCAGCCCGAGGTGCCCTCCCGGGTCGGGGCACGGCTCGTCCCCTGTGCCCGTGTCACACCTCGCCTGCGCTTCCCAGCTGCAATCTGCTATAGTGCTGGATGAAATCGCTCACAGAGCTTAATTGTTCTCCCACAGCGCTAAGTAATTTACACCCCAGGGCTTCGTTGTTCCTTTGCGCTGATTTCCCGGTTGCACTCCAGGGCTTCCTGCGGATTTTGTGGGCGCCACTGGTGGAAACAGAGGAGCGGGGACAGATAGGGCAGGAGCGAGTGACGTGCCCGCAGCTGGCTCCCCCCCTCTGCCTTCCCACTTTCCAAGCCCTCTCTTTCCGGGCACGCATGTTGAGACAGTTTGTGACGATCTGGGTGAGAAGCTGGCAGAGCAGAAGCTTAGAGCTCAATTACTTTCCTTCTCCCCCGTTTGCACAGGATCCTTATCTCCCTCTGTGTAACTCTCTGTATTTAATTACACACAATGATAATCCTTCACACACTAAGTGCATTATTAAGCAATTCCCAAGATAAGTAGTCTTCTGGATCCCCAATTATGATTAGATATTGGCAATCAAGCTGTCTTCCACTCTCCCTCCCGGGGCTAGCCTGCCAAAAACAAAGTCTTGTTTGGGTAGGTGAGACATGAGACCCGTGTGGGAAGATGCCTTGCAAGGAGAAATTTAAACAAGAGCCTGTTCATGGCTAAAAGATGGATATAGCCGTGCAGGTCTCTGTGAAGCTGGTTCAGAAGCTGACTTGGGTGTTGCTTTGCTGTCCCAGCAGGCAGGCTGGCCAGAGGCAGCGGGTGTCCTCCACCAGTGTGGTACGCATCCAAACCCATCATTTGAGTCATAGAGGCCACAAAGCTGTTGCAGCTCTTAGGTTTTGTGGTTCTCTTTTCAATCTTTGCCATGGCAGCCAGAATAAGAGAGGTTGTGGTGTTGGGTTTGTTACAGCTTGAAGGTCGGAGTCTGAGAATGAGTGGAAATTAGTTTCTTCCATTTCTTCGCGTAGTTTGTGTTCCCCGGTCCTCTGACCATTTCTGTTGATGTCCTCTGCTCCCTCCCCAGTACATCTGCCCGCTTCCCATCTTTCCAGTGCTGGGAAGATGAACTGAAGGCTTTGCAACTTGGTAAAAGCTTTAGCAGCCCACCAGGATTTAGCTTAGCTAGGTGGGTTCCTCCTTGCCTTCCTACCTGATCCCTCCCAAAGAGTGGCATGGGCAGGGATGGAGGGCAGCAGAGTTTGATCATGCTGGCACGTGGGACTCCCCGCTACCCAGCAAGGGGATGTGAACCGGCTCGGTGGACGGCAGCGTCACTTGCAGTGGAGTTTTCCCTCTTAACCCACTTGTGCTACATCATTTCTGGTGCCATCTTGGGTTGTTTCCTTGCCGTCCCCAACCCTGCACACTGAAGACTTGCTTGTGCTGGCAGCCCACGGGGGTATGGCCACATGGCGTATCATCGCTGCGCTACAACGGGTAAGGGATTATGGGCATTCCTCTTAATTCTGTACAGGAAAATGGTGTTTGTAAGTGTAATTGAGAGGACGGCTTTAGAGTCGATGACTCTAAGCTTATGTTGTAGATGGATCGTGTTTCACCTCTTTCAAAGCATTTAAGAGCTTACCAGAAAAACAAATGTCATTGCTCAATCTGTGAGGTGTCTATAATGCAACTTGCTGTCTCAGTTCCTTCCCTCTGAGATACACTGGAAAGAGATTTATTTGGCTTTTCACACTCTCCAAAGGTTACACTTGCCCCCTCGTTCAGTGCTGATGCATATATGTGTCTCTGTGTACGCATGTAAAGCGATAGCCTATGACTTGCCTGCTAAGGGTGCTTTCATCCACTCTCCAAGTATTCCTGGTGAAAGAAATATTTAGTCATAGCTGTTCGTAGGAAATCTTTAATCTTGACTTTGCAATATGTGTGCTCCTATGAATTGCACAAGGACAGATTCTCCGGCAGTGTAAAGGAACAGATGCTGAACATCACTCCGCAGAGCGTGGTTTTTTCCCCCACCTTAATATTTAGTCATTATTAGCTGAATCCTGATTATTTGCACTTTAACGTGCAGCTTAGATAACCCTCAAACTATACATCTTCTGCTCTATATTTGAGAATTGTCAGACCTCACGTCTGATCATGGAGCCATCAAAGCTACAGAGAGCTCTGTAAAAGACTTCAAATGTTCGCAGCTTGCAAGAATTAAACAGGGGTTCAGGGACAGCAGGGCCAAACCCTTAAAACTTGATGCTGAATTTGCTGCTTGAAGACCGTCTGCAAAATTTGGAGGGGAAGACATCTCTAGCAAAGAGTCGTAACGCCCCAGCGCTCCCTGGTAAGGCATTGTTTGCTCTCCTGAGCACAAATTTGAAGGTGGACGAGCCCTGGTCTGGCAGCATGTTTATCATAGAGTCAAGGCCAGATCCTGCCACGCATCTGAGCTGGTAGGTCTCCCTTCTTGCAACGCTGCCGGTCTCCATCCAGGGCGAGCCTTGCACACCCCGCGCGACGTGCAAGCTCCGTGCCCCAGCACCGCCCTCCCTGCTCCGTGCCCTCGCTCAGTCATTGCCTCCCTTAATGAAAGAGCAGTTCGCTGGCATGCAAATCACCAGGTTAAGCACCCCGCTTCCCTGCAGGAGGGAATAACAATTGTGAAACAGCACGGAAGGTAAGCAGATAGCAAGCAAAGAGCTTCGCTAATGCTCCCCGGCGTGCCAACAACAATACCTTTTCTGCAGCGATACCTCGCGTTTTGCTAGCGCGTTTTTTGTCGTGCCTCTTGCGGCGTTCTGCGAACGTTAATTAATTACAGCCTCATTACGTCTCTGTTAGATCCATTTGTTTATTTATGAAGAACTTTCCATCCCCAAGCGCTCTGGAATCTGTTAATCACCTAAAGGCAAACAGCGTGCCCACAGAGACGAGTTCTGCTGTGAAAACGCTGGGGGTCAACACAAAGAGGCTCTTGTGAGCGAGGCTCCGGGTTGCGATTTCTGTCGGGGTTTGATTCGTGTTTCTGCAAACCAGGCAGCTCGCCTCTGGCCTTGGCGTAAGCCAGCGTGGTTTTTCAGAGCTAGGTGCAGAGGATGAAGATGCTCTGTCCCATCCGCTGTCTGAGGCATTGCAGCATGCGCTGGGGTTGCTCCTAATCTGCTTCGGTGCAAATTAAATCAGATATTAGTTTGAACCGTAGCTGGTGGAGGCAACGGGAGAGTAACTGTCTGGGCATCTGCCTCTGGCTTAGCCTGGATGCGACGGTCTGCTGAACAACAGCCCCTTTTTCCCCGCATCTCTCGCTTTCCTATTTGCACTGCAAGATCTTTGGGACGGGAAGGGGCCATTTCTCATTCTCTCCTCTCACAACATGGGGAATGGGTTTGGTTTTGCAGCTATAACCTACAAGCTTTTAGCACTGGAGTTGGGGAATATTAGAGGGAGAATTTGGGGCTGATGGTGAGCAATGAGCCTGGCAGAAATAACAGCGGGATTTCTGGGGTGACTTTATGCCATCTCCTCGCCATGGGACTTTCAATGACCATGTCAGCAGGCAGGAGCAGGGTTTGGCAAACTGCATGGAGTAGCTGCAACTCCAGCTAGAAAATACCCCCTGATTATCAGTCTGGGGATCACTCCTGCCTTTGGAAACATGCTTAGCACATTTTGCTTACCCACATTAATTAGATTTTGTTGGGAGGTAGCCGACCTGGTACTGCCTCGAGACCTTTGCTGCCCACCACCCAAGAGACCGG
This sequence comes from Opisthocomus hoazin, assembly GCF_030867145.1. Taxonomy (NCBI): domain Eukaryota; kingdom Metazoa; phylum Chordata; class Aves; order Opisthocomiformes; family Opisthocomidae; genus Opisthocomus; species Opisthocomus hoazin. The sequence continues at coordinate 6,947,050 of NC_134437.1, read as the reverse complement.
ATCATTAGCTGGCCAAATTTCTCTGTTCCAGGCTCTCAATAATTCCCTGGAGAGAAGAGGGAGCTGGGAGATGCTGGGATAAAGCCAGCTTCACACCTGGAAGCGGGTTTCCAGCCAGCACGGGGTGGTACCGAGGGCTGCCCCGAGGACTTGGCAGCATGGAGGGTCCGGCCGTGCCCGTCTCCCTCCAGCCGTGGTTCTCCTCTGGCGTTAACAGGTCTCTGCTCAGCTGAATGAAAACACGCTAAGAGGCACCACACAGGAGCAATTAGCTCCCATGAAACTTTCCTCCATTAGGAACAATGGCTGGCTTAGTTCTCCTCTGATTGAGTTAATGATATTCTAACAAGTGACGTTTTTTTTCCTTTTGAATTTTCTCATTTGGAAGGAATTGCTGGTCGTAAATTACACTTATAAAAATTAGGCCGGTGTTTTGTATTGTTTACAACTAGCACTTCAGGGTTATGGATGTTACTCACTGATTTATAATGTTTAATTCTTCCCCCCCTCCCCGCTCAGGCTATCCATAAATCAAGCAGAGATGTCAACCCTCTGTCAACATTTCACTCAGCCTGCAAGTTGCAGGCAAGTTGGGACAGCAGATCATCTGGAGAAGGTTGACTCTTCTCCTTCACTGTCTTTCCCATTTTGATGAAACAATAAGAAGGTGAGGCTGGCACTTGTCAGTTATTTCTGAGTCACATTTCATTAGGTCTTTTTCAAACACTCCACAGAACAATGTTGGAGGCAAGCGATCCAAACAACTCATGTTCCCACTTGTGCACTTGTGGGTTAGGGCAGCAGCTGCCGTGGAATTACACTGGGAGGCTCAGCAGGTGTCTGATGGTCCTGGACCGGATCCGGATGACGTCAGGCAGCTCTCATCCTGGCAGGCTCCTCTTCCTCCCAACCCCAGCGAGCTCCTGGGGTCATCATTTCGAAAGCCTGAAGAGGTTCTTGGGGCTTTTTTAAAGGGTTCTTCAAGAAGTGCTGAGGCTTCCTGAAGTGTCCAAAGCAAGTTGGGTGCAGCTGGGTAGGGCTGCTGGGGATCTGCTTGGGTAAATCCTGAAAGAAAGAGGACTTAAGGTGTTTTGGTGGGCAACGTTGCACAAGTCTGCAGTGTAAGGGGCTGAGCTGTCAGTGAAATTAATGGGAATTAGTGACCTGAGGACCTCCGAGACCCTGTATCGGCATCTTTCTTCATCACAGGGTAAGTCAGTTCCTTTGGTAACCTGGGAAGAAAACCTTCCTTTCCCTGAAGATTTTGCTAAGAAACACCATAAGTCTGGCAAAGAATATCAAAAGATGTGGGTGGTTTGTAAAGTTCCCTCCATCAGGTCAAAACTGAGCATTTTTGGCCCTTTACTATAGTCAAATTACCAGTGAGCTGCTGAGCCCTCGGCATTGCTCTGCCGTCACAAGGATGCCCAGCATCCAGGTGATGGTGCCCCATGAAATCCATCCTACAGGGCTGAACATGTTTCTGGAAAGGAGGTCTTGGATTTCACTTGGGTTGAACTTAAAATTGAGTAAGTCACCAAGGATGACTTGGTGATCCAAGGCAGTCCTCCATTTCTCCCGCCCGTCTGCTCCATACCTACATCATCATCAGGCGCTTCAGGAGGAGCCAGGCTCCACGTTAAACCCAAAGTGCCTGGTAGATGCAGGTATGTGTGTAGGGGGCTATCTCATAAAATTCCTGCCTACACCATGCCTACGCTAGGCAGTCTTATCAGCCTGATGCCTTCCTAAGCAATAGGGCTCGCCCAGTTGTAATAACAAAAATAAATAAATACATTTTAATGATCCGATACTGGTAATTAACAATGCTGAAAAACAAATGTCTCCCTGAAGAGCTCATAAGGCAGCCGGTTGCATAAGCTGGCCCATTATGTGGATATGAGTTGATTATTAAAAGAAAACATTTAGCAAATGCAGAACAGGATATTCATCTGCTATTACATAATGGTAATAAGCAATTGAATTTAAGCAGCTATATAGTCTTCCAGCCCTTACTGCATGCCGAGTGAAGTGTATTTATGGCCTCCGATGTGAAATAGTCCTCCTTGTTTTTCCAGGACGAGGAGAGATCTTTCGGGAGATAATGAATAAAATAGACTCTAGCTGCTTTATTGTGAAGCAAGATGAGTCCTCAGGATTAGTTTGGATTAGTCTGTTGCCAGTGGCGCGGAGGTTTGGCGCTTGGCCATTTATTCACCTAGAATACGCACAGCTAATTGGAAAAGCACCTGCGATGAGATGTAGCTCACCACCTGCACTTTGCTGAAATAAAATAAGCCTACATAATTGACTACATTACCTGTTAATGTTATGAAATCACCCCCAAGCATTTTTTTTATTATTGTTATTATTATTATTATTATCTTCTCCTCCCACCCCCTTCCCCCCCTTCCCCAAGCTTTTATGAATCAAACTTTTGTCTCTTGCTTTTTCCTTGGAAGCCCCAGGACTGTGCCACTGTATCAAGACCAGGGCTTCTCCGACTGACTCCTTCTTCCCGCAGGGGAAACCTAGGAAATTAATACTTCTTGGCAGGAGAAGAAATAGTTTGACATTTACCTCCTTGTTCTCATGGGACACAGCCTCCTCCTGGTCTGTCCCCTTTTCTGCAAAAAAAGCCCAGTGGGAGTCTTTTGACTTCTCTGCGTGGCTGTTGGGATAACCCAGAACAGCCTCATGATGATAAAAAAACCTTCTTGTTGGCTTTTTGGTTGGCCCTGGCAGACGGTGGAGGACTTTGCCCAGACCTCATTAGCAGGAGATGTTTGGCGTGGTCAGTTGGTTTGGAGATGAGCAGGCTCCCTGCCTTGTAGTGACCACATTTGAAAATGCGTTGGTCACGTCATCCCTTGCTGGAAAACTTTGTGCTATGAATTGCAAAGACAAGGTGCAGCAGTTGGTGATAGGCAGGTGGCCTCAGGGACTCGCACGGTCAGGACAGCCCCACTCCTGGCATTATCCAAGGCTTGCTGGGATTAAAAGAACCTCAGATGAAAACCTCTGTTGCTGCGTAATTGCTAGGGAAATGGAGACAGAGATAGCAAGATGCTTGGAGAAAAGCCATAGGAAATTCCTCCTATTTGATGTCCCCCACCCCTCCTGGCAACTTCGCCACAGACTTGAACTGAGCTCAAATCAAACCATCTCTGTGTGGCTCTGAAAAACCAGATGAAGAGTTTCAGGCCATTTCCTTGGTTCTTGCACATCCTGATTGGAGAGGAAAGAAGCCCTAAGCTCCAGTGGTCAGAGACACCATGCCAAAACGTGGGCCTGACTTCCAAAGTGAGTGGCAGAATGGGGAATAAAATCCCAGAGCTGAGTTTGTTCCCAAGTTAGCTAAAGTGTTTAGCTTTGCTCCAACTGCCAAACCTTCATCCTCAGCATCAACAGCTGGAGATGTTGTGGGCTTCAGCTTGAACAAGCAAACCCAGTTGTTCTTTGCCATTTCAAATCACGAGGGGAAAGCGCATAATTATTGTGCTGGGTTTGTAATTACTGCCGTTCTGTATTAATAATTACCGACGTGACTGCACAAATGATTGCGTCGCTTTTGGATTAAGCGACCCTGCTAAAACTACTGAGGTGCCCAAATTAATCAAGGTCAACAGGAGGATGGGTTAAGCCATTTTAGGCAGTAAAAAAGCAGTAGACAGAGCAGCCTCCTGCCCATGGCAGAGACGGGTGTGGGCAGGGCTGAGGACGGTAAGGTTGGCAAATGAGGGAGGATGCAGAGGTTGGGATTTTGAGTTAAAACCATAGCAAATAGGTCTTAGCAGAGACCTGAGCTTTTCTGAGCACTGAGCTTGCTGAAGTGGCCCCACTGGATGCCTGGACAAGGAAATCTGCTGAATTTTTTCTTCTTTTGGGTTTGAAAAAGACAGATTTCTGCAACTAAATTATTTGTCTAGGAAGAGGCCAGCCGTGAACATTGAACTTGGGTTATGTGCTCTTCTCCCATGGGATGCGACCGTGCAAAGTCCGACCCGTTGACTCACGGCTTGGACCGAAGAGGTGACCTTAGTCTGGCTATTCAAGGCTGCGTACGCAACGCGCCGGGGCTCAGCAAACAGTCGCGATCAGGCTGCGCTCCAACAACCACCTAATCCAAGGAGGAACTTGCAGCAGGAGATGATGAAGCCCGGCCTGAGGGCTGGGGGTACGAGCCAGAGCTGCACGGCCGTGCGAAGCTGCTGTTGGGACTCAGGAATCTGGTTCAGCGGCGGATGGTGCCACCTGCGGGACGCCATTGCCAATCAATCTCCTGGGCTGCACATGTTGCAAGACTTCCCCTTTCACTTCCCAGAAGGTCGGTACCTGCTTAGACCCAAGGGTGAAGTTCAAGCCCAGCATTACGGGACACAGCTGCGATTTCGCATCAGGGCATCGTTTCCATCCCTTTCCTGCACGAGGAATATCTCCAGTGCGGAAAAGCCTCCGAATCCACCAGCCACCTGGATAAAAGGAACCTTGCCACATGGGTGAGGGCCCCTCCGCAGGTGAAACGTGTTTGGGTGCGCTCGCTGGAGGCCTGTATGGGCTTGCTGTTCGCCTCTGTCTTGTTCCCAGTCGCTGCCATGACGGCCCTGGCTTGGCTCCGCTGCTTGATCTCCTCCGGACGGGGCCGTTCGTGGGAAATGCTCCACCACTGATGGAGCTTGGAGGTCCCCTCGTCCCCGGGCACGCGTGTGTATGGCAAACTCCAGTTTGGAGTTGTATCAAACCATTTTCTGCTTCTCATGTCCCTCTGAGTTCACATTTTGAGGATTGCACCTAGATATGCCAGGCAAGGACACCAACAGGATCCCAAAGCACCTGCCTTGCACAGCTAATCCTATCCCAGATACTTCGGCAGGATTCATCTGGCGATAATGGTCCTTATACCCAGGGGGACAAGAGACAAGGGCTGTAAGCTCAGGGTCTGCAAGGCGTCACTCAGGGGACCAGGAGATCCCAATGCTCCCACAGCAAGAGCCTTGGTGTCCTGCACAAGTCCAGCTAAAGACTCACTCGGCAACAGCACTCCATTTCCAGCCTCTCTGCTTGTTCAGAATTGTTTATTGTTTTTCTCTGATGTCCAGGTTAAACAGGAGATGATTTTTGGTCTGAGTTTCCTTGCTTTGAATGCCAGTGAAGTGCATGTGTGTCCACATATGCATGTGAGGGAAACGAGGTGCATCTCTCAAGAACGTTGAAGCCAACTACAAGTTTCCCACAACCAAAGCCCACGAAAAATGCCATTTCTTGCCCAGTAGTGAGAAGACCTTGCAGACCTTGCACGTGCCATGAACCGGACCGGAGTTACCCCAGCACAAGGTCCTCAGCCCAGGCCTGTAGAAGACCCCAGAGGTATCTCGAGGGATGGGGATCTCCAGGCAGGTAAGCGGAGGGGCTCAGGTTTTGGCGGTGTTGCGTTACCGAGGTTTAGCGCATTACCAGCAGGAATCACAGAATCACAGAATAGTAGGGGTTGGAAGGGACCTCTGTGGGTCATCTAGTCCAACCCTCCTGCCCAAGCAGGGTCACCTACAGCAGGCTGCACAGGACCATGTCCAGGCGGGTCTGGAATATCTCCAGAGAAGGAGACTCCACAACCTCCCTGGGCAACCTGTTCCAGGGCTCCGTCACCCTCAGAGGGAAGAAGTTCTTCCTCATGTTCAGACGGAACTTCCTGTGCCTCAGTTTGTGCCCATTGCCCCTTGTCCTGTCACTGGGCACCACTGAAAAGAGCTTGGCCCCATCCTCCTGACACCCACCCTTCAGAAATTTAGAGGCATTTCTAAGGTCCCCTCTCAGCCTTCTCTTCTCCAGGCTGAACAAGCGCAGCTCCCTCAGCCTCTCCTCGTAGGAGAGATGCTCCCGTCCCCTCCTCATCCTCGTAGCCCTCCGCTGGACTCTCTCTAGTAGCTCTTCATCTTTCTTGAACTGGGGAGCCCAGAACTGGACACAGTACTCCAGATGGGGCCTCACCAGGGTGGTGGAAGGTGGAAGGTGGCTTCAGCAAAGATATTTAATCCTGCGATTGCTCGGGTGTTAGAGGCTCGTGCAGCCGGTGTCCGCGTCGCAGATGAACGATGGTAGCGTGCTAAGCTGCCTCAGCTCAAGGGCTCTTGAGCTCTGCCTCATCACTGATGCTGGAGCTCGCCTGCATCTCAGGGCAGAGCCACAGCTAAAATGAATTGGCTTCACTCAGACATGTGGAAAAACAGCAGTTCACAGCGGGGAGACCAGAACCAGGCCCTCATGCACCAAGGGCTAAATATTCAGTAACTGAAACCCCTGACATTACCGTGATAGTTTTTTCTTCCTGAGGCTCCTAAGTATTTTTGCTCTTATTATTTTAATTGACCTCTGAGAAAAGAGCAATATCAAAACAGGAGCTCAGATTACTGAAGTTATTATCCTGTTATGTACAATGAGTGATTATTTTATGGATATAGATATAGAGATGTATAAACATTTTTTTTTTTTCTGCAAAGGCAGCAGTTCAATAAATAATTAATGTTTCTTAATCCTGTAGCTATTTCTCTTGCTGTAAAAAATTAATTGGTTTTCCATCATCTGTTTCCCTCTGACCTGGAGGTATCTGGCACAGCATCCGTGCCCCTGCTTAAACACGCTCCTTGTAATTTTTGTCGTGCCCATGGTACAGAATCTGGGGATAAACAAACTAATCAGAGATATTAGAGGCACCTCCAGGAAGATTTAGTCATCGTAGCACTTTGCGCTTATGCAGCATCCATCCGTCTGGGAATAATTAAGCCACTCAACCCCTGATGAGGTAAATGCTGTGTTCGTTGGTGCGCAGAGTCACGGAGAGGTTACACCGTTTGCCCCAGACCACACAGTAAGTCAGTGGCACCAGCAAAAAGGGAAGATTGCCCCATTTTCTTTGTCGATGTGAGGCTCCATCACCTCCGAGACGTGCCGAAAATTCAGCGATGAACACAAAAGGGGCTGTAGTTTGCCCACCAGCTCCAGGGAAGCACCTGGTGAGTATCAAGCAGAAAAATCTTGGAAATGCTACGTGCAGACTCCGGCAAAAAGTAACCTGGGTCTTAGACTGAAAATGCTTTTATGCCACCAAGTGACAAGAAATAGCTGAATTGTGAAGGGGGATAAGGAGAAATAACTCGGAGGTCCCAGGCAAGCCTACAGTGAATTAAGGGCTTGCTTCTGCTCTGCTGGCTGGTCATTCACCGGTGTCCTGACCCACAACCTGCCTCTCCTCCAGTGGGGACTCAACCGGGGACACGGGGACTCAGCCGGGGGCATGGCAGCCGCTCCCCCCTCCCAGGGGTTATCAGGGACAGTCTGCTCCTGTCACTTCACTCAATTCCCCTCACCAGCCCCAGCTTGAACCTATTTGGGCTTCCCATTTGCAGCCCATTGCTGCTTAATTCTCCCACTCTCAGCCCAGGTCCTACACCACAGCAACCCTGGTGCTACCGGATCTGTCACCAGCGAGGAACACTGGCAGGAAGGTAATATTTACTTAAAAATAAGCACATGTAGCATAAATGTTTAGAGAAAAAGTACTTCACAGGAGGGAAAAGGACTTGCTCTTACTGCCTGTCAACTTCTTTCAGTGCTCTGGGGCTAACCTGGTCCCAGCCTGCTCCCTAAAGCACCTCTAGTCCTGGCTCTTCTTCTGTAAATGCTATCGTGCTTTTGATCTCCTGTACCCTCCAACTTTTACCCTTTCAGCCCCAAACTCTGCAGGTTGGTGAGGGAAATGAGAAGCCCTTAAAGCTTCTGAGCAGCGTCTCTGACAACCCTGAAACGTTTGCTGCGGGGTGGCTTGGAGACATTGTGTTTTCTCCCAGCTTATTTTTCCTCTCAGCCATGCGCAGATGCTGAGCATCCCGTTCACCAGGAGAGCACGCGGCATTCCCAAATCATCCCCGAGTGCTCCTGCCTCCCTCAAAACAGCAACGCTTCGCCTGAAGCTTCTGCTTTCCCCTGAGAGCATGGTTGAGGAGAACAGCTTGCTGCAGCAAGGAGCTACTGCCCCCAGTCAACAGGGAAAAACATGAAACTGCAGAAAGAAAACTCAGCCGGTGAGCTGGAAAATGTGACTTTTGCACCTCGTAGTTCATGTCCTGGCTGCTTTCCGCGGACTGCAGAGAGTGAGGCTTTTGGGGTCTAGTGTCTCCTACAGCCTTAGCCACCGGTGGTGGCTGAAATGGCCGTTGCTGCTGTCGCTGTACCGGTGTCGTGGAGCTGAAAAGTGGCGTGGAAGATACTGATTCAGGCTCCTGTTGTCTTGCGTTAACTGGTGCCGTTGCTCCCATATCGTGTGGGAGACTGGAGGGATGAGCTTGCTGTCCGGCGTGGGCTGGGCTGAGGACAGCAGCTTGCTTTGCTTTCCATGGGGGGGATTCAATGGTCGTACCCGAAAGAGTTAACTGATGGGGAAACAAGAGCCAGTTCAGCCTAGGGGTGCTAGCAAGTACAAGCACTTTCCTAATATGAAGCTTTGTTTAATTACGTCTGATGAAGGCTTCGGTGGGAGCCATCACTGCCATTGCATTTTCTGGAGCAAATTCCTTCCCTTTGATTCGTAATCTGGTAACATCCCTACCGGCCAATCTTGTACAAACAGCCCTCTAGGCTGTAAAATCAAATGGAAAATGTGGGCTCACATGGCACAGCTCGAGTCTGAGCCGAAAGAAAGTGATGGGGGAGGCCGGGAGGTTACAAGGTAAAGATTCATGCTCCGAACAATCTCCGCACATGTCCGGACCGAACCCTCGCAGATATTTAGAGATCAGGTCCCGAAGCCCAGCACCTCCGGGAGGCTTGCCACCGATTCAGCTGGAAGGTCCCCGTGTCTCCCAGCCCCATGCAGAGCCCCGGCACCAGGCGTTAAAGATGCTTCGTGTCACCCCGTGCACCAAACCCGCATCAGCCTCGTACCCCCCATCCCTAAAGCAGAGTTTCACCTTGAGAGATCTCTGCAGGAGATCAGGAGGGGATGAAGCTGGTTCAGAGATATGATGCTAGAAACACTTATCACATAGGATGAATTCAAGGGCAGTCCTCATCGTATCGCAGCGATGTGTTAGGGAGATGCATGCCCATCTCCGACCAAAGAGGGTGAGGGCAACCACAGCCACCGGTCACCTTGGGGGGGTCACTCTCCCTCCTACAAAAAGAGTACTCAGACATGTGGACCAGCAGGTTATAAACAAGGTAGCTACCTGGACCACCAGTTTATAGATGTTCCTTGGCCAAAAGAAGTCAGACAAGCTTAAAGCTTTGAAAGCAAAAATGCACAGGTTATTTTTTTTGAAGTGCATCAACCTCTCCAAATTGCAGATGGCTTTGTAGTCCAGCGTGCAGTCAGTGGTTACTGTGGCCACGCTGATCTTACAGCCAGAAGTAAATGAAATGCTCATCTAGACCAGAGCTTCTCGTGAAGCTCAGTCCAGCAAGAAAAAATATAAATTCCCACATTAAGCCAATAGCTTTGGGTTCATTTATAATACCAGGTTTGAAGAGAAGACTGGTCTGGAAAACTAGAAAAGATACCTTGTGCTGCATGAACTCTTCATCAAGTTGTTAATTATTTTCTCTCTTACCACTTACGTCTTACTGCTAATCCTGCTTCATTTTGTGTCCTCAAGAGACTCGGATCGTGACCCTGCACAGAGGCGGCAGCATTTCCCGGTAGGAGCCGAGAGCATCATTCCCCACGGGAAAGCCAGTCTAGGAAACTTCACCAAGACACAGACTTCATAGAATCATCCCGGATATATTTATATACCAAAACGTAGCAGAAATGACATATGCTAACATAAATAACTGCATTTACTCATTACTCATACTTTGGAATTTTTCTTCTTTTATTGCCATTTTACAATAGTAGCAATAGTAAGAGTAGTGGCGCTAAAACTACAGAACATCCGTCTAATTATGTCTGAATTTAATTACCGCCCTTCTTCATGGCTCCGTTCTAATGAGGTCTTCAGGTTGTTACAGTTGATGAGGGACTGGCTGTGGAGGCGTTATCTGCTCTTCCCCTGAATAAGAGCCATTCGAGGCAGAGACCAGAGAGGGCCCTTGGAAGGGCGCAGCCTCGGTCTTTCTGCCTTGCACACAAAACAATCCAGATTGTGAAATGCCTGTTGGAAAGGCAGATTAAAAAATTAAACAGCCACAGGGCACCCAGGTTGGTGGATGGGTTCCAGAAACATTAGGTCATAGATTAATTTTTTTTTCCTCTCTCTCCCAAAATACACTCCGGCACTTTTCCAGCAATTATCAAAAGTGACTTTTTATAGCGAGGGTGTCTTCTGCAACACAGTTCTCCAGATTCTCTTTCATTGGCTTCATTCTCATTCGATTTCAAAGCTTTTCTTTATTTATTTTGCATTAAGGTGGAATGGCTCTAGAGGCGGGAACTCATATTTTCCTCCAGATCACCCCAGCGTAAACCAAAACAAACACCCCTAAGGTCAGTACATTTCTATCCGAACAAATTGTCCTCCCTGGAAGCAGGGCAGAGACCTTGCTACGTTTGCTTGGCTTGTGCTATGGCCTCTGCCACTTGTGGCTTGTTTTCTGTTGACATCCTAGAGGCTAAATAGCAAGCGAGGAGGAAACTGCTCCTTCTCATTTAAATAATTATTCCCCTGGAAAAGCGCAGACCTGATTAACAGTCATTGCAACAAAATTATGGAATTCACCCGTGGTGCATTACCACACTGAGCAAAAATCTATTGCAGATGCGGAGCAATGACATTACTTTCAGCCCAAAGAGCGTTGCTGGAGTACTGCCCGGCCCAGGAGCTGGTTGTGCTGTGCTTCGTGATGCGCCTCCAAGCTGGAAAGCGACAGAAGTGAAGGGGTTTAACAAGGGCCACAGGAATCAGAGGCATAATTTGGGGGAAGCCCACCGGTAACAGAGTGGTCGACGATCTCAGGCAGTGGAGTCTGCCTTTGGGTGGCACCGCCGACTCAGCGATCTTGTCTTGGTGTGTGGGAGCGGCAGTCTCATCTTCTGGCTGCTCATAAAGCATCCCATCCCTAATGGGTGCGATGCAAACAGCAGGGTGACCTCATTCATCTCAAATATAGAATCGAGTTTACAGACCAAACGCGTCGCTGTGTGTCTGCCATTTAGGTCATTCGGTTTTAGAACTTCTTCTAAAGTCAAGTAAAGGTTTAGGGGCAGAGTCACTGTAACCAGTCTTAATCCTAGCCCTTACTTCTAGGCATTCCTACCGCGTTATCCTACTTTAATGATCAATTAAAAGAAAGAGGAGGGCTGCTCTGATCACCTCTGCCATTTAGTTTAGCGGTGCAAGATCTGCAGACCAGTTAAGTACGTGCCTAGCTATAAACACCCACTTCAGTCCCAACGTTGACAATGTTGTGCCCAAATGTTTTCTAGCAAGTCTAGAAAGCAGGGACAGAGAGAACCCTTGAAACACCATCTAACCTACCTGCCCCCTCAAGGTGCAAAGGCAGAGACAGCTCTGTCTAATCCACGTTTGGCGCTTTTGTCTATCCTGTCCCTAAAACCCATCAATGACCAAAATTCTATATTTCTGTAAGGAATCTCTTCTGTTTTTTCATTGTATTTAGATTTTTCCTAAAGGTCAGCCTGAACCCCTTTGTTCCAGTTCCACTTCATTCCTTACTCATCATATTGAGAGTAAAGAGAGGCTATTTCACTACCTCACTTCAATATTTTTGCATGGCTTTAATTATTCCTCCCTCTCCAACCCCCCCTTTTCTCAGCTGAGCAGCGCTGTCTTACTCAGGCTTCCTTCAGATGCCATGTTTTCTTGCCTGCTCATCAATCGTGCTCCTTGCTCTGTTGCATAAAACAGACAGATGATTGTCCTCAATCCGCAAATTGAAATTCGTTTAAATCTAAGTAGATAATTGAAGCTTGTTGGATCAATATCAGATGATGCTCTAAGACATTGACTAGAGATCTCTGTCTGAGTAGTAATGGGTTAGTCACTGATACGTGCATAAACGACAGGGTATCTATGGCCAGATTCAGCCTGGGCTTACAACATCCCCATCCAGGTCATCTACATATGTAATTTGGGTTCCCTCTGAGTCTGCAAGCAGTTGCCCAATGATGGGGGCTGAACCAAATCCTGATAAATCCCCATGACTCTCCATGGCTTGAACTAGGCAGCCGGTCAGGGAGCAATTATGCACTCATGTCATCCATCATGGGAGACTGTCACAGGGGGATGAGCCATAAAAGCTGTGGCTTCTCCCACGTTTTATGTAGTGCTCGGTCTTTAAAAGCTTTTTTTTTTTGTCTCTCCATGCAGCCCCTGAGGAAAGACTGATGTTGCCAGAGATGGTCAGGATAGTTTGAATTACCTCCTCTCTGTCTGATATCTACAAAGAGAGCCTAAACCTTGAGGTTAAGTGGGGAGGGATGAATCTGGGTAACGGTGCGTGCCGTGAGTTTTGGGGGTGTGCTTTCATACCCAGTGAAAATCTTCCCCAAAAGTCCCTGCTACTTCCATCCTTAGTCCAGGATGCATTAAGGTCATTAAGCACCTTTCCAGAAAAGTTGTGTTGCACGTTTAAAACATCGAATCCAGGAGCTCGCAAGCCACAAGGTGTCTTCTGCCACCTTAAGCAGATGGTGAGACATGGGAATCTGAACACGACCCAAATAGCCTGAGATACATCTTATACAGTGACGTGGATTTAAAAGAAGGGGGGAGAAAAAAAGATATTAGCACACAAAATATTAAGTCATTCATACTTTCTGCAATTAATTTATCTGTCATCAATAGACTCATAAACTACTTGACTCTATGACAGCTTGGAAAGAGAAGATGCCAACTTTTCCTGCAGGTGTGCATCTGGTTGGGAAGACATCAGCAGTTGTACGTGCAGGGAGGGAGGATGATAGGAGGGAGACAGAGGGGTTGTGAAATAGGATGGGAGGGAAAGGGTTGGCAAAAATGCTGGCTAGCTGCATTTGTCCTCCTTAGAGATGGGAAGCAAGGTTTGCAAAGCCCTAGCTTCGAGCAGCATTCCCAAAAGTAGGTTGAGAGCCCCTTACTGCGCAGTTTTCTTGATCTGGCTTTCGGCAATGAACCCCTAAAAGAGCCCAGGGCACTATAGAAATGGTTCAGCACATTTCCTATATGTGGTGTGATGCTTAAAATATGTATTCAGGGCCAGATATCAGGCGCTTACATGCCGGTGTGATCATAAATCCTCCTGATTTTGCTAGGATGTAGGTTCCTTTATGGTTTTTGTGTATTTGCTCTTCAGAGCTTCTCCCTTGGCACTCCTGCAGGTACCTCCACGCTGAGACTCTTTAATGGCTGTGAACTACAAGCCTTTGGGGCTTGGGAGATTTGGAAAACGACACGAGTCAAGACAGACCTGACGGATTCTGGTAAAGGTCAAGCAGGGGTGGTCAGGAGAGGTGCTGTAAAAAAAGCCAGATAGCATTATGAGTGAACCCTCTGTCTCCTACTAGGCTGCACACTTGTGAAATAATCCCAGGATAACAGGTATTTTAACAGATCTCAAGGGTTTTCTCCGAGCCAAGGGAACATGGCTTGGAGGGTATGGGAGATGCACAGCTGGAGAAGAGACGTTAGAGTGGCCAATGGGCCTTGGTGTTTCCAGGTGCCTTCAGGTGAAACCACTCTTTGGCAGCACCTAATAAAATGTGAGTCAGCAACAGTCTGTGTTTCCTATGAAGGGAGTCAGCTCTACTGCTAGGAAAAGCTGACCTATGGAGCTGAGAAAACCTGGTAGGCAGCTGGTTGTGTCCTTGTCCTGGGTGAAAACTGCCCAGTGGGGTGATGGAGAAGATCTCTGGGGAGCCAGGGGCTGGAAGGGGGACCCCGGTTTGCAGGGATGCAGCTCCTTTTCCCACTTCCGTGCCTGCACTTGCTGCTTGGAGTTTGTGTTTCCCAGATCTCAATAAGCTTGAAAGTACTTGAAAAGGTAATTCAGTGGCTCTGAACGATTTTGTGGGATCTCTTGGGGCAAATGTTTCTCTACGTCCCTTTTTTTCCTTAAGTTGAAGTAAATTAATTTATCTGAATAATGAGAAAAGTTCTGGTTCTCACCCTGTGTTCTTTTAGCTCTCTCATCCTTAGTAGGCAAATTGTGGGCTTATGGCAATTTTGCCTGTCTGGTAATTTTGGCAGCATGAAGTTCTAGATAAGCACCTGCTGATTTGTGGTTTTTTGAATGAAACTTGGGCTTGGGTGAAGCTGATGCCCAAAAGATCAAGATGGTTTTGCATTCAAACAGTAAAAAGCTCTTCTCTGCTCATTTTGTGCATGAAGGCAAAAAGCAAAGCCATTGCAGCCACAGAAACAAATAACCTATGTGGAAATGTGGAAAAATCCTGATCTGAAAGCTCTGTCAAGGAGAACAGCGGGTAATGAATCTCAAGGGCTAAGGAAAAACTAGTAGTGAGTAGCATCCTGGCTACCTTTTTGCCTGCCTTTTGGCAGAAAATTAGGGGTAAAAGCAAGGGACACTATTGTGGTTTGGGTACCAGGTGGGAAGGTAGGAAAAACCTGCACTGAGAAACAAAGAAATTAAGATTTGGGCTTATTGAATAAAGAGGATATTTAATTTCTACTGAAGCCCAAGCAAAGCTGAGGGTGCTTTAAACTGAAGCCTTTAAAGAACATCAGTCTGCCCAAAAAGCTGGCTCTACCATGCACACATATAATGTATGATCTATGTATTATAGACTTTTTGGGCCCGCCCTGAAGCTTTAATGTTATGTGTTAAGTGAGTTTATATCTTTTTGGGTCAGAAAAGCGTTGGGGATGCAGCCAGCTGGACTCCTGCTGCGCTCGAGCCCCGGCTTTGTCTCTGTTTGTTACCAGGTGGGATGCTGTCCCAGCTCCTACCGCAGCACACAGAGACATCTAACGGCCCCGTAATATAACGCAGATGGCGATATCGCAACGCACGATGTCACGGCAGCGTGCCCGAGCGGTGGAGCTGGAGCAGCCACCTTTGGAGGGGAGCTCCAGGGACTGCACCCTACGGCTGGCGCGTCCTGGGAACCTCAGCCTGGCAACGCGAGCGAGGCATGTGTCTCTGTGACTGATAACGTGTTTGTCAGCGATACACCCACCTCGAAACTCGAGAGGCAAACAGCTCCTGGGTTGCACAGGCTGCGGATCAAACCCCTGGTAGATGTTGCCTCTTCGTTGTGATTTTCATGCTTGTCTGAATCCAGCTCGTGCAATGGGTGGTAGGTTAGAGGGGAGACGTAGCGATGCCCATGGTGGATTTGGAGGTGAATCAATGTAGAATCATAGAATACTATGGGTTGGAAGGGACCTTTAGAGGTCATCTAGCCCAACCCTCTAGCAGTGAGCAGGGACATCTTCAATTAGACCACGTTGTTGTGGACAAAGCCCAGGTGGGATGTGCAAGTGTTTCCCATTGACCGCAGAAATCTGCGGTCTGCTCATCTCCAGCGACACATCCCACCCCCGAAAAGGAATTAAATAAAAACTGGGGGGGGGGGGGGAAGGGGAAAAGTGAAGAACCAACACAAGGAATTTCACCCCGCAAACAGGGAAGCGTCTCGAACGTGCCACTGGCGTGTTGCTGCAGACAGCTTAAGCCGAGAGAAAATTCTTTGGCAGTGACATCAATTCAGCAGTAAGTAATGCATTTTCTAGGGTTGAGATTCAATTTAAGGTCTCTCCAGTGAGTGGAATGATTGAATGGTACTTAAAAAAAACAAACAAAAAAAAAAAACCCCCCTCAAAAACCAACAAATGAGAGTCCCTTTGTTAGGCTCTCGTCAGCCCATAATTTAAAAGGGTGTGGGGGTTTTCTCCCCTCTTTTTCCACTTGAGCTGTGGTTTATGTACTGAAGCCTGCTGGAACTGCCTTGAACTTGGCTTTCTCTAGAAATCACCCCCACCACCCACCAAATCTAGAAGCTGACAATAATGTTTTTAGATGCCGAGTGACTCACCCAAGGCTTGGAGGATCTTTAACCCCTCCATTCTCACCTCTTCTACCTACTGGCTGGGACCCAGCAGAAACCACAAATTCACTGAAAGCAGGGGAAGGAGAGCAAGAAAAGGGCTATTTTGAACTGTGCATCCTTGAGAAATATGGCCCTTTGTTTCTGGTAAATCGTGCAGCTTTCAGCTGTCAGTGGTTTATAACCTTCCTATAACCAAAACCTGCCCCCAGACCACTGGGTTTAACAACCCCCAGCAAACCCCTCCTTCAGAAATTGTCACAGTTTTTTATCCCTCTACAATAAAAAAAAAAATTAGAAATAGCCATAGTTTTACAGGGAGCTCTAACTGCCTATGAATTTAAAACTAGCCTGGATAATGCTCTGGTGAAAAGGCAGTAAAAAAATCGTTTTTTACCAGCAAGGGAAGGGCTTAGAAGTTTATTTTCTTGCTGAGTGACTGGAGTTAGGCAAAGCCCATCCCCAAATATTTCATTGCTGGTGATGCAGCTGTAGGGATTGCCAAATGCATACTCAACAGAGGACTAGTTTTCTAAAAATAGTGGTTAGATGGCTAACTGTCTCTCTCTCTTGATCCAAATTAAGTCTGAGGACAGATCTGGAGCTGGCATGAAGGGAAGGGAGGGTGCCACAGAGCTTAGTGCTTTCCACTGGCTCTTCCCTCTCATCTCCTGCAGATCACGGCTGGGAGGAAACCTGGGCTGACCGGTGTGTTGACACCACCAGATCTCCATCTTTACATACGGTGTGGTTTAGGTGAAGGCGTTGCTTCACACAGGGGGAAAAATGCGGAGAATGTCAAACTTGGGCTGTTTTGAGGTGAATACGTGTGTATGATTTTGGCGTTGGGTTTGTGGGGTCTGCTGTGCCTGGCCACATGGGTGACAAGAATCTGGCTGGGGTTTTTTAAAGGGTTTTTTATCTCATGTGGAAGTTTGCAAATGAGATGTTGAGTCAAAGCTGGTTGTCTTCACTCTACAGCAAAGGGGCAGAGGGGGAGGTCAAGCCAGCATCTCCTCCTAGCTCTATTAGACAAACCTCTCTCTGGCCAGGGTGAGCTCATCCCTGGTGATGCTCCCTGGGTTTCACTCCTCTGTGGGTGTCTGCAAGTGGATTGAGATGGTTTTGAGGTGGTCTGCAGGTGCTTTGAGAGGGGGTACAGAGTGCTGGAGGCTTTCCCTGAGCATCTCCAGCTCCTCAGTGCCAGCTCTGTGTCACTTGCCTGTTGAGGGATGTGAGCCCTGGCTACTGAAGGCTCTTGAGCTTGCAGGCAACGCCAGAAAAAGCTGTAATCTGTGTCCGAGTGAGAGCCAATGGTTTTGCAGAAAGGTTTCAGGAGGGACTGGCTCAGATGCGGTGCAGCATGTGCCTTCGAGGAGGGGAGGTGCAGGGCACAGCCGGGATGATCTCTCCCAGACATGATCCTTCAGGTCGAGTTTGGAGCACCCCGTGGGACAAGATGAAGAAGCAGTTTCCATAGCTGAGCTGCAACCCACTCCCGAGGTGCCTTATCTTCATCTCTCATTGTATCTATTCACATGCAATCAAAAGCCGAGGGGTTTGGGATTAGATCTGCCCTGATGTTACCCCAGGCTAAACAGCAGCTGGGTGTAGAGTGTTTGTTTTGGGTGTTTCTGCCATGGCGGAGGAAGAAGAGGCTGCAACATAGAGTGGCTGCAACGTAAAGCACATCTTGGCTTCAAGTTGTGGCTGAGCTTTTCTTGACGAGTCATCTCTCTGGCTTCCTTGCCTTGCTGGTGACCGCTATGGACTTAAAACCCAATAAATGGAAACGCTGGGGAAAAAAAGTTACAATAATACTACTGCCAGGATTAGATCAAAATGAAATAGGAAAACCTCATTTAGAAATCAACTGCCGCTAAATAATCCATCTCGCTCCCATGGACCTCGTTTTCCTGCCTTGTGCTTCAACAGCTAAAACCTTTTGGTTTGTGGAGCAGTTTGGGAAAAAAAGGGGGTGGAGGGGGAAAAAGTTTCTTAAAAAGTAAGCCAAAGGCTCCAACATGTGTTCTTGGCCGGTTGAATTCAAGATGAGGGTTTTAGGCTTCCCGTGGGAGCTCTCTTTCACAGCTCTCCCCTAATCCTCTGGAAATCGCCTGTTCCCTACAGCTGTTGGGTCTCCAGATCAACTATTTGTTCAATTATTCTTGGCTGAGATGGCGCGGGCTGCCTCAAAGGCTGCCGGCTCCATCCCTCAGCCCACTTTGGAGGAGCCCCAGCCCGTTTGAAGCCCACCATCCTCCTTGCAAGACCATCTCCACCCCCGCATCCTTTTTTATCTCGCTGCAGTATCCCCATGCGCGGCCGACGATGCTCCCGTGCAGCTGCAGGGGTGGGTTGGGAGGGCGGCTCCGGTGTCGGAGTGCCTGGGCGAGAAAATAATTACAAATGAAAGAGAGATTAGCAGAAGCTGTTGCGACAAATGCTGCCGAAATGGTTTCTGGAGCGCCGGCGGTCCCTTCTAACAGCAGAAGTCAGCTGCAGCTGCCATCCCTATGGAGATGAGGAGAAACACGGGTCCCGCTGGGACCCCAGTATGAAAGCCTAAAACCCGACAAACCGCGGCTCGGGGGGATGAGGTTGCGGACCAGGGCAGCTTTGCGTCATACAAATGGACCGGTAATTAACACGATCTTTTTTTTTCTTTACATTTGTCTGCCCCCTCCGCCTACATCCCCCAGTCTCGGCTTTTGGAGAAGCGTTCAAACCCATCTAATAAATGGCTCGCAGCTGCTGAAAGATGGCTCTTGCCTGGCGCTGGGAACTGTGCTGGGTTCACCTCACGCGGGGTCTGAGCCTTCGGCCTCTCCGAGTCGGCCGTCCGTTTCCTAAATGGTTTGCCCTCACGTCGGGTACAGCCCCGTTTCAGTTTGCCAGACCTCCCCCCGTTTAGCCAAAAGGTCAGGACACCACGTCGTGGTTATCTGGAGATGTCTGTTGTACAGGACATGTGGGAAAACCCTTGGTGGTCTCTGCGTGAGACCTTACATAGCTGATTACTCGTGGAAAGAGGGAGAGATGGCTTTCGGGAAGTCGTTCCTACTGGGTGCAAGGTTGAAAGCATCCCACGTGTCCGCCCGTGCGTGGTCTGGCCCAGCCGGGTGGGTGTATCTGATGAAGCTGAGGTGTGAGGTGGGTGGGGGTCTGCCCCACGAGAGAGGGTGCGATGACACACCATTTCCTTACTCCTGCTTTCCTTAATTCATGTGGTGGTGGAAGAGCTAACTCGGTCCTCGTGTAAGCCCTGCGTTGTGCAGGCGTGAGGTGAGCAATGAATGAGAGCTGTGAACACTGGCAATACCCAGTTGATCAGCATGCTAATTATGGGGTTTTTTTCCCCAAAAAAATTGAAGGTCAGGGCTAACTAGTGACCTAGAGCTGACCATCGCCTTTTCACCAGGCTCAGCAGTAGGCGACCATGAGGAGCGGCAGCAATCCTGCTCGCAGGCAGGCAGAGCAAGAGTACAAGCAGGAGGCCAAGATGGAGACAACATCCTTGTCTTCTGGCCATCCAGCCTCAGCCTAACCAAAGGGAATGGCAGGCTGGGTTTGCCTTCACCAGTACAGCTTTAATCACCAGCTCTAACACTATAGGCAACATAAAAAGTATGGTCTTTTGGCCTGGAGCTATGGGTAAGCCCTGCCTTGATGAGCATGGTCAAAGTTTCATGTGGAAATATGAAGATATGATATGGAAATGTGGAAAAATGAAGATATGGTTTCATATCTTCTCTAGAGATATTCAAGACCCGCCTGGACAAGGTCCTGTGCAGCCTGCTCTGGGTGACCCTGCTTCATCAGGAGGGTTGGACTAGATGACCCACAGAGGTCTCTTCCAACCCCTACTATTCTGTGATTCTGTGAAAGTTTGTTTGTCCCAAGGGATTAAAAGATGTGTTTCCCTTTTCCTCCAGACTCTGAGTTTTGCCGTGGTGATGCTGGCCACGTCGCCGTCAGAAGCGGTACGGGACAAGGAGAAAAGCGCCGGTGAGACGCGCTTCCCTTCGGGCTCGTGTCTCTGTGCCTGCAGCCATCCAGGGCTCGCAGCGTCCCTCTGCTTCGTGATTCTTCCCCAATTTCCAAAGTCAAACGGGATGTGCAACCTCACCACGCCTCCATCCCTTTCCCAACCGCCCTTTTATCCCCCCTCACCTCTCACCCACCCCCAGGTCCCTTCCAGCTTCTCCCCACATCTCCCGAGCCCCACCAAATGCTCTTGAAACAACACATCACAGCACCATTAGCTCGTCCCCGGCCAGCCTGGCCCCCTTCCCCGGCCGAAGTGGCGAGGACAGGCTGGCGCTGAGGCATCCCGCCTGGCACTTTGAAGCGCTCGGCGGGGACAGCTGGGCCGTGCCACAATCCCCTTGGCCCTTTGGGCTAAGCCGGGTGTTTTAAAATAGTTGTGTGTTTGTGTCCCCCCTCCCCGCCTCCCCCTACCCAACGGTGACAACTGCGCAATTATTTTAGACGCTGTTTACGGACCCGCGGCGTAACCGGAGCCCGCGGGCGGCGGGGAGGAATGGGAGGCGGTGGGCGAAGGGGGCTGGGGGAGAGGGGGAGCAGCTCTGAGCTGGTTTCACCCTCCTTAGCAGCCCCCTCTTTTCTCAGAGGGGTGGCTGAGGGTGCTGGAAAGCTCGTGGGTGTCTGCAAAAGCCGCGGCACCGGAGAGGTCGGTGGCTGAAAACAGGCACTTGGCTGCAATCCTTCTTGGTTTGGACCCCTTGGGGTTTGTTTTGGGGCTCACCCAAAGGCAAAGCTATCTTCTCGCTGGCAAAGCGATGCTGCAGGGTGGGTTGGGACAGCAGACGGGGATGGAAGCTGCCCCAGGTAATGCCTCACCTCATGCCTCAGTTTCCCTATTGGTAAAAGGGATGTGATGCTGGGCGCAGCCCTAGAGAACGAGGGGAAGGGATCAGCTTAGAGCTGGTCTTCCGAAAACCAGTGCCGCAGCCCAGCTGCTGCAAAGCGCCTTTAGCAGAGGGAGGGCCGTGACCAAGCCACACGAGGAGCTCCTCACCGGGCTCCACGAGTGGAAAGCCAGCCCCGAAATGGGGGACGCAGAACCTGGTTCTCCCAGACCTGCATCCCTGAGCATCCCTCGGCGGTGGAAAGGGAGGTTTTCTGCGGGCCCCCAGCACCACCTAGTGTTCCCAGCTCCTGCTGGGGTTCATTCCTGCGCATCTTACTGGGGGTTCAATCCTGCACATCTTCCTGGGGTTCATTCCTGCCCACCCAAGACCTGCCAGGCCACCCCGCGCGACGCCACGTCCCCAAGACCGTGGCGGCAGCATCCCGCAGCCCTTGTCCCTGCATCCGCAAGGACACCCCTCCCTTCCCCAACCGCCGCCTCTCTTCTTCCATTAAACAACACAGACTCTCAGGGGTGAAGGTTGCTCCCCCAAAACCTGGCTCCCGCTTCCCACAGCCCTCCCAAAGCGTCCTCCAGCCCGGGTACGGATTTATAGGGCGGGCTGAAACGCTTGCGCTTCTCCAGAGCTTGGGGAGATGCTGGTTTGTAGCACGCCGGGGCTGCGTTTCTATTGCTGAAGGTCCATAAATATCAGGTTTTGAATTTGCATTTGCCCCCAGGTACGGTTTATGATGAAATGCAGCTTTTGTGATCGATCGGGATGCTGAAAATTAGCAGAAATTATTAATGTTTGCTCAGGGAAGCGAGTCGGAGCTGGAGTGCTGGGGAGGAGGGTAACGGCGGGCAAAACTTGTAAGGATGATCAATAGGGGGAAGAAGAAAAAGCAAACATCGCTATTCACAGCGACACTTCCCAAGCCTAATTTAAAGAGTGAAGAATTCAGAGTTAAGATGACAAACTGATTTTCCCTCTTTTTTCAGGGGGAACTCCCCACCATGCCCGATCCCGCTGGTCCCTCGCAGCTCCGTGTCCCCGGTAACCCCACCAGCAGCCAGAGGCATCTCCTCCAGCTCCAGGAGCTGAAGATGGAAGCGTCCCCCAGTAAAAGCCGCTGGGTTCAGTAGGCGACGTGGGTCGGGCTGGGGAGATGACATCCCTCCCTCTGCCACCGAGATGTGCCCTTGCTCCACTCACTGCTTGAAGGAGAGGAGGGGAAAAAAAGAAAAAAACCAAATTCAAACCTTTGGGAAGTTGGGGGTTTGAAGGTTTTAAAATCTCCTGGGATTTGAAGATTTAATTTCGCCCGTCTCCCAGGACCGATGTTAACGGCAGCTCCGCTGCACCGTGTGGCTGTCAGCCCCTCTCCGACGCGGGGATGGAGGTGGTTTCATCCAGCGTCTCGTTGCCTGCCTGCTTTTTTGGCTCCGCATCAGCTGTGAGTGATGTTTGTTTTACCTTTCTTGCCCCTGTTGAAATTTCCCACCGAGTTTTGCCCACTCTGCTCCCTCTTCGGCGCGATTGCTTTAACCTTTAGCCTTCAGCACCTCTCCCTGTCTCTCCCTTTCTGTTGCCTGTCGCTGTTTTCTTGCTCTTCGCCTTCGCTTTCTCTTACATTTCCTTTCTCTGGCTACAGAGTTTTCTATTTAATGATCTTCTGTCCCTTCTCAATGCTTTCACCCTGTCCAAGCCTGCTGCGGGGCTGGCACCCAGCTGGGACTGATGCAGTTTGAATCGCATCGCGCCTGAGCTCTCCGTGCTTTTATTTCATGCCAGTCTCCTCTCGCCTGTTTTTACCCAGCCAGGGTCTCAGATCTGTTCACTGGGGGGGCTGTAATAGAAATCTCGGGGTTTTCTCTTTGCTCGTGTCTGCTTGCTTTGCCAAGTTCTGCCCCACAGAATCACAGGATGGTCGGGGTTGGCAGGGACCCCTGTGGGTCACCCAGCCCAACACCCTGCCCAAGCAGGGTCACCCAGAGCAGGCTGCACAGGACCTTGTCCAGGAGGGTCTTGAATATCTCCAGAGAAGGAGACTCCACAGCATCCCTGGGCAGCCTGGGCCAGGGCTCCATCACCCTCAGAGGGAAGAAGTTCTTCCTCCTGTTCAGCTGGAGCTTCCTCTGCTTCCGTTTGTGCCCGTTGCCCCTTGTCCTGTCGCTGGGCACCCCTGAACAGAGTCTGGCCCTGTCCTCCTGACACCCACCCTGCAGATATTTAGAGGCATTTCTAAGGCCCCCTCTCCGCCTTCTCTTCTCCAGGCTGAACAAGCCCAGCTCCCTCAGCCTTTCCTCATAGGAGAGATGCTCCAGTCCCCTCCTCATCCTCGTAGCCCTCCGCTGGACTCTCTCCAGCAGCTCCTCATCTTTCTTGAACTGGGGAGCCCAGCACTGGACCCAGTACTGCAGATGGGGCCTCACCAGGGCACAGCAGAGCGGGAGGAGAACCTCCCTCGACCTGCTGGCCACACGCTTCTTAATGCACCCCAGGATCCCATTGGCCTAAATGGCCTTTTTGGCCCCTAAGCGATCCCTTTTCGGTCCGGCCGTTCACGGATGCTGTTTGCTCTCTGCAGATGTGCCATATCAGATTTATTCATCTTCTCCTTTTGCCATCTGACAAACTCCTTCCTCGCCATCTTCACGAGGGAACAGGGCACTTGCAAGAACTAGGTCACTTTTCCAGCAGAGCTCGAGTCCCTCGCCATCTCCCCGTGCCTCCCCGGGGCTCTTTTCCCTCCCTGCGAGGGAATAAAGCTGCCCACGGCGAGGAGTAAATTGTGCTGATGGCAATTTGGAGGCAGCCGTGGGTCTCTGCCCCCTCCCCTGTCACGAGGTGCTTCGGCATCGCTGCAGAGCTGGGTTGCACGCCACGGGCACGCGCTCAGCTGGCAAACCCCGCTGAGGCAGGAGGATGCTTCGAAGGGCTCCTTCCCCGGGTACCAGGAAGGCTGGTGGGGCAGAGCCGCTCGCTGTGGCATCCGTAGGTGTCGGCTCACTGGAAAATGGGAGGATGTAGGCATGAAACCATTTTCCTGCAGATCTATTGTGTATTGGTTTCATAAGCACCCACGCACGGGTGCAGAAGGGGGGGACGGAAAACAAGGTGTAATTATCTCGGTCGGAAAACACATCGATATCCCAGCGAGGGATCGTGTCAATATCTGTGTCTGGGTGGCTCTCCAGCTTGCTTTCTAATTTTCCTCCATCCTAAAATTGCAGGCCACCTCCCTTGGGCTCCGTGTCCACACGGTAGATGACCCTCTCGCCCAGCCCCTCTGCCAGCACACAAAAACCAGGGAACTCATTTCCTGGCTCTGGCACTCCATCATTTCCCCCGTTTCGCCGAGTAATTAATTCTGAGCTCTTCCCAACCAAATTTACGCGTCGCTCCCTCCTCTCCCTGCTGCGTGCTCCAGCCTGTGTCCAACACTGCGTCCTCGGAGATGGTGGGTACCAGAGGATGTTCTCTTCCCAGAGAGCATCCTGAGATGTTTCCAAGAGCTGTAGGTGCCTGCTTTTCTGGTCGTTCCCTGTGGATTTATGTGTTGGCGTAACGAGACGGGCAGGCTGCTGCTTGCTGTCAGAGACCCCATGGATGTGGTTAGGGGCTGCCGTTCTGCGTGGAATAGGCAGGGAGAGAATAGACATCAGGAGGTGGAAAATTAGAGATGAGCATGACACAAACAGCTTCCCAAGGCCTCGAAAATACAGAAAATAGGATCTGTGGGGTTTTTTCAAGGACTGAACCCATGAGGGTGACGGAGCACTGGCCCAGGCTGCACAGGGAGGTGGTGGAGTCTCCTTCTCTGGAGATATTGAAGACCCACCTGGACAAGGTCCTGTGCAGCCTGCTCTGGGTGACCCTGCTTCGGCAGGGGGTTGAGCTGGATGACCTACAGAGGTCCCTTCCAACCCCTGCCATGCTGTGATTCTGTGATTTAGAAAAGCTGCTGGTCAGGGCTTGAGCCCCAGCTTCATTTCAGCTGGGTGTGGGGTGCAGCGTGGTGACCAGGACTCCCACTGTAGCCCAGTGCGTGTGGCTGGTGAGAGGCCACAATCTGGACAGCGTTCAGATGAGATATTGTCTTTACGTGCGATTTCAAGGTTGTTTAAGGAACTATGAGGGTTTTAAGGAGTGGCTGAGCCCAGTGAAAATATAGTTATAAATTCGAGATGACTTTGTCTTTTGGTGCGTTTCATTGGGAAATGGTGGCTTTGGACCACAGGGAAGTGAGGAGTTTTGCTGAGGTCAGATTCTCTTTCACCTCCAGCTCAAGGATGGTCTTTACTCCAGTAAATACACATGGGGAGGTTATTTATTTCCTTACAATATGATCCAACCCCCCACACACACCCCATGGTTTCATTCTGCAAATATTTGACGGTGCAAATTTCCTGGTAGCCAGGAGACGCCGACGTGACTCAGCAGAGCGTTCCAGTTCAGAATCTGCTTTAGCTACAGGCTTCATTTTTAGCTAAACTGGGCTTTTCGAGACGAGAGGAGCCGTGGGATCGATGTACCAGGTCCGGCCACTTCACCAGCAATGACCATTATTTTTTTTATGGCATTTTCGGTGCTTCAGTTGCATTTTTGGACATCCTCTGTCTTCCTCCTTTTCCATGAACTTGCACAAAGAGGCAGCAACCCCCCAGCTAAATAATTCTCCGCGTTTTCAGGCCCTCCATCTCACCACTTGTTTTCCTCCCGCTTATTTCTCAGCTTCAGTTAGGCGTACGTTTTTTCTGGAGTAAAGCCTCCCATGTGCCTGCGGCACCCCGATTTATTCTGATTTATTCCAGGGCTTGCAGGACGCGCATTAAAACAGCAGCAGGCTCCTAGGGCATTCGTGAAGCAATTTAATGGAGGAGCTGCCTAGCTAGAAAAAAAGAAATGCCTGCAGCTTGGCTCTCGCCTGTGGAAAATTTGAGTCGCCCCACCTGAAAAAACACGCGCGGTTCGGGCATCCAACCCCACCGCCGATAAAATCAGGGGTGAGCGGATGCCTGCGGGATGCTTCCTTCCTTCCTTCCAGCAGCACCCACCTCACCGCGCGGTGATAAAGCGGTGAATTAACGGCTAATTATTTCTACAAGAAGTCACCTGTTTAAACAACAGCGTGGGACAGGGTGAGGGAATAGATCTGATTTTAATATATCAAAATAAAAATTAAAAAAAAAAAAAGACAGGGGATTTCCAGACAGCGCTTCTAACCCTGAAGTCATTTACGAAACGCGGTGAATATATTGAAAATGTTAAAATTCGGCTTTCTCACTAGAAATTCCCTGCGGCAGGTGTATTTGCTGGCAGTGATGTAAGTACCTGCGCCGCTCCGCAAAAGTGAGTTAAACCCACTCTCTGTCAGTGCTTCTCTTACAAATGGCGATAATAACGCTTACCTCTCTCCCAAGGGCGTCGTGGGGGTTAATTATTTAACATTTGTAAAGCACTTGCAGGGCTGGAGATGAAAGTGGAAAGTATTATTAAGAAGAAACTAGGTTTTATAGGAGGCCCGGTCAGAAAATTGTGTTTGGAGCTGAGGTACGGGTTATGAGCCGGGATCCCCCGAGGAGCATCCATCACGACCTGGGAAGCGAGGAGAATGATGTGCTTCAAAGAAATTGCTCTGTTCCGCAGCGTTTTGTGGCCAAGGCTGCGCTGAGGGGTGTGGGGAGCTGAAGGGGGGGGGTATTGCCCCACGCAGCCCCCAGCAGTGGGGGAGTCCGATGGAAGGAAGGTTAATGATTGCAGTGAAACGTGAGAAAATCAAGATTTAGGAGGGGAAAAGCCTTGAGACAGCCAGTTTTTCAAGTCAGGAAGCCGCAGGTGAGTTTTGAGCGGGGGGGAAACTCCACTTGGTGTGCCCAGCGGTGGGGTTTTTATGTGCCCGGGGTTCTCTTTCCCTTCTGGCCGGGGTTTGGGGCAGCGCCTGGGGCTGGCGGGGAGGAGGCACGTGCTGCAGGCAGGGGAGGAGCAGGGCTTACCTGGGCGCAGGTGCGGCAGCGGGATCAACGGGGCAGGTAAGGCTCCCGGGGCCGGCGTGAGGAGGGGGCTTGGTGTTGGGAAGGGGCTGGGGAAAGGCGTCCCGAGCTGTGGGGTTCTCCCTCGTGGTGGGTGGGGAGGGATCCCACCGGGCTGCGGCGGTGGGACGCGACGGGGCAACGCTTTCCGGGGAGGAAGCTGAAAAATAAACACAATTTGTGGGGCCTGAAAGAGGGTGGAGGGGAGAGCGGGGCAGCCTGGGGGCAAGAGGTCAACCCCCAAACCCCCCCTCGCCCCTCGCCAGGCTGCCCACAAGCAGCCCTCGCCGGCTCGCTGCTCCGCTGCCAGCCAAATTCAATGCAAAAGCTCTGCTGAACGCTAGACCGCAATCGCTGCCGCGTGCTCTCAACCAGAAACTCTCTCCCCACCCTCCTCTCCCTGTAGAATCGCCTGGAAAATGCTCTTTTAGTGCCCAAAAACGCGCCGGTTAGGAGGAAAACCGGAGCCCAGGGGACTGCCCTGCCAGAGGGACGGTCCCTCCCGTGCCAAGGGGTGGCCGCGATGCTCGACGGGCTTAGGTTTATGGGTTTAAGGTGAATAAATTTTATTTATAAGGATATATCTGGGATATGTTGCAATGGGAATGGTTTCTTTAGCAGCTTGTCTTGGACCGTTTTCCTTGAGGGATGTCGAAGGTAGCCAGGAGGAGCGCTTAGCCCGTGTCGCATTGTGGGTGATCGGGATAATTTTAGGACAAACAATCGTCTCATCTTCAGAAAATACCAGGTTTTGTGGTGTTAATGGTGGTGGTAGCAGCAGTTTTGAGTCTGTTTTGTGTCGGTAGTTGTGAGGCACTGGGGGTTGGCGGAGTCGGGGCTATTCCATCACCCCACACCGCGGAGCTGGGGATGCAGTTGGGTGCACAGACCTCGGTCCCGTGGCAACCACCACCTTTGGAAAGCATTTCAATCTCTTAGGCATCCCGCAGAGGTGAAAAAAAATGGCTTTTAAGACAGCGAAGCACGTTTCCCAAAACAGATCATTTTTAAAGTCAGACCTCGTTGCCTTAAAACCACAAACAAACAAATGCGGATCGTAAAGAGGAGCAAAAGGATGACGAGGCGCCCGCTCTGAGCCCCTGTAATTGAGATGGCTTGGGCTAATTTGTTTGATTTCTCAGCTTTCTCTGCTGGGCTGTAACTCGGAGCTGCTTCTTGCTGCTTCCCTGGTGGCGGGGCTCGGCGCAGGGGTAGGGGTGGAGAGTCCAAAGCAGGGAATTATAAAACAGAAGGAAAAATAGGCAGCGTAAGGAAGAGCGGCAGCAGGCAGAGAGCAACATAACCTCTCCATCGTCAGCATTTCGGTCTCTCTCCCCCCCCAGTGTCTCTTTTCAGGTGGGTCCATGGAGTCTGTTCAATCGACCCCAGGCCCAGCATCCCGGGTTTGAAGCTTCCATCTCAGTTTGAACTTCCAGGTTGAATTTTCCCACTGCAGTGGGCCTTTGTTTTCGGATTAGCTCGGTCTATCTCCCGTGTCTATCCGGAGCTGCCGTACAACCGCCTGCAGCACTTGATGGTCCTTCAGATACTCCCCGGCAATTGAGCCTAATAGGTTCCAACAATGATGATCATTTTTAACCCAAGACTAAAGCCCCTAAAGATCCTTTAGAGGCAGGAAAGTTCCTTTCCTGTTTTTTCGCAGACGCCGTGAGTATTAGTAACAAATAACGTGATTGCTCGGTGTCGCCGTTAACGCTCCTCGGTGCAGATGGGGAAGAAAAAACCAACGATAATGGGATGAAATGGTTTAGAGTGGGGTTTTAGGCGGACGTTAATGCATTAGGGATCCAACTCCTAGGGGAGCTAATGGAAGCGCTGCTATGATTAGAAGCGTCTCTGCAGACAAATAAGACAGGGCTGGTAATGGAGCGAGGCAGCGCGGGCAGGCAGCGGGCAACAGGGGAGCTGATCTTGGCAGGAGATGCCTCTCCTGATATCTCTTGGGCGTCTCCTTTGCCATCTCCCTGTCTGCAGAGGCGCGGTTATCTCACCTCCACGTCTTCTCCTCCCGTCAGCCCGTTGGGGTGTCCCTGCCTGCCCTCCCAGGCAGAGTGTTGGGGCTGTAGGGTTACGGTGTGTTCGGAGACGCACACGGAGAGCATGCAGGGTAGGGAATGGGCTGATGGAGGATGGTTTTTTGGCCAAAGCACCTCAGGCGCTGTTGGTCTGCAGGTCTGGGTCTCCCACAGTCCGAGACTCAGCACAAGGAGCTCCAAATCATCTCAAGAGGTTGGAAACAGCTTCGTTATTTCCAGGTACACGCCTCAGTGGCATTCCCCAGCTCAGCCTGAGCTCAGCCTTTTTTTATTTTTCTTTAGCAAGCCGAGACATTTCTGTTCTTCACTGAGTCAGCCTTTCCCCCGGGACCGTCCGTGTCACCCGCGGACGCTCGGAGAGCCAGGCAGCAGGTCCCCCGGCGAGCAAGCCAGCCCTGGTGTGTCTGAACTCCCTGATTTGCGGAGGTCGAGGGGCAGAGTTAATTGTGGGAGTGATGGCTGCGACCTCTCTCCAGTGGCGAACTTTACACTGTAATTTCCAAGCTGGGGAGACTGGAAGTGATGCCCTGACCGAGCCATTATCGAGGCACTAATAAAACCTTTACAAAATGAAACTCGGTAAGGCAGGTGAGACCTTTGGAAACCTCAGAGGGCCCAGGGTTTGGCTGGAAAGAGATTACCTGTGGCTGCCAGGGCAGGGGGAGAGGAGGAGGTGCAAGCCTAGTCAAGCTCTTCGCCATCCTCCCTGCTGCTCTGGACGCCGTTCCGGGCGGTTGGGCGCGTTGGCTGTAAACCAAGAAGAAACCAGCTCCTCTGGGAGGTGATAAGAGCAAATGAAACAGTAAATCATTAAGCCGGCGCGGCGCGCCGTGGTGTAATAAACAGGGGACAAAGGGCATTAATTACAAGCCAGCTGAGGTGTGGGTGTGTTATCAAAGGTGTAGGTGAGATGGCGAGGGAACGGGGCAAAGTCACGCTTTGCAGGGATGCCCCTTGTCGCTGCCGGCCCCGACATCAGCTAGACCTTCAGCTTTTTCTTTTCCCCAGTGCGGGCAAAGTCCTGCTGCTTTGGGAGCTGCGTGGGTAAACAAGACTTCCTTGCTCCAGGGCACTCACTGTGGAAAACATGTTTGGTTTTTGTTGGGTTTTTTCACCCTGTGCTCACCTTTTGCATGTTTTTGGAGGAGGAGGAGAAGCAGGAGAAATAGTTTTGCTGGTCATGTGGCCCAGATTAGCCACCCTGCTTCCTGCTAGCGAGCGATCGGGCAGGTACGCACGGCACCAACCCCGCACCAGTCCGGCGCACGTAAGCGCCGGTAGACGTGCTGGCTGGCCAGCTTGTGCGTGCTCCGTTTAAGTGACCTTTAAGTTTCACTGCTTTGATTGATCAGGGTATCCTTTAGGTCACCCCATTTTGACTGTGTTGATCTCATGTGGGAAACCATCGGGTCCCATTAAATATCTGCCTTTCCAATATAACCGCCGGAGCTTGTTCATGGAGGTGTAGATTTGACATATATTGCTGTGGCAGCGTTGTAATTATGACATTAATATGGCATGATATGGTCGCCGTACTTCTTGTGGTATGGGTTTAGTTCTGCTTTTAGTCGTTAGCCTCATATTATACCATGTGATGGAGTTCACTGCTCACGTGGAAAAATCCAGATTTCTCAGCCATCTCCCCAGCTCGGCTATGCTGCTCCCTAAATCACAGGGATACAGGTGGATGCTCCCATTCCCTGGCTGTCCAAAGAGGCTATTGTATTAACCCACTGGACTGTGCTCGCATTGCTGGCGAACAGCGTCTTGCTTTGATTCTGTGTTTAATTACCCGGTGCGCCCGCTGTCCATAAACCTCTCCTTTTAAGTCATGAAATAAGGTAGAGCCTTGCAGCGCTGCAGACAACCACCTGCAAAGCTGCTAACCAATACGGCAGAAAATACTATTTCCACGCACAGCTTTCCCACCCACGGGTGAAATCCTCTCCTAAATTTGTTTCCACGAAACCCTCAGTGGTAGCTCATAGGTGTTTGGTGAGGGCAGGACTGTGGGACCAGCCTGGTGTAAGCTGCAAGGGCATCAGCCCCGTCTGCTGCTGCACATAGGGGTACGCACCGGGGTGCTGTTTGCATGAGGAGGCAACGTTTGTTTGCTCGAGGTGCTGGTTTGGTTAAACCGGTTGGAATCGGGCAGGTCGGTTACAGGGCTTTAGCAGGTCTGATCTAACCCGGCGGATTTTCCTGCCCCGGGACAGGCGCCTCTCGGAGATGGTATCTGCACCCAGCCGAGCTCTGGGGGTATGGACTTCCTGGGGCGAAACAAGTTGTCCCTGGGACAAACCAACCTGAAATCAGATGTTAATAAAGCCAAAGCAACCGCTCTCCCCTCTCAAAGGTTGGCAGCAGCAAGCCATGTTCAACCTCACACCCAACTTATCCTTCGTGCAGAAGGCAGGCAGCAGCAGAATAAGAGCATTTTTCGGTTTATATTTCCAGCGACTGAGGACCAAAGCCCAAAATGCAGCTGGGGAAGGTGGTTTAAGCATAACCAGACCATGAGGGTCTGGGATGGGGAGGTCAGGTCCAGTGCCAACCTATGCAGCCCCTGTGCTATGGGGATGGATGGATGGCATCAGCACCGCGGGAGAGCTGGTTTCTGCCCGGCGTTCAGCTCGGCTTGGTGCAGAGAGGAGCGTTACTAAGCGGAAAAGGAAGTCCGGGGTACCAGCAATTTGCAATTTATTAAAAAAATCCTAATTGACCAGCCTGACACAGCCGACCCACGAGCGCGCCAAGGCAGGCCCCCAAACATATGCTCGAGCCCACATCAAAGAGCTAATCGTTTCTCCACCTAATTAAGCCAACTAGCAAATGGCAAGCAGGAGCCGGCTGGGTTTTAATTGCTGTAATTCTCCTCGGAAACGGGTCCCCCGGCTCTCCGACAAACCTTGCACTCCGGCACGGAGGGGTGCGGAGGCTCGAGCAGCTCGGCTGGGATCCCCGGGCTCTGTGCGGTGCAAATCCCGGTTTAGTGATGCTCCGGAGAGAGAAGAAGGGGTGGGAGGAGGCGGTGACGCAGGGAGCCAGTTGGTTTCTTTGCCCAGAACCAAAATGTTTTGTTTCCAGCAGCTTTTGGGGTATTGTTGAAGCTACGTTTGTAGCAAAATGCTTTGGCTTTGCGAAATAGTTGTGGGGTGGCTTTTTTTCCCCCCTTCCATGGGCTGAAAAAATTCCAGGAATTTAAAAAATCTTCGGACATAGCACACCACTTCTGTGGCTGTTCAGGGAGTTGAACCCGCAGATGTTTACCCCCAGACCTCACTGTTTTCCCTGTGTATTTCCTCTCCTGCCTGGTTCCAAAAAGCCCGCGCTGCCATGGTCTGCAGCAGATGCTCTCGCGGGGAGGAAAAGCAGGAGCTGCGGCCGTGCGAGATCCCAGGGGATGCGAGGTTCGGGCTGGGATGTGTCAGAGATTGCAGCAGATACGGGGCCTCTGCTAAACCAGTCTGGGCTCCAGCTTTTTATGACATTTCCTCGTCTCGGGGCAAGAACCTCAGAGATGTTCCCACCTCTCACCCTTGAGGGCTTCCCAGCGCTCCATCCTATTCCCATCTGCCTTTTCCAGTCCTCCTTGGAAGGCAAAGGGAACAAACCCCCTTTTTTCCCGGCGTTATGTCAAATACTGGTGTACATTGTAGAATGACATTTTTTCTCTTTGCCTTGTAGTTGGAGGACGTTGTCAGGATGGCAAACTTCAAGGGCCACGCGCTCCCAGGCAGTTTCTTCCTGCTCTTTGGGCTCTGGTGGTCTGTGAAATACCCGCTGCAGCATCTCAGCCAGAAAGTAAAGAAGAAATCGCACAGGATTTATTGTTTCCAGCGTGTGGATGCCATCGAAGGAGGAATCAAAATCATCTTTGCTCTCATAGGTAAGGGTTATATTTTACTAGCTACGCTGGTAACTTCCCTGTAGTGTTGACTGTACTGGTGCCCTTATTCTAGAGAAACCGGTCCAGACATGGAAGGATGCCTCCTTGATGTTCATTTTGTCTTGATCTCTAGTAGTTTTTGACGTGAAAAGACCAGGTCTTGTACCCCTTCTCAAAGCTGAGCTACCACTAATGTACACAGGCCTGATTTTGATACCCAGCCCTTTCTCCCTAACGCCAAGCCATCAGCTCTTGCTTCAGAACCTCCCCGCAGCAATGAGTAGCGTCAACCATCACTGCGTGTAAACCATCAGCAACGACGTGATCTCGCGTGTCCGTGCAGGGATGCTGGCAGAGCAGTTCGTCCCGGACGGTCCACACTTGTACCTCTACAGCGGGGAGAACCGCGACTGGGTGAAGCTGATGAACTGGCAGCACACCACCATGTACCTCTTCTACGGCCTCTCCGGGGTGGTGGACGTCTTCACCTACGTCTCCCAGGTGGTGCCACGGGGTCTGGATCGCCTCATGCTGTCCGTGGCTGTGTTCGTTGAAGGTCGGTAGAAGATGGCGCTTGATTCAGGGAGGGATGTTGGAGGGTGAGTCAGAGAGGGACCAAAATTTGCCAGACTGAGGTATTGCTCTGAATGCCCCTGAAGATAGGACATGTTGTAGGTGATACATTATGGAGGGGGTGTCTGCAGCAAGATGGGAAACACAGGCATCAGTAGGTCCTGGCTTTGCCTGGTTTGGGATTTCTGGGGTGACAGCAGTACAAAGCAGCAGGCTGAGTCTCCTCGTTATGATAAATGGCTGGTGGATGCTGCCATTTGTCTTACATCTACAGAGCTGTTTGCGTGCCCCGCGTTCCCCCCCGAGAGCCATTAATTGCACTGCAGGCATCGTCATCCTCATCTGCTTGCATTGCACGTGGCAAATTCAAGTGACTTATTCTGGCTTCAGCACATCGCGAATATCATTTTGTCTTCAGGCTGTCTTGCAAGTTGCAAGCCAGGCTTTCAGACCCCTCTTGGATCCCAGAGGTAAAAGACACTAGGAAATGAAGGTCTTGCTTGTGTAGAGAACCCCTGAATGAAGGCACACCTCCTGCTATTTTCCCTTCCCCAATCCCAACGGTTTATGAAGCAGCAGCAGGGGCAGCACATCGGGTAAAGTTTGGCATGTAAGAGATGAAAATATACAATTTCCAACCCTCAAGAAATGGTGAGGTTTAGCAATGAAAAAGTAGGACGCAGCAGGAACCTGGCTATGAGGGCAGGGTGATCTGAAGAGGTGATGGCACCAACATGGGAAGAAAACCATCCTTCTGTTGTCTTCTGCCTTTGGTCTCTGCCTCACTCAGATCCTCCTGCCCTGAGGCTGGGCATCTCATCCCTCCAGGATGGTGGGAAGCCAGGAGACCTGGAGGGATGGTGCTACCCGGAGTCCCTTGTTTTCATGGTGACCTGTCTCAATTCACCAACAGGGTGGGTGATTTACTCTCCAAAGGCTCTGTGGTCATGGTTGGTGTTGCCGGCGCTGCTCTAAGCGTGGTACGTATTTTGGCAGGTTGTCTCTTTTATTACCACGTCCTTCACCGCCCAATGCTGGATCAGCATATCCACTCCCTGCTGCTCATCGCCATCTTTTCCGGGGCCTGCAGCACCATGCTGGAGGTCTTCCTCCGTGACAACATCGTCCTGGAGATGTTCAGAGCCGGTGTCACCATCATCCAGGGAACGTGGTTCTGGCAGGTCAGTTCTGCCTTCTCTTGCGGAGCAGAGCACCGAGGTAGGAGAGCGATGGGAACAGAGGAGAAGAAGCCGTACATCACGTATCCATCACACGTCTCTGAAGGATCATTTTGCCAGGCTCGCTTCATGAATAGATCATAACGCAGAATGAAAATTTACTTATCACGGGTCATCTCTGATGACTGCTCCTGCTGAAATAGCTGTGTGGCTTGGCTTCTTGCTTCTCCGGGGGGAAGAGGAAAAGCGAGTGCTCGCAGCGTGTGAGCAACATTTGACAGTATCTAACAACCAAGTGCTAATTACTAACGTGTCTAATGCACCCTGCAGCACTCCCTCTGGTTTAGTGGCAAGACGCAAACCCCACCAAGCAATAAAATGGCTGAGTAAAAAATACGGCCAGCTGATTGCTTTGGTAGTAGGCGGAGAAGCAAAGAAATCCGTTGGAGATAACCTCTCCATGAGGAAGAACTTCTTCCCTCTGAGGGTGACGGAGCACTGCAACAGGCTGCCCAAGGAGGTTGTGGAGTCTCCTTCTCTGGAGATATTCAAGACCCGCCTGGACAAGGTCCTGTGCAGCCTGTTGTAGGTGACCCTGCTTGGGCAGGAGGGTTGGACTAGATGACCCACAGAGGTCCCTTCCAACCCCTACTATTCTGTGATTCTGTGATTCTCCCGAAACTAAGACGCCAAAAAAACCTGTGAGTTCCCCTCCTCTTTCTCAGCCCAAGGTCTGCTGCGCTCACTCAAACCAGCTTTTATTCAGAGATTAAAGACTGGGCTGAGCTTGTAAAATACCAAATTTGGGGGTTTTAAAGGATGGCTTGGAGCCTGCAATGCAGAGGGACGGTTGTGTCTGGATATTGGACCGCAAAAGAGGGACTGCAGGTGCAGACTGGCTTTGCGTGGCCTCTCCCTGCAAGGCTGGGCTTCATGAGGCCAGCACTGTCTCAGCAAAACCCACTTTCCTGGTCAGGGCTCAAGACCCTCGGTCACCACACGGATCATGGTGATAACCCAGGTGGACAGAGGGGTGCTGGAGGGCTTCAGTACATTGATTTTTTTTTTTTTTTTCCCCCTCAATGTAATAAATTGCTTGTTCCACCCAGATCGGGGTCGTGCTGTTCCAGCCGTGGGGAGGTCCGATGTGGGATGAGCAGGACCACAGCAACATCATGTTCCTCACCATGTGCTTCTTCTGGCACTGGGCAGCCGCTGTCACCGTCCTGGCTCTAAACTACACTCTCGCTTACTGGTATGGCTGGGGCGTGGATCTGGGCAGGAGCGGGGCGGGCGGATCGGGATGGGGATGGGGATGGCTGGAGTGAGATGCAGAGGTACTCCAGCCGATCCCGGCGTACAAAGTCACAGCTGAATAAGCAGCCCCTGACCGCTGCAAGTCTTAGGGCACGGTGACAAGCGGGCACATTATTTGCACAGAATGCAAAAGAGTGTCAGCAAGAGGCATGGGCGTTGAATATGCAGAAGTCAAATTACCCACCCCCTGAAGCAGCTCCTGGAAGTGACACCGCTTTTTTTTTGTTTTCCCCCTCTGCACCGAGTGCTGGAAGCCAACCTTTAATTCGATAGAGAAATCAGAGCATTGCCAGGGCCCCCTGACACTTTGTCCCCTCCCTTGCAAGGATTTCAACGCGGCTGACGGTCGCTGAATTACGACAGGTACGACAGCACTGTCTGATGGCTAAAGCATCGCCAGCCCCCGGCATGGCTTGTCCAAGGGGACAGGAAGGGGACATTATCCTGCTTCCAGGGGTGCTCCTGTAGCCTACAAGCCTCTAAGGGATGCTGCATGGCTTGCTGAGACACGGGCTACAGAAGGGATAGTCCAGTCTACGCAAGCAAATAGACTTTATACAGAATAAAAAAACCTTCAATCCCTCCCCAAAATGGCATTTTAGGACCTTTATAGTAGTTTTTCCCCTTCTGCATGGGCGTTACAAGTGCATGTCGCTCCCCTGAGCAGCCAGGTGAGCAGCACTAATCTGGGGGTTTTGCTAACGAAGATTTATCGGTCCTGTGTTGCAGCTGCATCCAGAGGTGCAGGAGAGGCAGCGGGGAGCCCTACATCAGCCTGGGAATCCGGCAGCAGAAGGGTGACACGAGCTCCCAAGCCGCCTTCTTAAATGGATCTGACGAAGAGTGAAGAGGGTGCCATCTCCTTCTCCAAACAGGCGAAGAATCTGTTTTCTAGAAGAAAATAATAATAATTAAAAAAAAAAAAAATCAAATGAAATATTTATGTTTTGGAAGAGTGAAGAGGATTGCCACCGTTCTGCTGCTGGGAAGTGCGTGGAGCACGCTGGGGGGTAGCTGCCCTCCATCCGTACCCGAATATCGCCATCTCCGGAACGAGCACCGTTCGCAGCGATTTTTAGCAACGAAATTCCGCGCCGAAATTCCCCTTGGCGAGATTGCGGGTTCCCGTGTGTGTTTCCATAGCGACGGGCAGCATCCTTCGGCCAGGTGACTTCTCCGAGCGCCTGGAGGCTTTGACCTGTTGTGGTTGAAGCCAGGGAAGCCCCCAGGCTTGAGAACCAAGGAGGAAGCGTAGATGAGTGTCGAACGTGGGATTATGTCAAATTTGCAACGTCACGGCTTGATTGTGCGCAATACAAATTTCATTACCGAAGCTTTGGACTGAAGAGGGGTTTTGTTAATAGTTCTCGTTTTCACTCACAGGCTGAAAGAGTGAATAAATGTGAAATAAAAATCCTCGCTGAGCTGATAACCCTTAAGTCTGATGAATTACGAAGTGCGTAATAACAGCTTAGACAAATCCATCCCTCAGACCTGTAAAGCCTGAAGGGCTGTAAGACACACAGCTAAGCAGCAGGGATTCACAAAACGTCCCAGTTTTCCACTGAAAACAAACCCCTCGGCTTGGGAAAGTGAGAGGAGGCAGGCACACGTTTTGTTTTCAGCCTGCCTTTGCCAGCTAGTCTCTTCCAAAAAGTGACTTGAGATGTCACCTCCTAGACAGCAGGAAAACGTGCCGGTAGCGAGTTATGGGGATTAAAAATATATATATATACACATAAAAAATCAACACCAGCTCAAGCTGAATTGGAGCTGTTCATGTGTCAAGCCCCGGAGGGATGCTCTGCGCTGAAGTCTTCTCGCCGCTGCATAACGGGGTGGAGGGGGGGGGGGGGGTGGATGGCAGCTGATTTTCGTGCTCATGACTGGACAGAAAAGCGGCTCCCGGCAGGTCCAAGTGGCTGCGGCTGCGCGCTCGCACCCAGGGAAGGCAAAGCTCGCCTTTCCACGCCCGTTCTCCTGGTGCAGAGAGCTTGGTGCAGGCTATGGGGGGCCACAGCCTGGATTTTATTGCTTATTGACAGTGCTGTAAGGATTAACGAGCTTTCCTCGAGTGCTGGCTTTCCTGTATTTCCCCCGCCGAGCCGGTTTATCTCGCAGGGCTGGAGAGTGGGAGGTGTGAAGAGAATTAAGCAGTGGGGCAACACATCTCCATAAACCCCTCTGATAAACCCCATGCAATTAAGTCTCCCGAGTTGTAGCCGCTGAATACGGCGAGTGTTTTGCAGACGCTTTTTTGTTTTTTTCCTCCAGGTGGAATGGTTTTTCGAAACTCTGCTCAGCCCTAGTGAGGCCCCATCTGCAGTACTGGGTCCAGTTCTGGGCTCCCCAGTTCAAGAAAGATGAGGAGCGACTGGAGAGAGTCCAGCGGAGGGCGACGAGGATGAGGAGGGGACTGGAGCATCTCTCCTATGAGGAAAGGCTGAGGGAGCTGGGCTTGTTCAGCCTGGAGAAGAGAAGGCTGAGAGGGGACCTTATAAATGCCTCTAAATATCTGCAGGGTGGGGGTCAGGAGGACGGGGCCAGACTCTTTTCAGGGGTGCCCAGCGACAGGACAAGGGGCAACGGGCACAAACAGAAGCAGAGGAAGCTCCAGCTGAAGATGAGGAAGAACTTCTTCCCTCTGAGGGTGACAGAGCCCTGGCCCAGGCTGCCCAGGGAGGCTGTGGAGTTTTCTTCTCTGGAGAGATTCCAGACGTGCCTGGATGCAGTCCTGTGCAGCCTGCTCTGGGTGACCCTGCTTGGGCAGGGGGTTGGGCTGGGTGACCCACAGAGGTCCCTGCCAACCCCGACCATTCTGTGATTCTGTGAAACAAAATTCGTCTCGCTGCTACGACGAGACTCAGCCTGGGGAAGGCGTTTCGCAGGCTGCCGCCTCTTGATGAGCAGAGAAAACGCCATCCGCGAGCTGAGAGGCCGAGCTACCCGGAGGGCTGCAGGAGAGAAAGCGAGCTTCACTGGTGCTGTGAATTATTTCTGGTCTATTCTGGGTTATTTTCTGCAAGAACAGCCCAAACATCACTATTCCCGCTCAATAGCCACGTGAGGGCAGCACCGGGTGGCAAAGCTGGAGCTGGAGGAACATACTCCAGGCTGGCTGAGATTGCAGTCACCTTGGCAGCCACCTCCTTGCCACCCCCCAAAATCAGAGATCTTTTTCCATCCGAGGGCAGGCAGACTCAAGCTGACCTTGGCTTTTCAAAGCGCTCCTTGCTTTTGAAGGTGGGAGAGGGTTGATTTAAATCTCCGCGGCGCTCTCTGCTGCTCTCCATCAAGCCGCCGTCTCCTTTTCCCTCGATGTTTTCTTTGTCCCTTGTCACTACGTGGCCACAAAACACTTTTCCCCTCTGGAGCACGCGGTGTCTGGAATAATTTTGGTCCGCCTCATTAACTCCCCGCTCCTACAAGCATCCCAGGACTGCCAGTATGGCGCTCGCTAATTTGTTTTCCAACTCCGGAGCGCATTCTTTCCCGAGGTATGAAGGTCAGTGAAGGAGGGGAGATGCAGCCTGTGATTAAGTAAGGAAACACAGGCGGTGTTTGTTTCCAGGTGAGAATTAATGATTTTTGGTTCAGCTAAAAACCACGTTCATAAACAGCTTAGGTACCCAAACAAGGGCGTGAAGGTCGCCGGGTGCGCGATGACTGACCCAGAGATGGTTTATTACGTAGCGAGGTGCAATCATAAGCCATCCTGACATTTATTTCTTACCTGATAGATACACCAGGACAGTCCTAAAGGGAATATTGCTTTTAACACAACCTTCATATCAACCAGTAGGCCTGGATTCTGCTTTTTACCTTATAAATTGAGTTATCAGCCAGTATCTCCGTACCGGACCGACTGGCCGCGCAGCCGGAGTGGACGGGGGTTATATTTGTAGCCTTCTCCACAGCTGGCTTTAAAAGGACCGTGCTGCCCTGGGCAACGTCTCGAGGGTGGGTTTTGCCTTGTGTCGCTGCATCCTGATGTCGAGGATGGAGTTGCTCAAGGCTCCGGGCTGCCGGTGTTCCTGAAAGAAGCGAGCTGCTCATCCGAGGCAGGAAGGAGCTGTCGGTCCTCCCCACGGTGATTTCTAACCTCCTCTTCCGAAGGAACCCAGACAACACCTCCCAAAGCAGCCAAAGATCTGGGCAGCTGGCTCTTCCTCCAGGTAGAAAGCCAAGCCCTCGCCGAGAGCCCGAGCGCAGCCCGTCCGCGAGCCACTCATTCCTTGGGCAGCGATAGGATCTACCCCCTGCCCACCCTTCGTGGCCACATTTATGTAAGGCTGAAAGGAGGGTTCAAGCAGCAGAACAAGCCCTGCCTGTGCTTGTACCGCCTGCTTCGCCTCCTCTGTTGGCTGTTTATGAAACCTGGTGTTAGCCTTCGTCATAATAATAATCATCATCATCATACTTTGCACTTCCCGAACAAGCATCCATCTGCAGCGCTGGAGCTGCTGGCGAACCTTTAATTAGATCGTGCCTCCCACCACCCCCAGGAAGCAGGCAAACATTATCGCATTTTTTCATTAGCACAGAGGCTGGTGATGATGAACCTCCAGGGAGAGGACGTTGCAGTTACAGCTGAGAAAAAGAAAAGGAAAAGAAAAGGAAAAAAAAAATCAAATTCAGTTCAGGGTTTAGCTTGAGAACGTTAGAGGGGCTGGAGCAGGTCGGACAGAGATCTGACTCCTCCGGTCTCTCCCTGGGAGGAAGAGGAGGGCAGGCGTGTGCTGGAACAATCCCATAATACTCCTCCACGCCCCGGCAGTTTGCAGCCAGGGAACTCTAATGGACCTGCACCCGTTTGTGCCCGCAGTGATTTTCGCCCGCGCGGCGCGTGAGCCACCCGCTCTGTGAGCCGGGGGGGATTTGCCGTCCTTTCCATGGGCATCGCCCCATCGCGCTCTCCTTCCCAACCACTCGTCGCAGTTCCATCCTCGTTTTTATCATGGGGATGTTTAAAAGGCTAGAAACCCCCTTTCCCCAGGCATTTCATGCCCCTACAACTTTTTTCCCTGCCTGTGTGGCAGGCACTTTAATACGAGTTGCACTTTTCATAGAAAGCTTTCTCAATGTGCTTTACTCTTTGCTGGCTCTTTAAACTCCATGGAAGAAGGCACCTTCAGCCTCTGAGCAGATACCTTTCAGCTGGGCTTCGTTTGCTCCCCTCTCCCTCCAGCTGCTGCCCTCCCACCTTGCCCTTCCCCATTTTCTCCAAGGACTTCACTCCTTCTGCTTGGGAAGCAGCTTCGTGCTGAGCTGCCTTGTGGGGTGGTGGTTTGGTGAGCTGGGTGGTTGCAGAAAGTGAAAACTGAGCTGCCAAGAGGTCCCTGAAGGTGCTGCTGCTCTCTTTCCGGTGAAAAAACAAGGTATGCTTTTCTGCTGTAATATTTTTAGGTGTAGCTCTGTAAGGAAGAGCTCCTGTGGGGCTTGCATTTCTCTCTGTGCTTGGGCTTAGCAAGCTCCTGAAGCTTTACCTTGGGTGAAGCTGCCTGTGTTGGTGGAAGCTCCTCTGCTGCTGTGGGCTTCCCTGCTGTTACAGGACCCTTTTCCATGGGTGCTGAGCCCTCTGTGACACCTCTCGCTCCCCGAGCACCACCGCCAGCTTCTTGTTTTCCTTCCATCCTCACACTTGCTACAGCTGATGTGGAGATAATGGGTACAAAAGAGCTTCTGGCCGTGGCTTGGTGGCTTTTATGGCTGTTCTGGAGGGAGGGTTGCGCAGGTGGGTTGGCTTCCAGGCTATTCCAGCCTTGGGGCTTCCCTGGGGCGCTGGCTCACGTGCGTGTGGCTCTCGGCAGGGCTGGGCACGGCTTGTCCCGTGGCCTCGCCTGGGGTTTGCTTGGTTGCACGAGGAGTTATGGAAGTGCGGTTGCAACCCGGAGAAACGCCGGGTTGGAAGCGCACCGAGGGGTTGTTAGTGGTCCTCGGGTGGTTGGAGGCTTGGGCAGCGCTCCTGGGCGACGCTGAGGGTTCCTCCACCATCAGCTCGGTGCTTCGGAGGGAGGTGGGGACACCGGGGTGGCCCATGGTATTGATTTGCCTTGGGGCGCTTGCGTTGCTCCTCTCTGCGGCCGGTGAGGTGCGAAGGCTGGGCGTGCAGCCGGCGGCGTGGGGAGCAGCTCGCATCAGGGGGTGCTTGGCGTTGGGCAGCGTCGCCTGTCGGATGGGTGAAAAGGAGAGGAAACGGGGTGCCGTGTCCTGCCAGCCCAACTTTTGGGGGAGAGAGGGGCATTGCCCCGCTCCTCTCGGCTGCGGTGGGCTGCGAGGTGGGTTTTGCAAGGGCTCCGTTTCGCTTTGCGAGCTCCTGGTCCAAAATCTCCTGCTTACAGAGACTTTTTGTAAGGCCAGGCCCTGCTGAAAAGGTTATCAGGTAGCTGGCAGCCCCGTTTAGAGACTTCAGAGCCTGGCTACACCAGGCAACGCTGCAGCCTTGTCTTTTCCTGGCCGCTTCCCCAGTCATCCAAAAAACCCGACATAATAACTGAATATACGTGGTTGCCATGGGAACGGGAATTGGCTGCTCATCCTGATTTTTGTGGCAAACTCCGGGAGCCTTCCTTTTTTTTTTTTTGATATTTAATAGCTGAGACGAGGTGTCCCAGGTTGTGCAAGCCGGTTGACTCAGCGCACCTTGAACTGGCCCGCGGGATGTTCAGCTCTAAACATCCTGTCTGAGGGCCACCTCCCCGCGGTGGCTTCTCCCTTTATCTGCCTCTACCGAGTAATAACCGCTCCTCACTGCCACATCTGGAGCTGGGAGAAGGACAGGCAGGAGTCACAGGTAAACTCTTCCACCCGTAGAGAGAAACACGCTGGTGAGCAGCTGTGCATGGGATGGACGTGGGAAGAAGGGACGTGGGGCGAGTCCATCTCTGCGAGGCGTAGGTTTAGTGGGATGACGGCCACCGATGAGGTTGGTGGAGGCAATCTGTGGCTTTAGCTCTTTTTTTGGGGAGGTTATCAGGTTTGGGAGGTGCATCACGGCACAGGACTGGCAGGAGAGGGAGCTTGTGCATCTTCTGTTGAGTGAGGGCTGTTGGCACAAGAGAGATGTGCCTTGGTAGCCAGGATGAAGGAGGATCCACAAAGAGAAGACCCTCCAGATGTCCATGGCCAGATGCTGAGCTTGCACCCTGCATCCAGACTGGCTGTCCTGGGACACTGTTCTCCCTGCCAGGCTGATGGTTGCACCCATGGGTGCTTGTAGAGGACACTCCTGCGTCCACATGGACCGCATCCTCCTGGCACCATCGATCCCCACATGGGGATGAAATCATCGATGGTGATGGACCCAGAGCTGTGACAGCTCCTGGGGGAGAGCCTGGAAACTGGGCAGAAATGCCGTGAGCAGTCAGCGCGATGCACCGCAAGCGGAGCGGGCAGCTCCCGTAAGGTTATTAAGAAAAAGCATCGCAGCCTGGAAGCTGCGGAGGGAGAAGGGCGGCTCAGGTAATAACTTCTGACTGCAGCCGTATTTCAAGTCCTCTGACAGACAAACTGGCTTGCAGGAAAAATAAATAACCCGGGTGCCTCTCCTCGACCGGTGCTCTCTTCCCCGGCTGTGGCTCACTTGGAGCTTAATCAGCTTTTATGTGAGCGTGGACTCAAATGCCGGAGCTGGGGGAAGCTGGTGGGTGAGAGGTACCGGGTTTGGGCTCGGTGGGCTGGTCGAGGGGCTGTGTGGACGTGAGGGGGATGTGTTTCTGTGCCTTGAACGTTTGAGCTGTGCAAGGGGACTGTTGCTTGGAAACACGTCTGGTTTCTCCGCTAAACAGCGGCTGCTTTAT
This sequence comes from Opisthocomus hoazin, assembly GCF_030867145.1. Classification (NCBI taxonomy): domain Eukaryota; kingdom Metazoa; phylum Chordata; class Aves; order Opisthocomiformes; family Opisthocomidae; genus Opisthocomus; species Opisthocomus hoazin. The sequence goes on along the minus strand of NC_134437.1, from coordinate 6,903,331 downwards.
AAAAGGAGGTGGCTTTTCTGAGTGCATCCAAACTTCTGCTTGACCGCAGGGTGGGTTTGGGACATCTTTGGTAAGCGAGACGTGTCCCAGGGTACGTGGTGGCTGCTGAAGAGCTGTGTCCAGGTGGTGGGCAGCCAAGTGGACTTGTGACAACTACGAAAAGCCTTCCTGAACCGGGCTGCTGGGATGTTACAAAGCAAACGGGTCCCCAGCACCAAAAAGAAGAGTGAGGCTGCTCCAGTGGGGAGAGGGATGGCTGGGGCAGGAGATCCCAGGGACAGCTCTGAAACGGAGTGGTTAAGGGGCTGCTGGCAACTAAGGTGAAAGGAGAATGGTGCGTGGGGGGTGATAAATCCCAGGGTTGAAGCTGGACGCCGATGTGGCTTGGAGCAGCCTCTGGAGCTGCAGGTGGGACGTGTTGGTTGTCACTTCTGACACCTGGGCACTGCTCTTCTCTAGTTAAACATGTCAAATCAACGCTCCTGCTACGTATGTTGCTCAGGGTATGCTCCCAACTCCAGCTGCAGGCGGTGGCCCTCGCAGTCACAGTCCCTGTAGGACAACGGTAAAATTTGGTTATGCATCGTGCAATGGTGCGCTGCTTAAAGGCTCTTTGATAGCATTTGTTCTTGGTCACTTCAGCATGTGGATGCCTCTGCAGGGAAGATAGGCACCCTGGACCGGGCGTCCAGGCTATATGCAGGGAAGACACGGGGCATGAGCCATCCTGATGTAGGCATCCAAAATAGAGCAGAAGGCCACTGCCGGTCTCCAAACCAGGGATGGGGCGTTCCTGAACCTCAAAGGCTGTTTAGTAACTTCCCTCCTGAAAGGAAACCCTAACACGATGTCAACAGGTTTGAGCCTTCCCCGGATTACCTGCGTCCCGGAGATGCAGCGGATGACGATGGTCTCCAAGCCCAAACGCCGTGCTCGCCCACGCAGGGCTGAGCCAGTCCAACCGACTCCAGCTCTGCAGCCAAAACCTGACCGGGGACGTCTTGCAGAGCTCTCCCTCACCTAAGGCGCTTGCCACGCCACATCCTACCCTTATTTTTCAGCTCCTAATTACTTGCTAGTGTGGGAGGACTCGGAGAACGTGCTGGAGTTGTTCATCCAGCCTCTGCAGTTGGCTTCGGTATTTATAAACACTGGGAGGATGTGATTTGTGATGCAAGGGCAAGTCGGTGTGGTAGCTTCGGGATGAGTAATGCCTTCTTCCATGCACACCTGAGCGGGAGAAAAGGACCAGAAAGCCCGTGAGGAGGGAAAGAGTGAGCCTTCCTCAGGTGATAGATGGGTACAGAGAGCAAAGAGAGAGGTCTTGCTGGAGGAAGCAAGACCATCCCGAGGCAGGCTCTCTCCTATAAGCATTTAGGTCATCACTTACTCCTTTCTGTGCTTGCTGCTCTGGGTTTTTTTCAACAATTTGAATATGGGCTTAAATACTTTGTAGGATGTGACTTTGGCCGTGGCAGCCGGTCGCTCTGCCGTACTTCTGCTCCTCTCCATCCCTGCTGCTACTCGGTGGCTTTGGTCCGGCTCAGCATGGAGGTGATTTTCACGCCTTTAGTCTTTGAGCTCTTCCTACTGGAGATGAAATGAAAACAGGGAAACAGATTTTGAAATGATAGTGGTTCCTGTGTTGCCTCCCCCTCCTCCCAGCAAAGCCTTGGCTGGCTGGAGCTGCTGAGCGCGCTGGCTGGATTCATGCCCTGGTAATTATCTAGCTTGGAGGGAGCTTGTGTTCCAAGGAAATAATTGTCATGTTGCTTTTTATTAGAAAAAAAACTTTGTTATGGCTCCTCTCCTAAAAGCACATAGCTGCTACGCCTTCTTGGCGCTAATATATTTTTCTCTGGCACGATGAAGTCCTGATGATTATATGCCTGCAACCTCATACATATATATGTATATGCATGGTGGCATCTTCTCCGTGGTGATGTCCCATCTCTGGCATGACCTGTTCGCAGCTGATGGGAGAGCTGCGCCCACCCACTCTGTTGGGATGCGTCTCCTCGGGGACACCGAGCAAGCAAGCAGCCTGCCACCTCCCTTGGGGACACTTTGGGTCAGTGCCCAGCACTGTTTGTCCTTGCAGGTCCAGCAAGCCAGCCCGATGCCAACGAGCTTCCTCGGCAGTGCCCTCCGGGGCACCTTCTTCTTCATTTTTGGTCTCTGGTGGTCTGTGCGGTACCCCCTGAAGTATCTCAGGCAGAAACCCAATGCCGAGAGCCAGCCAAGATACGGGGTCCAGCGTGCGGAAGTCTTCGAAGGGGCGGTCAAAGCTTTCTTTGCTCTAGCAGGTAAGAGACGATGATGAGTGTCTGCCCTAACAGCTACTGGCACTGCAGCCACCGTCTCCCACGGGGCTGGGGCTGCTTGCAGATGGTGTGGGAGGGCTTGGGGACGTGCTGGTGGCACGCACCCTGATGGGAAAATGCCACTGCGACTTCACCATTGCAAAGAAAGGTTTCCTGCAAGGTGGTCCTTTCCGCTCTCTGCCCAGGGATACTCATCGAGCAGTTTATTCCCGCTGGTCCCCACCTGCAGCTGTACAGCCCCAAGACGCACAGCTGGACGGACCTCACCCACTGGCACTACACCACCATGTACCTCTTCTTCCTCCTCTCCGGCATCGTGGACGTCGTCTCGCACTCCCCGCTCAAGCTGCCGCTTGGCTTGGATCGGCTCTCGCTGGCCGTGGCTCTGTTCGTTGAAGGTGAATCAGATGTGGTTGCCTGGGAGAGGATGGAGTAGGGGTTGGGGGGAGCACTGGGAGGGTCACTGGTGCGCGGCAGCCCCACATCCCCGGGCTGTTTTGATGCTGGGGAGGTGCTGTGCGGGTGCACGATGGCACTGCCTGCGTGCTGAAGTTCCTCCCTGTTCCTCTCCAAATATGAATCCGGCCATGGCTGGATGTCCCGGGTGCCCAGGGGCTGCACAAGGTCCGAGGGATGTGTGCTTCTCCTGGTGACAAGCAGCTGGCTCTCTGCAGTGTCACAAAAAGGTGTCATCCCCCACCTTGGTTGAATGCACGGATGGACAAACCCTGGTGGAAACCTCCCCGCCATCTTCTGAGCCGAAGGTCCCCGTTGCTGTGCTCCTCCCTAGGGACCTGGATGGGGCACAGGGATCCCAGCAGCTGCGGGGCTGTTCCGCGGGCAGAGCAGACCCCGGCGCTGGGGGCTGCGTGTCCTGGCACAGCGAAGCTGCTGACAGCGTGTTCTTTGCTGTCTGCTCTTCCCACCAGGCAGCTCATAGCAAGACCTGGAGCACGGTCTCAGTTTTCAGATATTTTAATTTTTTTAAAAACAAAGAAATCCCAGAGCATCCTCTTCTAACGCAGCGTGGCTCTTGGCAGGTTTGCTCTTCTGTTTCAACGACTACAGCAACGCTCTGCTGGACCTCCACCTCCATTCCTTGCTGGCCGTGGCTATCTTTGCTGGAGCCCTCTGCGCCCTCCTGGAGGTGTTCATCCGAGACCACGTCATCCTGGAGACCGTCAGGACCAGCTCCTTCCTCCTCCAGGGCTCTTGGCTCTGGCAGGTCAGTGTGTCGCCGGCGGTCTCCTCCGAGCCGTGGGCTTTGCACCCAGGAGGGCAAGCGGAGGGGAGGGCTGCGCTGCCCTTTACGGCACGTTTCTTGGGGATAAACTTGTCAGCTGGGTGGAATTTCTTGGTAAATAAGAGGAGAAAATGAGGCTTAGTGCCAGAGCTGTCAGCATGGAGATGTGCACAGGTAATTTATGCAGCACGGACAAATCTGGGGTCGAAAGGGAAATTGGACTCCCACAAGGGTGGCAAACCACAATCGTGGCTTTTTTATTAGGTTCAATTTCTTCTTCTGTTTGTTCCAAGCAGCTGGAAATACCTGGAAATCTCTCACGTAATCACCCAGCTCTGGGTTTAGGGAGAAACACGCAGCCTGGCAACGCAGCCTTTGGGCTGTTGGCTTTTTCTGGGGATGCCGGGCTGCACGGCGAGCCCTGAGGCTTGTCCGCAGAGCACCCCTCTCCCCCCGAAACGCACCCCTGCGTCAGCCTGGGCAGGCAAGAATGCCTGGGGGTGCCGGGGGCAGTGGGCCAGGTGTTACTTGGGATGGCTGTGCCTCTAGCCCCGTAGTCAGCGGCAGCAGCACGGCTAAAATCAGGGGGAAGAGGGAGGAGGGATGCACTGACGCCCGACATCTCTTCCATCCGTGACCAGATCGGGTTTGTGCTGTCCCCTCCGTGGGGAGGACTGGGCTGGGATCAGACCGACCGCAGCAACTTCACGTTCCTCACCATGTGCTTCTGCTGGCACTACGTGGGAGCTCTCGCCGTCTTGGCAGCAAACTCCGCCGCGTCTCGCTGGTACGTGAGGGAGAGGGGTCCTGGGGGGGTCCCGGCACCGTGCACGAGCTGGGATGACCACGAGCAATACCTAGACCCAACGCTACCCTGGGAAATGCAGCCGCTGGCGTATCGTGGGATAAGAAAAGCGGGTGTCTATGCATGTCCAAGCATGGGCTGGTCCATGGCTTGGTGGGAACGGATGGGCTCGGTGCCACCCCAGAGCAGATGGTCCTCAGCAGCCTTCCCGAGCGGGCTGGGGTGAACCGACAGCTCTGGCCGCCCGTAAATTCCTGACACGCGCCGCTGTCCCTCCCGCAGCTGCAACGAGTCCTGCCAGCTGAAATTTGGGGACATGGACGTGGAGCTGGACTGCGGCGTGTGCATCCGCAGAGGCAACAAGAGCTCCAGCAGCGCCCTGCTGCCGGAGAGCGGCTCGGACGACAAGTGAGGCGGCGGCGGGCACGGAAACTGCTTCCCCGCCGGCTTCGAGCTCTTGAGACGAGGTTTTTTAATTAGTCTGGATAAACTACGCCGGCACTTGATGGTGGAGAGTCAGAACTGGGAGGCAGGACCCCGAAGGCTGAGCGCGGCGGGAGAAGCAAAGCCTTTCCCACGCGTTCCTTTTCACGGTAGCCGGAGCAAACCAGGCTCGTCCGGGAGGGAGTTTTTAATTTTCCGTGCTGCAGCTCGGGCTGTGAACGGCAGGACTGGTTTGCTGCTGGAGTCTAACCAGTGTGGCCAATTTGTCTATATATATATATTTTTTTTTTAACGTTGTTTTTGCTTCTGCTTCTGCAGAAGGGAGCCGAACCAGCGTTCAAAGCCGCCGGTGGCTGCCGCTCGCTCTGGTGTCAACGGAGGGGTTTTTGTACAAAGCTTGACATGCACAGAGTACACGTGATCACCAATAAAGTACTTCAACAAACCATCACGGTGGATCTCCTGAATGCAACGCCTTGAGATTGAAAGCACGGTTAAGGCGATGTCTGGCTTCGGAAGGGTTTTGGGGGGAGGTGAATGAAATTTCAGAGCGTGATTTAACGCGGCCAAATCCGCCTGGAGAAAGGGGTGGGTGGACACAGATGGCAGGGATGGGGGTTTTCCCCGTTGGCACCGGCGTTTCGCTGCTCTCTCGAGTGTTTTCGATCAGAATCCGAGAGGATGAGCTAGATAGATGAGGCAGCCTCCGCGCGAGAGGTGTTGGCGTGCCTGGGAGATGGGGTGTTTGCCGGGCAGGTTTCAGCTTGGAGAGGACCCTTGAAGCAAGACGATGTCTTCAGCCGGTCCGGGTCGGGCGCATGGATAATCCCGGTGAGTCCCCGAGAGCCGGGCTGTGCAGAGGGGGTGGTTTTTCTTGTCCTCTGACAGCTTTATTCCCTCTCTGGAGCCGGTCGCTACCGATGCGGAGGCAGAAACAGAAGCTTTCATTTCTCGGTGTCTGCTTTGCGCTCTTGGCGTCTAGGGCTGTGAGGGGTTTTGCTTCTCCTTGGGTCCTTCGTCTGGTTTGCAGCAGAGTAGCGCGGGGAGAGGCTTCCCTCCATCAAGATCAAAAAGCGGCTTCAGAAGACGTCGTTAAGCAGGGTTAGTGAAGGGATGGAAAGGTCATCAACAACGCTTCGAACCCTCGCGCCGTGCCCTTCGGTAAGGGCTGGGCTAGGTGAACAGGGCAGCACAACCAGCGTTGGTGGTGTTATTTCTTAATACCTTTGCCATCCTCCCCTATGATAGCAAGCGACAGCTCCATCTGAACATATCACTGCTGGTGTGCATGACGCCAAAAACTCTAGCAAATCTTAGGAGAAAAGGAAAAAACCTCACTGGCGCAAGGCGGTCGCAATTCCCGGCCCCGCAGGAGGTGCCTGGAAGAGTGAACACTTCGTATTTTGTTTTATTTCCTCCGTTGGGAGCAGGGCTGGGAGGAGACCGACGCTTCGTGCTGCTGGTGGCTCTCAAGAAAACAACCTTGAGGAGCGAAGAGACCGAGGCGAGTGCAGCGTTTTGGGCTCCCGTGTTGAACACACAGCCAGAGGGACATTACTTGGGGCTGTAAAGCAGGCTGGCACTCAGGACAAATGGCTTCTCCAGGATCTGGTGGGGCAGATGGCCATTAACTCGGGCTGATGTGGATCCCCCGCATGGGAGTGAGAGCTTCAAGTGTGCTCTGTGGAGGTGATGTGCGGTGGTTATTAATAACCCTCCTGGGACTCGCAGCGGGGTCATTCGGTCAACTCGTTATAGACTAGCTGCCATTAACGGGAAGCTTAGTGCATAGGTTATAACCCCAGGTACCACACTTTGATTGAAAAGAAAGGGGAAAAAAAAAACCCCTTTCCCCTTTGATTGACTAATACTAATTTTTTTCCTGTTTTTTCGTGCCCTGGTGGTATCTAGGTGATGCTGAACCCCTTCCTTACTGAGGTTTTCGCTACTTAAAATTTAGGTCTTCAGTGGGGATGTTTCTTCCTTCCTCGAATAAATGCAAGTAAGAGCAACTGGAGAGAGTCGAGCGGAGGGCTACGAGGATGATGAGGGGACTGGAGCATCTCTCCTACGAGGAGAGGCTGAGGGAGCTGGGCTTGTTCAGCCTGGAGAAGAGAAGGCTGACAGGGGACCTTAGAAATGCCTCTAAATATCTGCAGGGTGGGTGTCAGGAGGACGGGGACAGACTCTTTTCAGGGGTGCCCAGCGACAGGACAAGGGGCAATGGGCACAAACTGAGGCACAGGAAGTTCCAGCTGAACAGGAGGAAGAACTTCTTCCCTCTGAGGGTGATGGAGCCCTGGCCCAGGCTGCCCAGGGAGGCTGTGGAGTCTCCTTCTCTGGAGATATTCAAGACCCGCCTGGACGCGGTGCTGTGCAGGCTGCTCTGGGTGACCCTGCTTGGGCAGGGGGTTGGACTGGGTGACCCACAGAGGTCCCTTCCAACCCTGACCGTGATGTGATTCTGTGATGACCTAGCTCTGTGTGTGCTAACAAGATTCGTGGGACCACACTGAGCCTAAAGCCAACGCAGCAGGGTTTCTTCGAATGGGGCATGTGAAATCAGTGGCCATGTAGCTGGGCTATAGAGGAGCCCCATATCTGAGATAGGGCTAATGTTTGCTGGGTCAATGGAGTAGAGAGAAAAAATGAGATTATTGTGGCTGGGATCGCGTTGGTGGAGCAGTTCCTAGCTAGCCCACCCGTGGAATCGATACCCTCTATAAAAAGACTTTCACCCGAAGCGCTCTCTTCCAGCAAGGTGGATGTGCCCCTCCAGTGCTGATCTAACTGCACCGTACCACGCCGGCCAGGAACTAAGGTAATATTATTGGAATTTTAATCTTTGTTTCCTGTCTATTAGCTTAAAGAAACACTTAGACCGGCGTTTTTAATGGCAAATAGTCTGTGCTGCGCAATCGGACTCGGGGAATGGGTTGAGCTACCCGGAGCACGTGCACCCTGCAGCGTTTGGAAGGAACAGGGACCCTCGTGCTGCCAGATTTCAGTCGGTGAGTGGTTAAGGGCTGTAAGGAGGCTGCTGGAAGGGAAGATTAAGGTTTTTCCCCTTTTCCCAAACCCTCTGCTGTCAGGGACAGGCTTTTAGCTGGGAGGAACTGGCCGTGACAGCCCTCGGTAGAGCAGCTGGCGAATGCAAGGTGCGATTCGGGGTTCCCCCTCGCCACGGCTGGAGGGAGGAGAAGCTCGCTGGGACCGCGCGGAAAGGTGCTGCTGGAGGAGCCGATGTGCTCCGCGGGCTCTCGGTTCCCAGCGTCGCTACGCAAAGCTGCCTCTGGCCGAGAGACCTGCTGGAGATTCATGGTGTGAAGAGGGGTCGAAATGAGCACGTTAAGCACCACTGAAATCTGCTGTTTCAGTTCAGTGAGTGAATTTAGTTGCCAAACTTTGTGCAATTGCTGTTCAGAGGACAACTGGATTTCCAAGGTCACTTTCCTCTTCCAGAACTTTTTTTTTTTTAATCCTAGTGCACTTCTTGTCTATTAGTTCAAGTGATTTAAATAACAGCCGTGAGCAGCACGTGCTTACACATCCTCTGTAAGCACGCATCGCTCGAACCTCATCCAGAACTCACAGGCAAGGCTGCGTGCGGTACCAGCGCCCTGCAAGGAACAGTTTTTAGCAGTTTTAGCGAGGGCAGAGTAGAGAGGGAGGAGAACCTCCCTCGACCTGCTGGCCACACTCCTCTTAATGCACCCCAGATTTATTATATATATTTTATATATATACATTATACTTCTGGTTAGTAATATCTGCTTGCCTTACAGGACATGGTGAGCTTCACGCATTGTGTCTACCTGCCAAGACCGGTCTCGAGCTACCTGGTTGTGCCAGATGCCCGGCTTGTGCTGCTTCTGTTGGCATTCTGAACGCGAGCATCCTTCTCCCCCCCTGGGAAGCACCGCTGACGCTGGACCAGTACAGCCCTGTTGGTCACCCAAGAAGCTCCCAGGTCACCATCTTGCTGAGAGAAGGTTGTTTTCTTCGGTGGCTTCAGGTAAGTCCGCGCCCTCGTCACTCCTCAGGAGACCTCTGCTGCACGTGGATCGGCGTAGGAGGAACGTTGGTGAGACGGAGCCTCGCCAGCTTTCCCCAGCTACTGCTCCGCAGTTGGAGTTTTGATGCTGTGAAGATTCAGGCACCAAAACACTGTAGGCAGCCAGAGAACAGATGTGTGCACCGATAGCGGGGGTAAGCGCTTTCAACATTTCCATATAGCGAAGCTGAGGCCAACGAGTTTGTAATTACCTGTCCTACTGTTTTCCTTAAAACTTAGAAAATGACAGGTGTGAAACTGCTAAAATCTGGGAAACGTTTTGTCCTCTTTGTGCCGAGCAAACCTGAGGTTGGACTCGGAGTTCCCAGCTGCGCTAGCAGTCAGGTTTATCTCTCTGCGGCTTCTGGCTTGGTCTTCTGGCTTGGTCTTCTGGCTTCTTGCACGTGCTGAGGTGTGAGGTTGGGTATAAATATAAAGAAAGGTTGTTTGAAATGCTCAGTGTTATTGTTAGGACTTTGCTAGAAGCTGGTTAGATTGCATGTGCTGGGTGGAAACACCCCTGTGTTGATACTGTGGCGTGGGCATGAAATACCTGGATGAAGCCATGAGCTGCCAGTGCTGCTCGGGAAACGCAGCGCGAGCCGTTAATGCCGGCTCAAAAACTGGAATAGCTTTTATGAGCTGTTTTCCCTAACTTGTGCTGCAAGGATGAAAGAACAGCCATTGCCTCTCAGCTCCCAGCTCGCCTCCCCCGGCGCCTGTCATTGCCCCTCATTTCTCTAGACCCAGGAAGACACTGTTGGAAAATAAAACGTCTGTAAGCACCTGCTCTGTTGTGTGAGCTTAGTAGAAAGACAGTTTTTATTTGTGAATCTATCACATAACTTGTAATTTTTATTTGATTTGCAGCATAGTCATGAGACATCTGTTGCTGACCACCCGCCTATGAAGTGCCACCACTGCTCCCTGTGCCACTTCAACTGCTCCCTGTGCCACTTCAACTGCTCCATCACCGGGTGAGTGCCGTCACTGAGAAGCGACGGTGGAAATTATCTGCTTTGTTGGATTTTGGGGTTTTGTTGTGTCTTTTTTCCTTGTGGGCTAGCGGCAGATGGACAGAGTGCTGCTCTCTTTCATCCTCCCTGGGAGATCCTAGCTGCAACCCAACGGACAAAACCCACCCAGCCCCTGAACCGGTCTGGAAGAGCTCCCTGGAGACGCAGCGGCACCGCTCAAGCCAACGGCTTGCAGGAGCTGCCAGGGTCTTAACTACAGCTTGTCTCAAAAATGAGAAGTTTTATTCTTAAACCCTTTGTACACTGCAACTGGTTTAGCTTAGCTTAGCTTAAAAATTAAAATATTTGTCTTGGACAAACTGATTTTGTATTCTTCTGTATCTGACCAGTAGGGTTTTTGGGGGCACTGAGGTTAGGAGAACTTTTTTGGGGGTTTTTTCTCTGTGCTGTCGTTCTGCTTTAAGACAACACTGCAACAACTTTCTGTATTGCAGAAGCCCTTGGAAGATGCACCCAGAGAAGACAGTTGGCCTAAAGCCGTGCGTCTGCCTTGCTTTTCCCAGTGTATCCAAGGAAGGACAACGGAAGGACAACGGAAGAAGCTCAGCTGCTGGTTTTTTCTTACTGGCTGAAGGAACACTACATTATCCTGCACATCTGCAGCGACAGTTGAAGCTTGCTGATGTTGTTCTGTAGCAAAGCACAGGTAAATTTGAGATTTAAATGGCAAAAAGACAAAGGAATGGAGATGTTCTTTTACAGCTTAGCCCCTGGAGCCCCATCTGTAGCAGTCTGCTTAATTAACTAAATGATGAGGTATCACTTGAGCCCAGGACCTGAGCCCTGTGTGAGCTCACATCTTACTTGATTCCTGCTATAAACTTGTTTTCTACCTATTTTGGACCAGGCTGGAGCCCGCAGTGTCTCTCAGGCAGCATAAACATGACATTTTGTTGGCTCTCCGGGGGGCAAAGAAGAATTCAAGTCTGTGCATGTTTTGACAGCAAGCTTTTATTCTGTGTTCTCTGTTTTAGTCTAAGTGCTGTGTGCTTCCTCTTGTGCTTCAACAGGTAACAGGTGTAAGTAAGTGGAGAAGCTTCAGAATAAAAGATGACTTCTACCAATTGCTTGTTGCCTTTCACCTCATGCAGTTCAGGTGAAGAACTACATAAGGATACAGATGAAGGCATACACCTCTCTACAAGGAACTACCAACTCCAAGTCTGTTTACGTAAAACACAAACATAACAGCCCTAAAATAATTTAAAAGAAAATAAAGAAAAAGAAAAATTTTTTTTCTTCTGTATTTTTATTGTCTTTCTTTTCTTTTCTCTTATTATTTTCTTTCTTTTTTTCTTTTTATTTTACTTTTTATTTTCTTTTTACTTTCATTTTCTTTTATTCTTTATTTTTTTTCATTCTTTATTTTCTTTCTTTTACTCTTTAAAAACCACAATAATAATTAAAAAGTCCACCCCCAAAGTCCCCCCCAAGCCAAAAAACCAAAACGCATGAGATAGGTTCCAGCCTGACGTTTATTATGGTAAAAAGAAAAATTGCAGCCCCCCCCTCCCCTAGAGTTTACACATTAAAAAAAAAAAGGCACCCCCCACCACCAAAAAAAGAGACCAAGTCCTGCATTTTTATTCAGCTCGACCCAGTAAACCACCAAGCAGTACACACAGCCCCCCCATCATACATCTAAATACATAACCATGAGGATGTGCTACTGCCATTTCAGCACAAGAAAATTTAAACACCAGAGCCTTGTATGGTCCTGTGCTTTATCAGCCACAGACCTCTGAATCTTTCACGTGAGCCAAATTCTAAGTCCTTCGTGGCAAAAAAAAAAATCATAATTTCCATGCTGAAGCTTCTGCCCTTCTTCATAAAGATGTTTCAAGCATACCACTGAAGTAGTGCGTTGCTGGGTGGCCTCAACCCCATCCCTTACTGATTGATCATCCAGTCTAAAAAAGCAGAGAACACTGGAACATCTCAACAGAAGCCAATGTCTAAGTTCCTCATAAAATACATAAACCTGATGCACATGATACCCAATTTGGAGCACGCTGCTGGATACCAAAACAGATTTCTGGGGAAGAACCAACTCCACTAATGATTTTGGGTCACAGGAAATTCAAGCGTTCTCTTCTTTTTTGAAAAATAAACTTAAGCAAATCAGCCTGAAGCTAAAATACAAGGACTTCTCCGTTTTTCCTCATCTGTGGTGTGTAGTTCTTGGCTCATCATCCTGAAAAACGAAGGATGCCTCATGACGAAGCGCAGCAGCGTACTCTGTGATGTTCCTGGTATTCACCCTTCAAAACGAGGAGACAGCAGTGAGCAAAGAAATAATCAGAGAAAGGCACAAAACACATCATCATCTTCCCAGAGATCATCACATTGAACAGCCGTGGTACCCCAGCGCTCGGTCCAAACGCTGCCCCGGGATAGTCCCAGCCTGGCTCTGCTTCTCAGTAGCTGGACTGAGCTCCGCTGACTCACCCCAAGCTCGCGTCGCCAGCGAGAGTTCAAGGCAAAATTCAGCCCAGCAAAACCACGCAGCCAGACCGTCGCTTTGCCCGCAGTTGATTTCTTTTCCAGCATGGAACTACTCACGTGGCAACGAGCTGTTCTCCAAAGATGCTGCGTGAGGAGCATTGCCTGTTGAAAATGGACGTCCACAACTGCCTCTCCACAGGATAAGATGAAATCTCGCAGCCTGCAGAGCAGATTATCCCATTACACCAAAAAAAGCAACTATCAGGACCCTCACCTTGCTCAAATGACACCAAAGTAGCCTTCAGCATCGCAAGGACTGCATCCCCGGAAAAAAAGCTGCCCAGAAACAAGTACATTTGCCCAGTGGAAGGATAAAAGGACTGTTATGATGGAGCAGGAATTCACCTTTAGACTTTAAAGACCTCCTATAATAATTCACCGAGCTTTTCACGCCCCAAAACCCACGCAGAGGGGAAGCGGAGCCGCAGCAGCGTTCGGTTCACCCGCACAGCGACCTGCTCTGACTTCAGCGCAGGAGTTGTTGGGCGAGATGCCCTCCAGCAGTCCCTTCCAACCCACATTTCTCCACCAGCTGCAGGATTACTCCCTGCCACGCCGCAGCAAACGGTTATCGCTCACCTTGCGTTCGATCGCGCGGTGCCAGCCTCTGCTGCAGAAACCGGAGGCCCTGGCAAACACAGAGAAAAACCCAGGCAGAGACAAAAGCAGTTTAACACCTCTGCTTAACTAGATCACTTCGAGCGCTGCCTCTCCTTGCTGCACGTTTCAAGGCATGCCCTAGGGCCACCAAGCCCAGCTCCAGAAGGTGGTCAGCACCGGGTAGGCTTCCCAGCAGCTCCTCGGGGAGCACCAGCACGAAGCAGCCACCCTCCCTCTGCTCAGGAAGCCTTCAAACCCACTTTCTCTGAAGCAGCTGTGCTGTCAGCTAAAAAAAAAAAAAAACACAACACAAAAATCCACCCTGGCACCACTCAGACTGGAATTTTCCTACATTTTGAACTCAGCACACCCCTTCATCTCGGAGACCTTGCAGGAGGACGCGCTAAATTGTTACGACACAACCCAGCAGGGATATTCAATCCAACTCAGTCACAACTGCACCTTCCTCACCCAGCGTGAGCAGAACAAAAAGGCACCTCTCAGACACTCGAGAAGTAGGCTTTCCCCGGAGAGAATTCCAAAACAATTTAAGTTTGTATTTGTTTCTCCCAGTAGAAGGTGAATCCACGGCACAGAGCCCATGGGATGATGAGTAGCCACAAAACAGGACTGCAGGACAACCAGCCTCCGTCCTGGCATCGCCTCCCCAGAAATTTAAGATACAGCTGGAAGAGTCCCTGCCAAGCCGCAGGGTTGGCTAACGTGGACCTTCTCAAGGGGACGGCAGTTACCTGCTACTATGTCCTGTAAAAAAGGTCTTCCTCCTGGCCCTATGCTGCTCCTCTTAAAAGGTAAACAGAGCACTACTACTTTTTAAAATCACATTTTTCGCCCCTCTCTGCTGGGACATCAGCCCTTCCTCCGCACGGCTGACACCTGGGACACGTCTGAGCACCGATCTCCACGCGAACACTTCTAAACATTACTTTTCAGGAGCCGCAGTCAAAATCCATCATAAAGAATCGATCGCGAGCGCTTGGCAGCCTGCGCCAACGCATGTAACTAATAGACTTAGCTTCCAGCCTGACGTATTTATTTTGTAGGACTAACAGAATTTATCGAAGGAAAAATCTAATACCCAGATTCAATTCCGGAATTCACTCCACAGCCTCTGTCATTTGTTGCTCTTGCAGCTCACCCTACCTGAGGGTGCAGTCCAAGCAACAGCTTCGGACTGAAGATACGCTCTGGCATCGTTTGACTTAAATCTACAGTTTAAAAATCAAAACTCTCTCCCAAGTAGTTGTGACAAGCCAACAGCCGGCGTTTTCTAGGACAGCATCTGTTCTTTCCTGCAGAGTCTGAATAATTCAACCAGAGCACGGAAGCTCCGGTGGAACCAAGGAGAAGCAGGACACGCGATCGTTTCCCATTTCCTCCTACCTCCTCTCCCTGCTCTTCATCAGACCTACGGGGAACCGCTCCGGTCAGCGCGTGGGAAGATCCATTCTGTCCCTCGGCCTCCCAAAACGGCGTTCAAGCAGCGGTGACTCTTGGTCGTTTCTCTGAGATGCGAGAGAGGAGGAATCTGCCTTCGGGGTCACACTTCAAAGCAGGAAAACAGACGAGGAACGATATATGGCAGCAGAGACAGCCGTCAGCTCTACAGCCCGTTTGTTTTAGGTGCCCTGGAAGAGAAAATGACACCAAACAGTTCAGTTATTTCTGAGTGCAGCCGCCACGCCACCCAAACCCGCTCCCCCACCAGCTGGACCCGTTCCTACGGCTCGCGGGGCAGCGCGAGGCGGATGGCCGAGCGGCAGGAACCGCTTGCTTTTTGCCACTCGCTCCAAGCCGGCCAGGCCCCAAACAGCAGCATTTGGAAGTCCCACAAAAGCCTCTGGGCATGGCTGTAAATTCTCAGTGCCAGCACACTCCCTGTCACCGAAGCAGAGGTGGGCAAAACGGCGGGGAAAGGGTCTCTGTGGGTTTGGGGAGGGCATGGCGGGAGGAGAGCGAAACTTCCGCGAGCCCGTGAATAAAGAGAAGAGACCATCTGGAAGTTAAAGTGTTTATTGATGTGTTTAAACTTTGTACATTCCCCACAGACCACACTAAGGAGTTTGCAGGTAAATCTGTGCATAGTGGGAAGAGACACGGAAGGGGGAAGAAAAAAATAAAGTCACAGGGAAAATAGAAAAAATACACCACAGGTTACCAGAACCTCCAGATTTAAAAAAGCCGTGAGCATTAACACCAACTATACAAGCATGACGAAGACATGACGGTGAGTGGAACAACACCCCTTTTGTTCTTCTCGGGGCCTCTGCATCCAATTTCCCTTCACGCGGGCAGCACCCCTTTCCCAACCGACCCCTCTCTTCGCCCCAGCAAGCGACCTGCTGGTGTCATCACCCCAGTTAAAGCGGACGCCACGCTCCTCAGCTCCCCAGGTACTGATGATTGCAGTGATTTGTCATTTCTGGGCAAACACCCCACGCCGTGCCTACGGCCCGACACCACCGAAAGAGATGCAAAGGCTCACAAACCCACGTCCCTCAACTACTTACCGCGCTGGCGAGGCAGGAGAGCTGGGGGAAGTTAGGAAGCAGTAGCAAGAGGGGGGCTGTTAATGCCAGGTGAGTACTGAAGGAAACTGGTTCAGAACGGAGGATTTAAATTCAATACCAGGAGCTTTCCAACTCTAGAGCAGAACTGAATCTGGAAGGGGAATGTGCAGACCCCAGTATGCACAAACCATGTTCTAACATTCCACTAGAATAACTATGAACAGAGATGCTAGAAGCCTTTTAACTCCTTGCCTCCAGGGAGCCTGGATTCCTAGAGCCCACACTGCTAAGCAGCAGGGTGCACACCACTGGCAGATGAGGATGGGGGGATTTTGCTTTTTTTTTTTTTTTTCTCTTTTTCTTTTTTTTTCTCGTTATAAGGATTTTTGTTAGTTCCCATTCCCAATTGCTTCCTTGCTTATGCTGTCATAGTCCCTATCCCTAAATTAATCTCTTCGCAACTCCCGGCGAAATTCATTTAAAAAAAAAAAAAAAAAGAAAAAAAAAGGAAAACAGAATACTGCTTTATATATAAAAGCCAAAATGACTGAAGAGCCACAACTGTCTCCTTTTTTACAAGGCGGGCTGGCACAAGTGACCCTCAATATACAGGTGGTCTATCAGAAATAAAAATCAACATTTCCCATTTTATATATATAGAGCTTGTATCAGACAACAGTACAACGGAACTGGTATTGTTCAGATTACTAAAAAAAAAAAAAGGAAAACTACATCTCAGTCAAATATCTGCAATAGATCCATTTTTCCCATTTAAGGAGATTTATATATCATATTGTTATATTATCATTTCTTCACCCATTTAAAAGAATGGAAATTGCAACTCTACAGTAGTAATTATAGTCTTAATGATCCAGGAGTTCTGAATGTAAGATGAAGTCCTCTCGAAGCAACTGTTGGTCAGTAGTTGATCCAAAACGCTGGACCACTTTGGCCCTCTGCCCTGCTCCTTTCCCGGCCAGGGCTGTCGTATCTTCACCTCTCCTATATCTGCATCTGCTCCAGGTATTTGTAAGTGGGGTTCTCGTAGCCGTGGTTTTGCATCTTGCTCAGATGCCGCTCTTCTGGGGTAAGCATCGGGTCAACCTTTAGAAAAGCCAGATGAATACTGGTCAAAGGAGGGACTTGCAGGCCTTATTTCACAGTAACAACAACCAACAGACAAACGCTGGGTAGATATCGCGGCAAGCAGTAAATTGGGAAAAAAAGGTAAGCCACAAGAAAAGGATTCGCTTCAGGGAGTTCCTCGTTTGGGTGCTAACACCCCCTGCCTGCCCTTGGCTCTTTGGGGATGCTCTCCACAAATATCTGAAGAACTTAGCTGATGTTACAAACTGGGAACCTGCTTCTCCCATCAGCAGGCCGGTACAATTTTACCCATTGGCCCGGCAAAGGGGAAAAGCCACTTTCTCCAGACTCCATTAAGTTGTCACCAGAAACGTGCACGCTGGGAGCCGAAGGAAGAAGGAACACCTCCTCGGCGTCCGGCCGAGCGTTACCTGAGTTGGGAGGACGAATCGCTGCAGACTGACCGACTTACTCTCCTGCTAAAGATACCGCCTGAAAAGCTCATTTACTGCTAAATCCTATCCTGACCCAGACGGGGAAGCCTGATTGAAATCCTCGTGATAAGCGAACGCCGCTGTGCAGTGACGGGTCCCAGCACGGCAGGCTGACGACCAACACCTGCATACTAATAAATAAGCAACCAAGATGTTGGCATCTGCAGAGTTAAGTCACAGAATCACAGAATGGTTGGGGTTGGCAGGGACCTCTGTGGGTCATCTCGTCCAACCCCCTGCCGAAGCAGGGTCACCCAGAGCAGGCTGCACAGGACCTCGTCCAGGCGGGTCTGGAATATCTCCAGAGAAGGAGACTCCACAACCTCCCTGGGCAGCCTGGGCCAGTCCCACCTAGCTAGGAGCAGAGCCCTCCACGGCTTGGCAGCTCCTGCCATCTTCACCCCCAACACACGACGTGATTCAACGCCGACTATTTCCATCCTCAGTTACGGAGCAGGAGCTGTTTCTCACCTCCACAATCCCATGGCTGATGGTCCCGTACTGCCTCTTCCTCAGCATCACCAAGCTGATGACTACGACGGTAGCTATGGCAACGGCAATCACCAACAGACCGATAAGGGCGCTGCTGCTGAAACTGAAGTCATCGCGCAGGGAGCTGTCGTTGTCCTGGAGGGACGAAAACAACGGAGCGGGTAGAGGAAGAGCGACGCGGGACAGGCACTGCTAAACGCAAACCTAAGAGGTGGCCACCGGTAAGGTCTTCAACCGTCTGTGGTATCAAGACACGACCGATTACACTAGACAGCGCAAATATTTCACTTCTAAATATTTCACCAGCGGAATAATGACCACAAAGTTGCTTCCCAGCTTGGGCATTCTGGACAGGCACCGGCCCACACCGCTGTCCTATCCCACAAAACACTTTCCCAATGGAAGAGCCAGGTTACGTAATCACAGAATAGTAGGGGTTGGAAGGGACCTCTGTGGGTCACCCAGTCCAACCCCCTGCCCAAGCAGGGTCACCCAGAGCAGGCTGCACAGCACCGCGTCCAGGTGGGGCTGGAATATCTCCAGAGAAGGAGACTCCACAGCCTCCCTGGGCAGCCTGGGCGAGGGCTCCGTCACCCTCAGAGGGAAGAAGTTCTTCCTCATGTTCAGACGGAACTTCCTGTGCCTCAGTTTGTGCCCATTGCCCCTTGTCCTGTCGCTGGGCACCACTGAAAAGAGCTTGGCCCCATCCTCCTGACACCCACCCTTAGTTAGGTTAGTATCTAACGTGGGTTTACTGGTTACATCTTTAGGCAGAAAGGCCGTACTCCATGACCTCCCAGAGCAGCGTCGAGGCACCAGACCCCGAATTCAGTAACACGCAGGAAACGAAATCCAGCTTCAGGCATCTGCCGATCGCTGGACTCGGTGACCACGTACTTACCGGCTCGTCCACCAGCCCGCCAACACGCTCCGCGTTGAAAATCATTTCCTTCACATCCAGGGTTTCATCAATTACCTGAAAACGGGCACAGAAGCGTTTTATGAAAGGAGCCGTACAAAACCGGTGGGAGAAGGAATACGAAGGCAGACAAGAGACCTTTAACAAATACTAGCAAAGGCTCGAACCACCTACCATCCTCCCCCTGCTCTCAACAGCGTGGGATGTTCTCCAGCTTCTGAAGCCACCTGAGTACTGCAACCATCTGGCCACCCAGACTACCTCCAACTAAAGACCCAGATGAAAACCCAGGTCCTAGCCTCGGACACAGCACTTCTGTCGCGTAAGATCTAACCTGTGGCTTTAAAACAATTTCAAAAGGAAACTCTCACAAGCTGACTTTTTTTTTTTTATTTAAAACCCAGGGAACTGAGGCAAGTCGGCCGCCACTCTGACCTAGTGAACTCTCTACGGTGTAGACGGAGCTAATACCTACTGGATTCACTCGCCTTCAGGAGGTTGTAAGGCCTTTCTCGCCATGAAAAATAGGCAGGACAACAGATGGAGCCCGCCAGCGTTCGGTGCCCTCAGACCGCAGCTACCTAGCTAAAACAAAGGCGTCTCAAGGGCTCTCCACCCGGGAAAGCCACGACTAAATCGGACGCCTCTCCAGCTCAGACCGCCAAAGATCTAGATCTGTCTCCTTCCCTCACCCTCCCACCCTCCTGATGCTGATCAGTATTAAGAGCCCGCAACAGTCAGAAAACTCTCTCCCCCACACCATATGGGTAAGGAACGCGCTGACATTCTGTAAGCAGGAAGGAGGCATGGAAACAAGCCACCGCTATTAATTAGTGTCCACGGCAGGCTTCACGTCACAGAATAAAGGTGGAGGGCTCACCACATTTTCATCCACTTTGTTCTTGCTGTTAATCACTTTTTCTTCAGCGCCAATCAGCCCGTCCAACTCGGTCATGCCAGAACCTGCACCGCGAGAGGAAAGCGGGGAGCGTCAGTCAGCCCTCGGTGACACCTCGGAAGCGTTACCTACTCTCTGTAGAGCTGCCATGGCTAGCGTGATTAACCGCACCGACCGCCGATTATTAATCTGTCTTCATGCTGTTGTGTCAGAAGGGGAGCTCATAAGCTATGCTACAGTGACGAGTGATTGGGGGGGGTTCTGTTAATGAGGGGAAATGAGGTGGCAATGAGAGGAACAGACAAGACTCGCCAACAACAGGCTGAGGTGTCAATCCAGAAATACCACACTGTTCAAGTGCTGCTGTGAGAGAAGGCCCGAGGCAACACACAACGGGAACGGTGAGCGCGCGGCTCCTTTCTGCAAACGTCACGCCGGGTCCCCACCGCCTCAGCGTGACCCCCGTGACGGAAGCACACATCTCCGCCCCGCCGGGAGCCGCACGCTCAGCAGCACCCGGTTCTTTCCACCCCAAGCCCGTCAGCAAGCGCCTCGGGAATGGGGATTTCAAGGTCGCCCAGCACGGCTCTGTAACGAGCTGATGTCCCGTATCTGGCACGAGCCCAGAAACCATAAATCCCAGGGCACGGGAGGAGCAAAGAACTGCACCAGCCTTTGTACCAGAACATCACTCACCCAGTTCTAGGCTGAAACTAGCACAGGCTCCGGAGAAGAATATCAATTAACACAAGGCGGCTGCTCTGCATAAACTGTTTTGATCTGAAGGGTTTACAAACAGAGCAGATCAATAACAGAAGAGCCTAGTGCAAGATACTCAGACCTAACATAACAGAGCAAGCCAGGAGAACGCCAGCTTCCCATCACCAGCAGGGACAACGTAACGTCCTTCACCACACCTACGCCTCCCTAATGCAACAGCAGGAGGACGGCGAAGCCTCAGACCTACAGCGGGGTCTCTCCAACGAGGAGGTATTACCACAGCACCGAACGCTTTGCCGGCGACCGCACGCACCTCTCCACAAGCTGCTGAGCTTGCAGGTTGCCTAAGACATTCTGTCAACTGCTGCTGAAGTTGGCAGCGCCTTCTTCGATGAGATGCAAGAAAAGGCCAGTTGGCTCCACGGCAGGTTTTTACAGCGACGAGCTTTTACCGCCTGAAAATGCCACAGCAACGCACGTTTCACTCCACCTCCTCCCGAAAGCAGCATCTCGGGTTTTAGTGCGTCCCCTTTTCCCGTACGGTTCTTTGGAGCCAGTAATCAGATTCCGAGCACGGCCAAGACTGCCAGTCTGGCTTCTCACGGCCGTCAGAGCAGGTCATGTTATTGTGGAAGTCAATGATTGGGATTTTCTGGAGAGATCAGCCACAAACCGTTTTCAGAGAACTACTCTGTTGGCTTTTGGCCTACGGCTGCTTTACTCAATTCTCGGGAGCCAACGCCGCGCAGTCTCCAGGGCTGGGAGCTCAGCTGCTGCACTGAGCTTTGCTGTTTGTCACGGAGGGCTGGACCAAACAACAGACCCAGCTCGACGTAGCTCAAAGGCACACTTGAGATATACTTCCCAGGGGAAAAAAACCCCACACAAGCACACAAAAAAAACCCAACCACCCCAAACTCCCCAGCAGCCCTCCTGAAACGAAAAGTGCAGGATGTAATCTTGCCCTCAAATCATCAGAAACTCTTCCGTTTACCCAAACGGGGAGAACCAGCCTCTGTTTATCATTTTTAAGTCAAGAAAGCAGTTGTCCACAAAAGAAAAAAAAAAAAACCAAAACCAAACTAAAGGCTGTCCCAATTCTTTCCAGAGCAGGCAGCACACTGAATTAGCTGTACACTATTCCACAAGAGGGATGAAGGTGACTTACATTCGTAGAGAAACGCTACGTAATGAGAATAGTTTCAAGCTATGTGGCCTTCACCACGTTACAGAACTATTTGTGTTCATATTAAATGGTTATGAGCAAAATCCGCTGCTCTCCTCTGAGATTCTGCACAGCGTATCTGGAACCAAAGGCAGACTGAAATGCTGGGTTTGCTCCCCACCCATAGCACATGGACCACTGCGCTGCAAGAGCATTTTTGGAATTAGCCTTCCATTTCTACTTCGGGAACTACACCTGTGGCCAACATTTCTACGCCGCTCTTCAAGGCCAGGCCAGCCCCTTTTTAGCCAGGTAGGGAGTTCCTGCAGAACAAATCATGAGCTAAAGGAGAAATGGACAATCACACGGGACTTTGCTAGAACGGAGAACGTGGGAAAAGGCCATGCCGAGGAGACCACAAAGAAGGAATCTCCTAATTTATCTGTCCCAGACCAGCCGCACTCTGTAATACCTGTGAGGACACTTAGCTGGGAAACACAGCCTATGCCTGCTGCAGCGCTCTCATTCCTAGTTCAGTGCTGTCATCGAGCGGTGAGGACCAATTCCAGAGCAGGCAGAAGAGCCTCTAGACTACTGACCGTCAGCACCGCGAGGTTTGTTCTGAGAAGTGTGGAACACGAGTACACAGGGAGAGATGCAAAGTACTGCACGGCTGCAGCCAGCCTGCGAGGCCCACAGCTCCTGAGAGCAAAGAAGCCACTTCACGCACTCCGAGAAGCTTGTGAGCCCATCAGGGAGGAACATACACAATCAATCAGACGCTCAGACTAGCTCGTTTCTTTAACGCTAGGTCTAAACAAGCATAATCGAAAGTTACTGATCTAAATGTGAGCGGGGAAATGAAAATAAAGGTGAGTATGAAACTAACATGAAGCTATCAAACACACTGAGAAGGTAGGAGAGTGATCGAAAGCACTGTGAGGGAGCAGCTTAAAACCAACCTTTTTTCATTGGATGGTACAAATCCGGCTGAGGATCTAGCAGGAGGGAAAACAAAAACAAAAATAGCAGAGAAAGGAGATTAAGAGAGAAAGGAAAAAAGGCTTGCGCATGATTTCTGACTCAGACCCTGGGAAAAGCTTTTAGTCTACAGCTTTCTTTAAGCTCAGGACTCTGTTCAAGCATTTTCAAAATAAACACACACGCACACGCCAGCTGTCAACACCCGCCAATACAAAAAAATATAGATATACGTTTGAAAATGAAAAAAAGAAAAGAAAAGCAAAACAGTTCCTGCAACCCTTCAGCAGGTCACAGCACACAGACTTAATATTACATGACAGCGTTTCGGTTAAAGACTGAAGGTGAATTCCAGAGTCAAGCCACGCGGTAAAAAATTCAACACTCCCTGCAACACGGAAAGAGACAAAACATTTCCGCAAAGAGAAGATTCAGAAAATCAAGAGAGCAGCTCAGTGAGAATTACTAGCAGCCATGCCTCTTTCCAACGGGCAGAGCCTGAGGAGTACTGCTGAGGCAACTGCTCTGCTCTTCGGTCACCCCAAGGGACGGAGCTTTCTGCGCCACCGAGCTGAGCACACCGGCTAAGGAAAAGCACCGACGCTCTGTAAAGCCAGCGAACCCGATTTTCAGTTCCGCATACCTTCGCTTTCAGGCAAGGCTGGGAAGGTTTTCACCTGGAACGGACGGAAAGGTTTGCCCTCCGGGGGAATTTCTTCGCTCTCCTCCGAGCTCACTCTCACGTCCACCTGGGATTCAGAAATGGAGGATGTGAACTGATCCATGTCCGCACGCTGCTCCTGCAGCAGCTCATCTGAAAGGAGCAAGAGGAAATATTACACAGACCGCACGGAGCCTGGCAGGAACAGAAAGGGGCAGATGGTTTGAACCTAGCTGAGGAAGGGCTGCAGGGGAACACTGTTCGGGGCTGCCAAGTTATCTGATCTTCAACGCTCTGAAGGCTCACCTGGAATTCTCAGTAAAGGCGTTGGCTACAAATGCACGCCAATAAAGGCCAAGAGGTTTGATGTGGCAAGAGGTTTTGGCAAGATGGGATTAAACCCCCACAAAGCGGGAAAGCATCTGCTTATTTTTATGGACCTTTTTCGTCTCCCTTTGAGAGAGCGCTTGCTATTCTGGATGTCATTGACTTTTTTTGAACGGACAGCGAAAGTTCTCGGAAACAAGCTAAGCCCAAGGGCTCGTTGTTGAGGGCATCCCCTCAAAGGAGCTGGCAGTCTTTCTGGAGCCCCCTTCACCTGACAGAAAAGCCTGTAGTCTACCGCAGCGGCACGGGAGCTGGCGCACCGAGACACTCACCAATCTCATCCTGGATTTCTTCAGCCACATATGGCACCTTGTAGAGCAGAGACAAGCTTTGATTCATCCGCTCCTCAATCACATGGAGATGTGTCATCACCTGCAAATGTACAAGGGCGTGTTGGAGTAGGCAAAGACTGTCAGTCACTTGGCTGCTACCGGCACGTCACTCATTTAATAAAGTACCTACTACTGGTGGATCTGCTCTGACCAGCAATAGACTGGGACACTGGTCCATTTCTCTGACCGATGCTCTTAACGCGTCGCGCTTCACTGGAACTGGCCGTTTCTACACGGCACGCCCAGTGTTTTGGGAAAGGCTGGGGGTGGGAGAGAGGATTCAGCAGACTCTTGCTGTGCCCAGCTCTCCACTGGAAACCCTACCACTGGTATTTCCCGTGTGCCAGATACGGTCATAATTTATTTCCTGCAGCAGCTACAAGCAAGTGCTTTAGTAAATGGATTATCATTCCTGACGACCAGAAGAGATACGTGCAAAGTGAGCAGACAATATTATTTATCAACCCTGGTTTCAGAACAAAGGTGCCTTTCAGAACAACGGTGGCATTACATTCGTCTTACGCCCGCTACACCCGCCCACCAGCAACAGCGTCCTCCCTTTATTTGAGAAATAACTTCAAACTCTACGCCACCTCAGATCGCTCTTCCCTAGCATATTAAATCCACTGGTGAAGTCAAGCCTGACCTGAAGAGGGTGCTGCATAATCAGGGATCACGCGGACCAAGAAAACCATTGATATGGGCGGCCAGATGTTGGGAAAAGCTAAGGAGTTGAACGGACCTGCTTTGCAGTCTGACGTGCACCTGACCTTTAAAAGCAAGGATGAAAGCTATTTAATTTTACATGTGGCAGCTTGTCAATCAAGGGAATCGATGGAGGAGCTTAAAGTGCATCTGAAAAGTAAAGCGAATGGAAATTGAACTGTACCACCCACACGCCTCGCATGTCGATTTGTTGACACTGCAGCCTTCAGAAGGAATTAAGGACTGCTTCGGTTTTAGCTCAAGAACACAGTTCACACACTGCCTCTCGGGCTTTGGCAGCATCAGAACAAAGGGTCAGGGCGGACTGCGCTCGCTATGCTAAGCTGCCTCTGCAGGCACCATCACGTATTCCGCCCCGCAAGCCAAACACCAGCTTGTAAACACCGCAACTGCTACCACCTCTTCCTGAGGACGCGCAGCTTGGTAAGAACCACAGAACCAGTGGCAGACACCCCGAGAGACCAGAGCTGCCGGCACACCGCTCGCACCCAGGAACAACACGAAACCCATGGGAGCAGGCACCTCCAAGAGCGAGGTTCGCTTCCGGAAACTGCCTGCAACACGACTCTACGCCTCGCCAGAGCTGACCGCGACCGACTCCAGTCCCTGTCTTACTCTTAAACCTGAACGACCTGGATGAAGAGTTAGAATGTACCCTCAGCAAGTTTGCTGACGACACCAAACTGGGAGGTGTGGTAGATACACCAGAAGGCTGTGCTGCCATTCAGCGTGACCTGGATAGGCTGGAAAGCTGGGCAGAGAGGAACCTGATGAGGTTCAGCAAGGGCAAGGGCAGGGTCCTGCACCTGGGGAGGAACAACCTCATGCACCAGTACAGGCTTGGGCTGGACCTGCTGGAGAGCAGCTCTGCGGAGAGGGACCTGGGTGTCCTGGTGGACGACAGGTTAACCATGAGCCAGCAGTGTGCCCTGGCTGCCAAGAAAGCCAGTGGGATCCTGGGGTGCATCAAGAAGAGTGTGGCCAGCAGGACGAGGGAGGTTCTCCTTCCCCTCTACACTGCCCTGGTGAGGCCTCATCTGGAGTACTGTGTCCAGTTCTGGGCTCCCCAGTTCAAGAAAGATGAGGAGCTACTGGAGAGAGTCCAGCGGAGGGCTACAAGGATGGTGAGGGGACTGGAGCATCTCCCCTACAAGGAGAGGTTGAGGGAACTGGGCTTGTTCAGCCTGAAGAAGAGAAGGCTGTGAGGGGACCTTAGAAATGCCTACAAATATCTGAAGGGTGGGTGTCAGGAGGATGGGGCCAAGCTCTTTTCAGTGGTGCCCAGTGACAGGACAAGGGGCAATGGGCACAAACTGAGGCACAGGAAGCTCCGTCTGAACATGAGGAAGAACTTCTTCCCTCTGAGGGTGACGGAGCACTGGAACAGGCTGCCCAGGGAGGCTGTGGAGTCTCCTTCTCTGGAGATATCCAAGACCCGCCTGGACAAGGTCCTGTGCAGCCTGCTGTAGGTGACCCTGCTTCGGCAGGGGGGTTGGACTAGATGACCCACAGAGGTCCCTTCCAACCCCTACTATTCTGTGATTCTGTGATACTTCCTCCTACTGGTTACGCAACCAAATAATAAAGCATTTTTTTCCTCAGTGCCTATTTCCTTCCATCTGGCAGCACTGGATGTGCCCCACCGCACTGTCTCTTTGCAGCTCTCCTTTCTTTTCTGTTCTTGAGTCTCTCTCACGCATTACAGAATTCAAAGACGTCTCAAAGCAGCAGGCCAGCCACTAACCGGGGCTGGTAAAACACAGACTACGCTCCTAAAGCTGTGCCTGGACGGTCAGTTCTCTCTGCTCCTCTCTGAACACGTGAAAGGACATACACTTACAGACATCTTTCAACAGGCCGTTCTAAATCTGAATCTTAGTTAGGTCTTTCAACATATCTCTAACAATTTTAAAAGCAGGTTGTAAAAAATGACAACATAATTCAAAATCGTTGTGGAATATCTGCAACTACTCTTACAAGCGCCCTGGCCAGGTCTGACACCCACTTGAAGCAGCACAGTCACACACACTACCCAGCTGAAGCAAAAATGACTTTCTGGCTGTTCAGGAGTAAAACACACTGCAACAGCTCAAAATAAACCCATCCAAACAGACTTTCTAACACAGCTAACAATGATGACCAAGCGGTTGGCAAAGGTTGTGTATTATACTTTGGAATCAAGGCAGGGACTCTGCAGAGGCACAAGAGAATTCCCACAAACCCAAAGCACAGGCATCATGAAGAACAAGCCTCACCAAAGGAAAAAATGAGAAGCCTATTCAAGGCTAACCGAGTCCCCAGCAAATAACGCCACGGGAGCTTGATAAAAAGAAACACTAAAATGATACTGAACTACTTGTAAACCCCCAGCCTTGTCATGGCAACAAACAACAGTTCATGGCTAAGATGAGATGTTCCGTGGTAGTGCCTCAATCCCCAATTTTTAATAGTTAAGTACCATGGAAAATCATACGGACAGCTTATCTGGGGACAGGCAACACACACGGAGTGGGAGATCTCTGCACAAGCACAAGAAGTTGCTATAGCACCCAGCAAATCAGTGCGAGGACTCGACGCGTAGCTTCTAGAGTCTCCAACAGCCAGGGCTGGCTTACAATGCCTCCCTTGACAGCAACATTCTCCTACCTGAGATTTCATCTGCGCAGCCTTTTCTGGGTCGACTGCCAGGACGTGCTGGTAATGGCGGATGGTGTGCAGACGGTCCTTGTTCTCAGCACGAACGTAGCGCTTCAGAGCTTGCAGGATGCGGTGGGGCTGCAGGATTTGAGGACGGGAAGAGTTCAAACCCGTTTGATTCCAATACAACTCACAGCTTTGTTACTGGACAGATCAATCGCCTGCACTAACCTCTTAAGATATTTTCTTTTTAAATTAGGTCTGTTTGACTCAGAACACTACGCCTTATGGACACTAAACCATTTGGAGGTTTTTTTTAACCAGGCAGAAAGTTAAGTGAGTCAATTAGGAGACCCACTGCGAGGTCTTCAGCCCAAACTGCCGCGAGAGTGAAGGCTTTACTGGGAACCTGCTCCCAGAACCTGCCCCGCTAGGTCACAGGCAGTCTTCTCACCAAGCCATTCCCACCTTTCACCCAACCCAGGGCTTCCCTGCTATAAAAACTCATCGCAAAGAAACTCACCCGCGGCGGGTCAGCCTGCAGGGCAGCCAGGTAGTTCTCCAGAGCAATGCGACGGCGATCGTTCAACATGGCTTCCACACGAGCCAGGTGAGTTTCCACAAGCTGCTGCTTCTCACTTGCTGCCTCTTTCTCCAGAGATTTCACCATTGCCTGGAAGTGCTGGAACAAAGAAAGGAGGCTGCATGAAATACGCTGTATGCATCAGGGTCACCTATTCTCACTCACGTAACTCTTTAGAGCAAATGGCGCCTGTCACACTGCATGTCCTCGGCATTTACAGTTGGAGAGAAGGGCATGGACACATGCTGATGCAGATTTCATCTTTGCAAACTCCACAGAGACAATCTGCCTTCCAAAGTTCCTTCACAACCCGTTTGAAAGGTCTGAAGAGGGCACGTGGCCTTGCAGACAAAGATCGTGTTGACGCTGGGAGACCCAGACTGTACTGAACGAACGTCACTGTATTAACTCTTACCCTCACCCCTGAAATATGGGAACAGGATAGCTCCCTCAGCCTACAGCCATCAACCTGAACCAGCAAAAGTTTACAAAGGTATTGCATAGGGGATTGCTCATCAGCACTCCTTCAGATCAAATCTCTATACGTTCTATTAGAAAGGTCATAACTCAACATCTCCAAATGAGCCAGAAAAGTCCATTAAGCCTTGTTACATTTCAACAGAGATGATGGAAAACTCTTTTGGACTCACAGTGGCTTACGTTAAAAAATGTAGAGAGAAAACCGTGTTCCAGGATAAAATCCAAAATGGGCTTAAAAGCTGGAGTCAGTCCCTTAGTCGTATATTGGTTTGAGGGACCTTCATACAGCTGTCCCTGCCAGAAGAGCCTGCCTCTAACAATTCCACGCTGAGAATATCCTTGATTAACTTCACAGTCTAACTGAACTCTTCTCATAAGGCAGAAGATTGGCATTTTGGCAGCAAACCAGCTTTATCTGCTGCCTAAGTGGTTTTCACTAAGCCTGCCCAAACAGGAAACGCACGTCCAGAGAGTCAGGGCCAACCCGAACCGGGCTGCGAGGCCACTCGTTAGTGCAGAACAGGCCAAAGGTCTGAAGTTACAATTTGGCTCTGCTGTCGCCATGCTTGAGGGGTGAGATAGCTTCCTAGTACTGGGCTTAGGAAAGAACCTGGCACAGTATCGGATCATCTCCAGCTTTAAGAACAAAGCACACAATTGAATCCAATCTCCTCTGAAAGGCAGCTGTTGACAGAACAGGAAAGCTGTTCTTCCAGCTCAGTCGTCTTTTGGCTTTGAATATTAGCACCGCTCGTTTCATTTAGGGAGAAGACAAAGGCCAAGCACCAGTAACTTTCCTCTTCAGATCCTTCAGCTCTTACCTGAATGAGAGTCTGCCTTTCTGCCTTGGGCAGATTTACGGCTTGGTGTTCTGCCTCCTCCCATTCCTTTTTCACCTGCACAAGAAAAGGACAGAACACATCAACAAGACCCAAATTTACATCTGATTTTCGTGAGCTAATTTGCCTTCACAGGCAGATCCTTGTACAGCCCGGCTAGGTTTTGAAGGCACAGAAGAGCTGCTGTGGGGCTTAAACCTAGCACTACTGCCCTGTGTGCAGCAAGCCAAGTGTTCCCAGTGATCCCTCTGTCCCAACACTTTGAAGAAATAAAAATCTAACTGCCACAGCGTGGTCCTATTGCAAGAATCACGCAGAAGGCTGGTGACTGGCAAGGAAGTCAGTTCACCACCCACCCGTCCAGAAAAGCACGGGCAGCAGCTACGCAGCGGAGCACTAAAGACTAAAGCGAGACGCTCACCCGGTCCATGCGGTTGTGGTGTCTGACCTCCAGCTGCTCCTTCGCCTTCTGGAAGCGGGCATGTTCGTTGTCATCGGCTGGGGTTTCAAAGTAGACGTCCACATCGTCAGTCGGCACTGCAAGGAGAGGGTAAAGGTGAGTGGAGGTTCGGAAACCCGTCATCCTGGATTGCACAGGACAGGTAGGGAGAGGAATCTCCATGCCCGCATAATTAACAATCTGGCAGGCCGAGTTTAGTGAACCCGCCACCTACCAGGAGTCCATTTTGGTATCTTTAAGCTGCCAATTTACTGCACACCACCAGTTAGTTACATCATCCCCAAAACACAGGAAAGCACTGCGGCAACCAGCACCTGGTCGGTCTTCGCATTAGTTCTGAGACGAGCATTATTCAGCTCCAGCAAGAGAATGACTTGGATTGCAGAATAAAGGACTTGTTTTCTCTTCCCTTTCACAGTGGCTTTGGATAGTTTAAATGCCATTTTGTGCATTAGCTGTTCGCTGACAAGCTGGCTCCAGACATCATTAATATGATTAGGGAGCCTGACAATAAATCTGCACAAAACACTACCCGGTATTTTACACTCCAACCCTACCTTCCCTACCAGATGCACCATGCAAGACTAACAGGCAACGATATCAGACGAGACAGCCACAGAAGGAGGCTCAGTGTGACAAACTGACTGGTCCAATAAACTGGACGGTTTGTATCTTTAAGACATTCAAATCCAACATGGGGAGAAATAAAATTTCAGGACCGACAGTTTCAAGCATCTGCAAAATCCACAACAGGGGCTCTGTGCTCCACACAGGGCAGTTTAGGAGACGCTGAACCACGCTTCTGTGCTACAGTTTTAGAAACTGCACATGCCAGAGCCCTTTCTGAAAGGATCTACAGCAAACACGATGCACTGCGTTGTTGCCCTTGAGCAGAGGGAGGGCAGAAAGGGAAAATTAAGGCAACCTGTCAAACCTTTTAGTAATATGAGTGGGGACAAAACCTCCAACACGTCACTGAAAGACAGCATGCTTCAGAAAAAAAAAATCTACCTCGCAGGCTGGCACGCACCTGAATCCACAAACCTTTACCCTAACTAGGGAAGGAGGGAAGAAGGGGAAAGAACTACGGCATGCAAGGGGCAATGTCAGATCAGCACGGTATTCCGGGCCTGCTCGTGGCATTTCTGAACCAAGCTGGGACACAGAGGACTCTCTTTTCCAGCCTCACATCCCTCTGGAACAGGACAAACTTTTGTACAAAAAGCTCCTGACATCCGCATCTTTTCTTTCACCACTTCAGTTAGATCAGCCCGATCTAAAGCACTTGCATGAAGGCCATTTGGTAAACAGGATTATGGCTGCATAGTCAGACTGCCAAGCCCCAGATAACACAAAAAGCCTTTCAAAAAAGCTTTAATGGTAGCTGAAGTGGAAGTGCTGGAGTTCAACAATAAGATTAATAAGAAGGTTAAAATGTTTTTGGTAGTTTCATCATCTGACATAAAAGCCAGTTGAAATTGGTGCCAAAAACCTCAAGCTCTCAAAAATGCAGGGATTGAGTCACGATTCGTGCTTCAAACCGAGCTGAAAGTGGGAATCTGATTTCTGTGCCACTTCTCTGATATCTTCCCCAAAATACAATAGCAAGAAGACGCCCACTACCAGGAGAATGGTGAGCAGCAGCCTGCTTTTCAGGACCAGCTGGTCACACATACGCACGGTAACACGACCGGGGAAAGCAAATGCTTGCTTCCATGTACTTGGAAAAAAACCCAGTTGTGCAAACAGGCAAGCTCTGTGTCTTCACAAGAGGTTAGAGACAGCCCCCGGTCCCTGCTATAGATCTGGAAGATGACAAGCCAGCCCTCAGCAAGAGCTGCAAGCCAGCGGTGAGCACAGACAGCACACGCCGAGAGCCACCTTCCCCTGGAAAGCTCACCCTGCAGACCCAGAGAAGCGGAGACAAGAGGAGACTGCTGCAAAAGGACAGACAGAACTGCTGCAGACACCAGAACCAAAGGGACGAGCTACACACGTACCCTCCCTCGACCTAGGCAAGGAGGAGGAGACACCAAACGCCAGACAGACAGAGGCCAGCCGCACAAGGGCCAGAGGGAGGCAGGACTTACTCATCTTTTTACACACAGCCATACAATACTCCTCTGACTCAAAATTGTTCCTGTTGCCTCCGCAGCCTCCATATATAAAGCGAATGCATTTTCTCTTGTTAGGGTCGAAGTACCAACGAGGCATCACAGCCCGGCAGGGCCCTGTCATCGCCTCCTGGGAGCAGACAGCTGTGTGGAGACGGGTTAGAACATGAGCTAGTGAGGAGCACAAGGCCTCGCCGACCGACTTACACAGAGCAGCGGTGCCTCTAGTTCACACCTCCTTCTGGGGCACCAGCGCCGGCCTCAGCATCGCTGCTTCACCAACCAAAGGGCTTCTGTCAGTTTTGGGAGGGGGGTTTAACACTGCGAAGCATCCATCGCAAGGCGCAGCAGCGGGCTACCCGAGCGGTGGTCCCAGCACGGAGCGCTCATCTCTGAGAGCGATTCCTCCTCAGCTAGAGGCTGAAACAGCAAGGATCTGTCTTGCTGATGCCACAGCACTACGCCTCGGGTGTCCCAGGGGTAGGGCCTCCACCGCATAAAACCAACATGATGGAAAGAAAACCCCATCAGGGCCGCTTAAAGCGTTCAAAGATGCCCCGTTCCGCTGCGCTCTGCCTGGACAGACACTTCACATCTTAAAGGCGAGGTGTACGAGCAAGTGAAAAGGCAGGCTAAGCAAAAGGAACACGATCGCCATGGCAATCTCAGCTGCTAGGTTTTTCGGTTTTGCAACATCTATATGCTAAATACTGAAACTGCAGGTAGCCACGGCACGTGGACTGCTTCACAAGCAGCAGGGAATACAAGCAGCTGGGCTATTCTGAGGCAAGAGAACAGCTACGGCGCGTAAGTTAGCAACTGTTTGTGGTACTTCAGGGGGAAAAAAGGCTGTGTACCCCCAAAACAGACACCCCAACCACATTGTTTCAAGCCTGTTTCAACACCTGCAGATCTCTAACAGCCCTGTACGTATAGGAGCTAAGCCTTGTTTCAGTGAGTAAAATTATCTGCAGCATGCTGGCGTTGTACCAAAACGATGCAAGAACTGCTGGCAATGATTCAGTGATCTGTAGCTAATTGAATTTCACTCCCTCTCCCCTCCTCCTTCCTCTGCAGACACTTCTACACGTAAAGTATAGGGCACCGTAGAACGCTGAGGCACCACACCATCAGCAGATGCCCTCTGCAATGGCACCCACCACTTAACAAAAGCTACCACAAGTATAGTATAGATTACTACTGCACTAAGTATATATTGCTCATATAATAAAAGTGGGCCAACTGCGTTGGCTGACTTTCTTTCATCAGAGAAGGGTTTATGTGAAGGCTATTAAGGCAGCACCATGTATCTTTCTCAGCTTTAAGAGGCCAGATGGCACCTTTATGCCACCCTCTGCAGAGTACGGCCCGCCATTTTAAGCTTCCTTTTCCTAAGCTGGTATAAAACACAAATTCCAAGGTAACCACCCAAAACTATGATTTCAAATTCTCAGTGTACCCCAAATTCCTCTAAGATTTTTCAAAATGAGCCTATGCACGTACGGTTTTCTGACTCGACAGTGCACCTTCACGAAGGTGCTCGTGCAACGCGCCAGACACCGGGCTTCCTGCCAGCAGAGCTGCTGTTTATCTGGAAACATATGGCCCGTGCTCTCGAGAGTTAATTTCCACACTTGAAACATAAGCATCATCAGCTTTCCTCTGTTTGCTAACTTCTCTGGCAAATAAAACTTCCAAGTGGTGTTTATTGACTTGATCGAAAACCCGTCACCAACTGACAGCCACCAAGAACGCTCGCAGGGAAGCAAGAGGCCTCCAGGCTAGAACGCGTCTTACATTTCATATCGCTGCTGACTTCTTTTTCGGGAACAGCCTTGTCGCTGCTAGGCTCTGTGGGGGTCTCTTCATTGTAATCGTCAACTTTGTAGCTATCATAATAGTAATCACGATCTTCTACCACCTCCTCCTCCTCCTCTTCGCCTTCGTCTTCTCCATCCTCATCTTCCTCCACGGCTGTTCCTGTGAAGTCTTCTACACCTGCCTCTGTAGGGAACTCGCTGAAGGGATACAGTTCAGTTAGGGGGTAAAAGTTAAGGCTAATCACTTCGCAGCCAACCTCTGACGTACCAGAATAATGATTCTCTTATCAATTGGTCTAGAATCTCAGGAGATGGGAAAAATAAATGTACTGGCTATTGATCAGCCCCATCAACGGCAGCAACGGGACTTCGCTCCTTACAGACACGCCTGCTATGAGAGGCAGAGCTTCTCCACGCCCCTGACTTATTGGGAGTTTCCTTGTATTCTCTCATCAGCTGCTTTTCAATATGCAAAAGCCTACCGTATTTGGGGGACTGTAGCAACCAGACAGCCTTTCTGACTGTCTGCGGATGAAGGGAGGGGGGCTGTTCAGCTCCTGCAGTAACAGGAGCTGTGCAAAGCCATTTGTCCTTCTGCAAGGCTTTTTCAGGCTCAGGAGACTCCTTGGGGAAACTCAAAAGCATGGAAATTCTCATTTCAATCCTCGCCCATAAAAGAGTCACTGTGTGAAATATTCACATACAGCAGCTTCACATAGAATCATAGAATGGTTTGGGTTGGAAGGGACCTTAAGGATCATCCGGTTCCAACCCCCCTGCCATGGACAGGGACATCTTCCACTAGACCAGGTTGCTCAGAGCTCCATCCAACCTGGCCTTGAACACTGCCAGGGAGGGGGCAGCCACAGCTTCTCTGGGCAACCTGTGCCAGGGCCTCACCACCCTCATGGGGAAGAATTTCTTCCTGGTATCTATTCTAAATCTGCCCTCTTTAACATCTATGCCGATAAGAACCCTACCTTTTATAAAGGTCATAGTCCTCATCCTCGTCTTCATCCTCTTCCTCTTTGGACAGCGCCTCATCCACAACCTTCGTCTGAGGACAACACACATATTCTGTTCCGTGGAACTGGTCTACTCCACAGGGCAGCAGCATGCCGTAACTGTGCAGGATCATCCCTTCTGTCAGACAGGCCTGGAAGAGGAGCCCATTCACGTCAGTTTAGCAGCACGCTCTTGCTTTGGATCAAAGTTTGCCTACCATAGGTCCCAAGATGCCACCAATGGTCTACATTTCACAGCAAAAAAGACAACAGCAACACACGACTTCAGTCTAAATATCAAAGGAAAATGGATTTGAAACGTGAGCTTAAGCACAATCCCCAGAAAAGTTCCGGATTCGGAGGCGTGCAGTGCTTCCTGGTGTTAACGTGTCCAACACCCCCCAGCCCCTGACAATCTGTCAGCCTGGCTACGTTCAGGAAAAATAGCTAGAAGTTTCGTGCCAACTCAAGGGAGGGAGCACTTGAAAGCAACAGAACTGCTGTTTGCTTTTCTGGGCTGGCCATTTCATTAAGCTTTATCTATTAAACTTTACATTGGAGTCAGTGAATAATCGCTTAAATGGACTTTGTGTCAAGATTCTTTTAACATGCTGTAGATGAAAATCAATCAGATAATTCAAGAAAAAGCCAAATGCAAACTGTGATTAGACATTATGTCTATACCCTTCGCTT
Organism: Opisthocomus hoazin; assembly: GCF_030867145.1. NCBI lineage: Eukaryota > Metazoa > Chordata > Aves > Opisthocomiformes > Opisthocomidae > Opisthocomus > Opisthocomus hoazin. The sequence goes on along the minus strand of NC_134437.1, from coordinate 6,868,297 downwards.
AAGCGAAGGAAATATATGGCTTTGAGGTGCCCCAGAAAAGAATGAGGTAAGAAAGGCTGTATTATGTACATCAGAACCCTTTGTGTTCTGCTTTGTTCCACGACAGATGTAAAATGAGCCAAGTATTTCTGGAAAAGTTCTCCACCTATGCTGAAAGCAAGCGATTTTTATATTTGCTAGACGTTAACAAGTTTATCCAAAATGAAAAGGCTATTTCTCTAGCACAGCTTTATTTAGACGGGTTTTTGCTCCTGGGATTTTAAAGAAATAGGAAGTTTAACTGGCGCACCCTTAACCTCATTTTTACGAGCAGAATCACAACTAAACATCGGGTTGCTGTTTCTACAAAATGTAAAATCTGTGCATACGCTCTTGTTTTTATTACCCCCAGCTCAAATGGGCGTGCAGAGAATTTGCAACATTTCTGCTAGTCAGATTAAAAAAAAAAAACCACCACCACAAAAAAGCCCACGGGCTAGATTTATTCTGAGAAGATAATCCATCTCTTATGTAAAACCTCCACTAATCAGTCACCACGGAACTCAGACTGTCCCCAGGCAAGCACTGCCAACCAAATCCCCTGCAGCAGCAGGTACATTAACGCAAAATGTGCAAGAAAAATCGGAAGCATCCTCTGAGCGCTGTAGCTCTCTACCCTGGAAAGACGGACGAGCCGCTGGTTGAAGCAATATCCTAAAGACCTGATTTCAGCTCCCAGCTCCCTCCTAGAGGATGGTCTTTGGCAAGGTACTTAGGACAGCTTTTCACGAGGGAAGAGTAGCTCTGCTATCTACACAGGTTTTTTCAGTCGCTGGGGTACTTTTACATTTTTATTTCATTGCTCTCTGCCTCAGTCCGCAGGCTGCAACACAGCAATAACAGACCCCAGCGATAAACGCTGTTGTGCTCCAACACTACAAGCATCCAAGCAGACAGAGCCAGCATAAACGTTCCTGTTACCTCTTTCGCCACCGTGTGCCAGTGCTGATGGCTTTCACACACCCCCATCCGCTCCTTGTGGAAGAACCGGCACTTCTCTGGCACCAGGAGGACATCGCTCACGAACTCGCCCACTGAAAAACAAGAAACGTCCACAGGTCGCTCGTCCCACCGCACGCATCCGGCTCCCAGCAGAAAACAAAGCCAGCAGCAGAAGTCCCAGCAAAGGACCCTTCGTTGCAAGTGCCTTAAGTCTGGTACATTCCTAGTGGGGACAGGCCAGATCAGCAGCTACCTCTGAACATTTACAGAAAAACGGAGCCTTGGAGCTTCCAAGGTAAAAAACAGGAGTAGGGGCTGATGGCTGAAACATTATGCAAACCCTAAGGCTGTACCGAAGGCAAAGTTTACCATGCCAGTTAATAAATAGTTGTTCGTGGAACAGACAGGATTGACCAGAGAGATTTCATGCAAATCTTGGAAAAGATTGCATCTGCACACGGAAGTTTTCAAACCACTTCATCATCCATTTCTAAACGAGCTGCGTCGTATCAAAGCTGGTTCACGCTGTCTGCTGCTGTAACAGCTTGGAAAGTTTTAGGTGCCACGAGTGTTATCTATGTTTTCAGTATCTGGGCGTCTGAGCAAGTCTGGTTTGGTTTGGTTTGGTTTTGTTTCCAGATGGTTTAATTCAGGACCGACTGCAGTACATTCCCTGACTCGGACAGCCTGAACCAAAAACACACAGAGCTGGGAAAAAAAAACCTCTACCCCCCCCCCCCCCCCCCAATAAAAGCAGAAGCAGAGTCAGCAAATGCACTGCATTCCAACATCGAGATAACCACAGCCTCACCAGCATGATGAAGTTTTGGCACCATCTTAAAACCAGACTTTTGCTTTTGAGGAAGGCAGGAGAGAGAGAGAATCCATCTGCTCTACAGACTGTGTTATTAGTTGGACTTCCAAGCTATCTAGCCTCCATTTCCACCACAACTCAGCTTGGTATCAGAACTATACGAGCATTACTTTCTGTGCGTAGCCCTCAAGTCCTAACAAACACTGCCACTGGCATCCAGAATGTGAGATTTTCTCCAAGCTGAGATTTTTCTTCCTTGCAGATTTAAATGCCACATCCAGTAATCTTAAAATAGGGAGATATCTTGATACTCTGAGCAGGCCAGGAAAAGATCTTCAGTCCCAGTGTTTCAAAGCACCACCCTCTGCACGTATGACTGGCAGCTTAAGGAGTCATTTGTTAACATTTGAGAAAAGCTTTTTAAGTCAAAGGCCTTTTCTCACAGAGTCTCCAGGGAGCAGAACTGTTTGTCCAACCAATCTTCGACACTATCTTTTCTATATAAATTTTAGTATTTTGCGTGATTAATTTTTTTGCAGCCCCTTAGTCTTGATACCAAAGGCTACGGACACTTCTCCTACGCACTATAACCAAGTCAAGTAGAGTTCAGGGACAAATTATCTGATGACAGTGCAAGATAATGAAATCAACTAGCATTCATCATCCCTGTTCATTTAGTTAAAAATTTAAACTAATAGACACAACAGAGAAATCATGTTCCCCGTTTTCTTATCTCAAAACAGGACAGAATTTGGAGTTAATAATCTTTCCTCCTTCCCTCTCAGGAGAGGTTTAAATGCTTCTGATAACCAAGCTAAAACCGACCAAACTCTAAAATCAAGAGACTGTGTGGTTCTGGGAACTGAAGGGAGAAGACTCAAACTGATCAAATGCCCTAATCAGCAACAAAACCCAGCCACTACACAGCTATTTTGAAAAACACTGAATCCTAGCACCGTCACGTGAGACACACAGAAGGTTCTCCCAGTCCACCCACGAACTGGAAAACCCTTACATGCTGCACATCAATGGACACCTTCCCCACTCATGGCCAGTGCTATCCAAATAGCAAAATCCTCTCCCTTTTCAGATCAGAGCAGACGTAAGAGGTGTTCCCATGCCACCCAGCAGCTCAGCCAGAACTGCCAGCAGTTTGCCTTTTCACACCTCACCAAGCTCAGCCCTGCTCCCATCAGCCTTTTGTCACCTTTCTTTTACAGTTCGGTGAGAGGGCTAATGGGTTCTCCTCTTCCTCCCCCCTTCACCTTTGAAATACAAAAGGGCTTTCACGGGTGGGGGGAGGCAGGAGGAGGTTAAACGTGGTATGACAGCAAGAGCCTACCTCAAGATAGCCTGTGCTTTAAGGCAGCAAGGGAGACACAAGCAGGAACGGCAACACAAAAACACGGTTCAACGAGAATCAAAAAGTCATATGTACCCCAGAGAAACACATCACCCATTTACAGCAGGCCATCTGCGGACTGCTGAAGTCAACGAGAAGGTGTTTTATGCATCTACAGACCACCGGCCTGCAGCTCGGCTCTGAAGACCAAGGCTGCCTCGCAGGCTGGGCCGAACAAGTCAAGAACATTGTGCAAGACGCTAATCACAAACTTTAACAGATAGTTTAGCGCTTATCAAATTTTAGGGCAGTGCCACTAAAATCAGCTTATTTTTCAGCTGGAGAATAGGCTTGGGGGAGGATTATTTCTAAAAGAGATGACTCCTCATAAATCCAGAGGTCTTGCTTTCATCTTTATTTCCACAAGTTCTCAGTATAATCAGCTGGGTTTGGCTGCTTCTCAAACTCCAACTTTCACGTCTTTCACCCAGGACGCACCCACACCACGCTGCCTTTTTTACGAAGCGCTTTCTGATCCCGTCTAGCAGAGGGTATTATGTACAGGAGGACTGTACCCTCACGGTTCTGCAGACTTGCTTGTGTCCTCCTGTGTCAAACCACACGCTCACCTGAGATACGGACACGAACTACGAAAACCGATTCCCCTCAAACGCTCCCAGCAATCAGGCTCTCCGAGACCGCACAAGCCTTCTCGCAAAACAAGTCTTTTCCAGTGGATAACCAAAAAGAGATTCAGCCAGCTGAGACTAAGCTTACTAGTAAGCACCCATGCGGTGCAGCAGAGTGTCAGGCACAGGCTACAGGTCAAAAGCCGCAAGGTAAACGAGCTAAACACGCGGCCCGATACAAGCGGGTGGACAGGTTCTGGAAAGCACCATGAAATCCATCACAGTTTAGCTCATATTCTTTCACAGTTCAAAGTGGGGACGTGGGATCCAGCTGCAAGAAGCAGGGCCTCTTTCAAACAGCGAAGTTTAAATATAGTCGTTGAAATAGAATAGAGATCTCTCGCCAAGACCAAAGCAGGAAGCCTGAACACACTGAGCATTTAAGTCTCCAAGGCAACAAAATATTAAAGCTCCACAAAAATAGGATCAGAGTATTAAGTCCCAATGTCTTTGTGATACTCAAATACAATAGCCTTCAGGTTTTTATGGCAGTTGCAGAGAGAATGGGGATTTCTTTTTCACGCCAGGCACCATTATTCCACCACAGCTGTTATCAAGCTGTCGATCCGTTCGAGAAAGGCAGAGTTCCATCTTGTGGAAATAAAAACGCTTAAGTGGAAGCTGGACGTGGAAATGGCAACCTGATCTGAGAGAAGCCTCATAAACCCCGTAAGACGCCAGGAGGCAATTCTTTGCTCCTCCCACCAGAATGCACCAACACATCCCAGCACGCACTCACCCAGGCACTTGTAGGGTACGACTATATGAGTGTGGCCTTTGCACTGCTTCTTCCCTCGCTTGCACCAGCTGTCGATGCTGACGGGTTGGTTGGCTTCCACAACGTTCGTAATCTGGAGGTCTGGATACATCTGTTCAACAAGATGCAGAGAGAGGTTTCTCTCCAGAAAGGACAAAGAATGTGCAAAGTGGCTCCTAACCAGAAGCAGCAAGGCTGATTCTCTACACAAAAACAAGTTCACATTGGCCCACGGACACACATTCTCTCCTGGATCAAGCTTACAACAGCTGAAGACATAAAAAAGCCCCCAGCCGTTTGTCACATCAGGCTTGAGAAACAGAACATGTCATCGCTTCTCTGCGGCAGGAGAAAGCCAGGTTGGGGCAAGAGCCTTCATCAGCATCAAGCTGAGGAGCCCGGCTTTGCGAGGTAGCGGAGAAGCATTTACCTGTTCTGTTCCGTCTGGTGCACCACGATTCCCTCTGCAAGAGGGCAATCACCAACACACAGGGTTCAGTAACGCCTTCAGACTCTCGCCACTTGTCAAGCTAATGATGGACCCACCTCCTCAGGTTTCCTTGTGCCTGCTCCACTGACGGTGGATTAATACGATCCCTGTGTCCTGCTCGAGTTCTCAAGTCCGGATACTGACTTATATTTAGGCTTCCGCTACGTGAATCAAATGTAGCCCCAGTTATATCAGCCTTGCAAAACAGTTTTAAACATTTTCCAGTCCAGACATGGTGTGCTCTATCACTTTCCCATTTAAAAAACCCATTCCTTGTAGTATCTCACGTGCCTCCCACCTCAGAGGAGCAACTAAAAACACTTACCAAGGCCAATATGCTACAGTGTACCTGAAGCACACCAAAAGGACATTATTTTTTTTTTACAATGAGCATGGGGAGCCTAAAAACATGGTCAACATTTTGATGGGAATATTTTTCTAGTATTCTGGCCGATCTGAACGCATCTCTGAGAACAACACAGCCACATTCTAATTAGAACAGGTGTCAGGCTCCATTTTGCCCAAGACGGAACAGATGCCGGTTAGCTGGCTCAGAGGCAGAACACATGAAGAAACCCACGCAAACACAGACAGGGATACCTCTCTGACTTACAGACCAAGTCACCTTCTGTGGCAGCGTAAGCTGGTCTAAATCAGGGGTAGCTCCTAAATCCCACTGCAGCGTCCTCCCTGCTCTTCCCGGGCAGTGCAGTGAGACAGCTCAGGGAACTGAGCTAGTCAAACGCAAGCTAACCCCTCGCAGGGTTCATTTGCAACTAAATGGCTAAATTGGAATCCAATTCCTTCGCAGCAGCGAAGATTCAGGATCACAGAGAAAAACTCACCTCCTGGCAGTACTGCAGAATCTCTTCCTTCGCTCCAAAGCAGCTCTTGGTCCCAGAAGTGTCAGGTTCCCATTTCCCAGTCTGGATATTCACATGCATATTTAGCTTCCCGCAGAACATGGCGATCTGAGGCTCTGCCACCGCAAACCCTGTCCCAGCGTTGGCTGCGAGCGCCTGCGAAGACAAACGAAAACAAAACACGTCGATTGCTTTATCTGATGGAAAGCAGAACAACTCAGAGAACCAGAAACCCCCTGGCATCTTCTCAGAGAGCTCCCGCTTAATCCGGATTAGCAGTGGGGGCTTGCAAACCTATTTTGTAACCATGTTGCTTAAAGCTGGTGAGCCCACACCAAGTTTTCACCAGCAAGGTGTTTGTTTTTCCAGACTCTGCTTTTATTATTGCAACAACAGCTTACCAAAACAAAAAACAAGAGTAATTCACTCTTCAAGGCTGCGCCCACAAAGGCTAAAACAAATGTCTGAAAAACTTCAACCCATATTTGAAGATAAAGAACTAATACTAATAACTTTTGGCAGGACACTTCTGTGAGGTTATACACAAGGCATACACTGCTACTACTAATAAAACGACTGCTTCCCACTGCAAGAATGCTGCTCGGAGTTCGAAGCCATGTGTTCCTCCTGAAATCTTCAAACACTTGGGACAGAAACACCCAAGCTTCTTGCCCAAACCTACAAGTAAAGATGATTTCTGCTGAGTCAGAAAAACGTAGCTGTTGCAACCAGCTCCTCGCCGCCCGCTGTCTCTCATTCCCCCCCTGCGCCAGCAGACAAAAACCCAGCCCCACGTTCGGGTCAAACTGCAAACCGATCAATGAAAACAAGGTCAGGCTCCCTTTCTGAAACCTTGCTGGCTGACCAAAAGAAGAAAAAGGGGATTAAATTCAATTGCAGAGTTGGGGTTTTTCTGAAAAGACTGAGTGGATGCCGGGAGCTGAACATCCTCTCCCTACATAACTACTCGCTGTTGTCAAAGAAAAAAAGAAAAGAGGAGGTATGAGGCAAAAACCAGATGAACTCCAAAATCGCAAGCTCTTTAAGGTGTTTAGGGGAATGAAATCTATTTCAGCTACTCAAGACAAGGCAGCTTAGACACAGCAATACACAGAGGCTTCAAAGGGCCCTGCTGCCCCTAAGCTGCTTTTTTCCTGGCAGGCAGCACTACCCTCGGCCACCAGCCCTGCCTTCATATTTCACCTTTCCAGCACTCAAAAATGCAGACATTACCGTGGGCACCGGTCACTCCCTACTGCCCGCAGACCCCCATCAACTTATATCAATACGTGTAGTGCCTAAAGCAAATAAAGCAGCAAAGAGAAGAATTCAACTGGACAACCCCTGTGCCCAGCTCCCAGTTGCTGGGTATCGGGGAAAAAACTAACTCCATCCTAATTAGCCCACTTTTCCCCCTCCCTGTTGACACAGGGAATCACCACCTGGAGATAAGACACTCCACCACCCAAAGGGTCAAGGATTGTTTAGCGCTGAACCCACGGCTAGTGCTTGGGGGGCAAGCCCAACTGCAGACACAAAAGCATAAATTCACATCCCAACTTGAGAAAAATTACGCCTTGAGCTTGAAGAGCCATTCAACTGCACATTACTTAAGAGAAAGTCTTACACAAGCGGCTGCTTACAAATATCTGCAGGGTGGGTGTCAGGAGGATGGGGCCAAGCTCTTTTCAGTGGTGCCCAGTGACAGGACAAGGGGCAACGGGCACAAACTGAGGCACATGAAGTTCCATCTGAACATGAGGAAGAACTTCTTCCCTCTGAGGGTGACAGAGCACTGGAACAGGCTGCCCAGGGAGGTTGTGGAGTCTCCTTCTCTGGAGATATTCAAGACCCGCCTGGACAAGGTCCTGTGCAGCCTGCTGTAGGTGACCCTGCTTTGGCAGGAGGGTTGGACTGGGTGACCCACAGAGGTCCCTTCCAACCCCTACAATTCTGTGATTCTGTTGACTCTCACCCCTTCACCCACCAGATGCTCACCGGAGCAAATCTCAGCACAGATCACAAAGCAATGAAATACTGAACTGTACCTAACAGATACCGGCATCAGTGCCCCGGTAATGAAACGCTCCCCGGTTCCTACACACTGTGAAGCTCAGCGTAGGTACATCTGCTGTACCCTGCTCTGACGGAGAGGAGACAGTTACACACTTCAGGTACAGGAGGACTTCTGATGAATACTCGGAGGCTGGGTAACAGGGCGCAATAACTTCGTTCTTTCAGCCATCAACGCATTTAATGAACACGTGCTTCTGACAGGCGCTGCCCGAGCCCACCTGGTGAAACCTGGGCTCTTGCATCGCCCTCCTCACTGCTGTATCGTTTCAGAAGGGCAAACAGATGCGGAATGATCCCCCATAACTCTCTAAACACACGAATTTTCTAGGAGGGTCTCTTTATCTTTCTCCAAACACACACCGCTTTGGTACCAACCACCACTTTCCAGAGAGCACAAGACTTGACGTGTTGAAGGAAACAATCCGCAGCGCAATTTTGTTTTATGACAACACCGCAACCACATCCAAGCACCGAGCTGAACTCTGAACAAAAAGAAATGCACGATCAAGCATTAACCCTTGCGAGAACAATACGGCGCATCAAAAGAGAATAAAATATACATGTTATGAAAGGCTTGGAGGATCATTAGCATCGCCCATGCTTGGAATCTGGGTTCTTCAAAGCCAACTCCACAAGCACGCAGCAAAACAAGGTAACTGCATAAGCAGGCGAGGTGCAGGCTCCATCCCGAGCGGCACAAACATCCATCAGCAACCCGTGCACAGCAGCTCTGGCAGGAGCAAAGCTCCTGTTCAAACACATACCGACCTCCTGAAATCATGACCACCCCCTGTTTACATACTGACGCCAGCTCCTGTTTATTTTCGCCGTCCCTCCGGCCTGACACCTCGGCACGGTGGCGAAGGTATCGTTCCTCCTCCGCGGATTGCTCACATAGTTTGCATATCAGTCGGGTGCTGTTGCCGTAGCTACCAGAACTGCTCAGCCCCAACTCGCAGCTGAACAAACGAGACTAATTACCCGCTTGATTTCACCACTTTTAATCAAATGGAAGAAGCCTTTTCTTGAATTGCACGGTTGAGTAAGTTAATGAACTTTGATATGCACAAGTCGAATCTTTAACCCCGGGACCCGCAAGGTGAGATTTTTGAGTAGAGGGCTTCAGTTTTCCACCCCTGACAATCCGCTCCAGCCACCAAGAGTTTCACACTTCTGTCTCATCCTACCTGTAATGAGAAAACTCGGCACCGCAAACATCACCCTTGTGATGAGGCCACACCTTTAACCCTGCTACTTAATCAGTGAAGAAAATCAACTACAAGAGTTTGGTAGGACAAAGTCCTTTTCTGTCGCTCTCCACAATGGCCTTCGGTGTACCAAAAATCAGAGCAGATCACCCAGGCTGACGATGCCCGAGGTCAGCGAGGCTGCATTCAAGCACCGTTCTGCAAAAGCAGCGTTGAGGAACATGCCAGCCAGCACGAAGCTTGGGATAAAGCCATGCCCTTAGTTAAGCTCTTCAGTGCTTCAGAGAACTCACCCGTTCCACATTGCAGAGGGATGAACGAACTGACAGCACGTTATTTTCTTCGGGAATTTCGCAGCCATAAATGGAAGCAGCCGCCTCTTTTGGTGCCGAGGAGCAGCTATTCAATCTCTTAAATAAGCAGACAGCTCGGGAGAGGCACCATACACATAATGGAAGAGATTTCATCCAGTTGTGTACGTCCTCAGCGAACATTATTTCAGTAGCTATTATCCTATTAATATATATCCTTAACCCGAAAGCAAGATGAATGTTACTTGGGAAAAGACTGTTAAATAAACCATTGCTTTCCTCACTGGCACTTGCATTTACAGGATGTTTCATGATAAATTCCACTCTGCCTTTTGGTGTAATACTGTAATCCACTTGGCTTTCCAATACCAAAGAAGTATTTGATTCCACAAACACATAAATCTCTGGCCAGTCAATGTCAGTTAAATTCCTCACCCTGTCATGCAGTGCCTGATTTACAGCCCCGAAACACTGGAATTCAAACCTCTAAATCTGCTTCTGCCCTGATGGAAGTGTCTCTGGCCGAGTATCCAATCTTTTATTTACTCCTAGCCTCTTCCGCTTGCGACAGAGGGTTTGATCAGCGAGCTTTACTCACCCGGAGGCCTCGGTTCTATGCTCTAGAAAAGGGTCACACCTTTTCTTCCTGCAAGTATCTACCATCTCTAAGGAGGGATGCAAGGCTAGAGAGATTATAGGCACCACACAGCACAAGGATGTTCTTTACGGAGGATTTTTTGTGATTTTAAGTTGTTTCTGCTCTCTTGGGTTCCTCTACTTCAACGCTGGGAACAACACCACATAGCAATTCCTCTCAACTTATGTAAAATCAGGAGTATTTCACATCTACCCTTGAAGAGTATGCATTACAGTGCAGTTCAGGTTCAAAAAGGCACAACCATGAAAAATACACCCATTTTCCTTGCCCTGGATTTCCAGGATCTGCTCAGCCTCATCACAACGTACCTTCCGGAGCATGCTGTCTATTCAGCTCCCTACTGAATGCTATCCAGGAAAGCCTTCTGGCATGCTGCTGGGGACTTCAGGGTAGCAGCGTGATCGGAGTTTCTCTTTTGTGAAGAGTTGCTGTTTGTTATATTTCATAGAAATGAGTCCCTGAGAGCTTGCCTTTATAGCACCAAGGTATCGGCAAAACGTCAAATTTAGCTAGATTCTGAATTTTCCATGAGGTCAGACATCACAGTAACCTTGCCCATTTGATCAGGTTAGCCAGAATACGAGTCTTTATTCCAGCAAAACCAGAGTGGATGGGAGTTTACCAGGACACCTTAGATTCCCTTCTCATTTCTGCTACAGAGCTGGTCACACAGCATATCGCTTCTCACAGAATCACAGAATGTTCAGGGTTGGAAGGGACCTCTGTGGGTCATCTAGTCCAACCCTCCTGCCGAAGCAGGGTCACCTACAGCAGGCTGCACAGGACCTCGTCCAGGTGGGTCTTCAATATCTCCAGAGAAGGAGACTCCACAACCCCTCTGGGCAGCCTGCTCCAGTGCTCCGTCACCCTCAGAGGGAAGAAGTTCTTCCTCATTTTCAGACGGAACTTCCTGTGCCTCAGTTTGTGCCCATTGCCCCTTGTCCTGTCACTGGGCACCACTGAAAAGAGCTTGGCCGCATCCTCCTGGCACCCACCCTTCACATATTTGTAAGCATTTATTAGGTCCCCTCTCAGCCTTCTCTTCTTCAGGCTGAACAAGCCCAGCTCCCTCAGCCTCTCCTCGTAGGAGAGATGTTCCAGTCCCCTCCTCATCCTCGCAGCCCTCCACTGGACTCTCTCCAGTAGCTCCTTATCTTTCTTGAACTGGGGAGCCCAGAATTTCTGGATTCTAAAAAAAAAAATAAATCCAAATTTGCATTTGGTGCAAACATGTCAGCTGCTGGGCACGTGCCCTCCCGTCGCACCGGCACGACGAGAGATGCCGGCCCCTGGTTACAGGGCAGAAGGGCTGCGAGGCTTGAGAGTACCGAGAGCCTGCGAGGAAAGCTCGCGCCGCTCGTGCTTTGCATCAGGCGTCCTCCGCCGCAATACGCGAGGAGCCCCGGCCGGATAAAACCACGGAAGATTAATTTGCTTTAAGACTGAAACTCCAGCCTCTAGAATTTATAAGCTGCTGAAAAAAGCTCTAATTGTGAATTGCATTGACTTGGTGGCCAGAGAACACAGATTAATAGCTGCTGAGGGCACTCACTGCCTCCAAAGAAAACGCACTGCCTTTTGCAGGATTGTCTGCAGGCCGGGTCAGATTTCCTGCTCAGAAGAGCTACAGCTATTCCGCAACTCTTCGCTGCTACGCTGACAAAAAATGCCAGGCACTACTTCAAAAGACAACTTGTGCTGGTTCTTTTTAATTAAGCGAAGCCCCTCGAAAGTAATACTGCCTATTAAATCAGAATGCATAACCTGAGGGACTTCAGATCATGTTGCTCAGCATCGTCCCTATCCAGGCAAATTACACTTCCCACCTTTACTTACTTTAAAAAAAACAAAAGAAAAAAACAAAAGAAAGAAGTTTTTATGGATTTTGTTTAAAAAAATACATTTCCTACTCTATCTGGAGCGCAACACGGGGGTGTCAGCACTGCCACTCTTCCTACGTCAGTGTAATATCCACAGATAGGGAAGACATAAACTGAACTCTATCAAGACCACCGAGGAAGCCTAACAGTTCCTTTGATACCAAAAAATGAGTCCTGCTACCATATCAGCCTTCCTGTGAGCAGAACCCTTGATGGCTGCCGCTTTCCGACGTGTGAATATTCTAACTTCTCACCCTTTCCTTGGCTGAAAAATCGGTACGTGTATATCTGTGCAGGGACGCGACTGCTTGGAAGCCCGGCTGCACACCCCGCGTTCCTGCTGGTTGCAAGGCTGAAGTTCAGGGGCATTTCTCCTTCCACAAGGAGAGGCCAACCTTTTGCAAAAGAAATAAATACATAAATAAATCAGGAAGAGATGTTGCAGTCACAAACTCTACCACTGCCATCCGATGTGAAGCGATAGGCTGAAGCTTTTGGAAGGAGAACGGCTGGGTTGGAATTCCCGCGTCTCGATGTGCCCAGCCCTGAAACCTAACGCTCATCGCTGTGAACATCACCTGCAAATTAGCGGTTTAGGGCAAGCTGGTGTTCAGGAAACCAACGCTGCAGTCGAGAAGCGAGGGAGGTTGGCAAAGGGGCTTTCTGCACAAGAACCTCTGAACAGAATACTTCAAATTCCCCTGGTTTTGGATTTCCACCTTGTAAACACGAGCAGAGCTTTCAATTCGTGCTTCAAATTGTGTTTCACGCTTTGTTTTCCTTCGCTTGCCTTCCTGCTTTAATTCAGCAGATAGGTGGCTTGAACCCAGGAAGGCTAACGAACGCCTGACACAGCAGGCAGTAAATCTACAGACTAGCAGCTCATCCTAGCTTTATTGCTTTATTTTTTTTTTTTAAATTGCTGATAATTACAATAATGCACATGGGCAAGGGTCCAAGACAGGAAGAATTATTGTCTGCAGGCAGATCTGGTGCGAGCTGATAATACCCAGCCTGTGTTTGCTTTTGAATTTCAATGGCAGAAGCCTCAGCAAAGCAGTCTTTGGCTTACTTTAACTTGCTGGAAGGGGTGGAGTCCTCATCTGCTCGTCCTTTCCTGACTTTAGTGCTGGAGGATTCTGCACCAGCAGAAAACTGGAACCCAGTGCAGGAACTGCAGCGCTAGCTCGGGCGCAGTGTATATATGGCTCGCCGCTGTCTACGGCTGACACGCAGCCTCGCGCTCCGAAGCTCAGCGACAGTGACCTCTGTGCTTTCCTACGTGCCGACAGCGAGCGCAGCATCACACAGAGCAAAACGCTGCTGAAGCCTCAAGCGCTCCTGGCAGTTTTCGCACCTTCCCCTGCCTCTCTACAGGGAAAAGGGAAGATTTCCAAGTCCGGCGACTCACGGGGCAGCCCTTTTGCCCTTGGAATTTGTACTAATGAGGTAGCAGATTATTTCCCCCTCCTCCTCTGGTTTATCATGCTCCATAAACCAAGCCTACATGAGTCACTGGGCAGATAATCCGGCTGTCAGACATTTGCACTCAGGAACGGCGACGCTCAGACAGGGGAAGCAACACTGCAGGCAGTACTGGTGGGTAGCTGGTCTCTGGGAGCAGCAATCAGATCCAGGAAAGCCACGATTCAGCACAGTCTTGGCTTCCTGAAGATGTTTGTGAGCGGTGGTTGCCTTCGGCATCCTCTTTTCTACCCCCGGAGAGACAAAGTTCAGAACAACTCAGCTGGAACGTTCCCCCAACAAACGCTGCTGTACCCAGAACAGCGTCCTTCAAAAATCAATCGATAGGCTTCAAGCTTTCACAGCTCTAGCTGGTGTGGAACGGCTGAGATCCGAACTGCTTACCCCAAGGGCTACCCTAAAACTCTCAGGGTGAGAGAAGAGGTGGGCAGTACTATTACACCATTAGTAAGCCTTGCACAGCGCACAGGTAGGTCCAAATACCCTGAATCAGCCAGGCTGCCTTCCACCAGGAGCAATTTTCATGCGAAGAATTCGACGGCTGCACCTCTGCCCACTTCCTTCCCGATGGGACTATTTAAAGGACGTTTTTTCACGGGGTGACTCTAAGGCATCACAGCGCAGGGAGGCCAGACCTATTTATTACTGGGCTAAACTAAAGCACAAGGTCAAGCGACTCGCCTAAAGTCACCCGCCAGTGGGCTCAGCCCGGTTTAATCCTCAACCCCTCATCGCTCCGATCTGTGTCATCATTCTGCCTTGCACAGCAAGGCTAATTACTGCCTTCCCACATGAATTATTCGGGCACGTGAACCACAGAGACTCAAGATGCCTTGTTAGCGAGCCAGCCAGCGACAACTTCAGTGCAAGTTAATGCTTCCACATACACTAAAAAACTACTGAAGAAAAAGGCCACGGGGCAATTTTGCCTTCCTGGACAACTGGAATCACAGAATCCCAGCATGGCAGGGGTTGGAAGGGACCTCTGTGGGTCACCCAGTCCAACCCCCTGCCCAAGCAGGGTCACCCAGACCAGGCTGCACAGCACCGCGTCCAGGCGGGTCTCGAGTATCTCCAGAGAAGGAGACTCCACAGCCTCCCTGGGCAGCCTGGGCCAGGGCTCCGTCACCCTCAGAGGGAAGAAGTTCTTCCTCATCTTCAGCTGGAGCTTCCTCTGCTTCCGTTTGTGCCCATTGCCCCTTGTCCTGTCGCTGGGCACCACTGGAAAGAGCCTGGCCCCGTCCTCCTGACACCCACCCTGCAGATATTGAGAGGCATTGCTAAGGTCCCCTCTCAGCCTTCTCTTCTCCAGGCTGAACAAGCCCAGCTCCCTCAGCCTCTCCTCGTAGGAGAGATGCTCCAGTCCCCTCCTCATCCTCGTCGCCCTCCGCTGGACTCTCTCCAGTAGCTCCTCATCTTTCTTGAACTGGGGAGCCCAGCACTGGACCCAGCACTGCAGATGGGGCCTCACCAGGGCAGAGTAGAGGGGGAGGAGAACCTCCCTCGACCTGCTGGCCACGCTCCTCCTCATGCACCCCAGGATCCCACTGGCCTTCTTGGCAGCCAGGGCAAACACAACGTAGGAAAAGCAGCTACGATTTAATAGCGTTTCGCTCCGCTTAGGAAAAAGCGTTTGAGTCTCCTTTCAGATCTACCTTTCAGCACTGAGCTGACTGTTAATATGATCTATCACTGTCATACCATAAAGGCTCACTGACAACAGCACATGTATGGTGGAGTAGTGAGACAGGCTATTTTGTAAGCAACTTCTCCACACGGTTCGATAACAAGTCCTGTCCATCTTCAGGCACTTTAGCTACACAAGAGTCCGTGAATATAATCACCGTGGTTACCAGGATACAGAGATTCCATAACACACAGGAAAGTACATGTACAAAATCTTTCAGCACTGCAAAACAATTTGTTCGAAGCAAAAATAACTTCTGGACTAAAGCTCATCACAAGTCACACACACACAGAGCTTGTCCACCATCTTTCCGAGCGGACAAAACTAACAGAAAGCAGCCTGAGATTTATTAACATCACGCAGGCAAATCCCAAACCTTTATTATTGATTCCAAGGGATTCGGCATTCAGGGGAGGGGGGCACCAAACCAAACCAAACCAAACTAAACAACCTCCCCCAGAACAGCATGAATGTTTTAGAGATCTAAAAGAAAAAGCCTGCACTGGAGAGACCACCGCAGGAACCTGTGGTTACTCAGTCTAACCAGGCATCTAACCACTCGGGTGATGTGAGATAAAAAGGCCGCTCAGATTGGGTTTTTATCTGACACAAAGCAGGCAGGAAATTGAAGGGCGTATTTTAACAGAGCAGCAAGAAACGGCAACGAAAAATACCTGGAAAACAATGCAAGACAAAGGCAATATAACAAGCAGCTCGGTTTGGGTTTCAACCATTTGTGAGCTCAACTCTCCTTTCATGGACGTTGTTTGGTATCACAGATCGGCTACTTCTGTGCACAGAGTGCAACTGTTTTGGAACACGATGAAATACTCATTTAGTATCTTGAAGTTCTGCAATGAGGCTACACACAAAACAGCAGACAGGAATAACTCACCAGGCATTGCTCTAACTTCGCTGAAGCTCGGCGGGTCATGCTGATCGCTTTCCACCCCCAGAAAAAACCCAACCCAAATTAAATAGTAATCCTGTCCCCCAAACAGTCCAGACGAAACTTCAAATCTGGAAGAGGAAACCATGAGGTTTTTGAGTCCTGGGTTTCCAAACCATGCTAATGATCGTCTTATGCACATAGGAAACCCACAGCTAAAGTACGGGGCTGCTTTCATCTTCGCTGCTGCTCCCAGAGCTTTGCCAAGTGTATGCTGAACCAGACCAAAATTAACACGTTACCAAAAAAATCATGGAACAGCCTTGCTGTTTTCAGCGTCCAAACTGAGGATGTGCTTATACTCAAAACTTACCAAGTTCTGTCAAAAGCACAGGTTAATTCTGTAAATTACAGGCCTATGAAAACAGTCAGTAGATATTACTGAGATCTTACTGAGAAGGGGTAACTTCACTCTAGCTCTTATTAAATATATTTAGAAAATAATGCAAACTGGGATTTTAAACCAAAAACATCTCCCCATGCACCTTCCCACACACCTCCTCCTGTTATTTATTCTGAGAACTGCTTCTGGCTTGTTATGGAGCATCTTTCAGGCAGCCCCTTCAATCACTGCTTGCACACAAAACAAAATCCTTTAAGAACCTTTAAGGTCTAGGGGCACTGAAATCAGTGCTTTAAAAAAATCTTTGTGTTTGCTGTTTAGAGATTCCCATGCTGATTCAGTTTATGCAGCTACAGTACGTGATTTTTTTTTTTTTTTAATAGAAAATGTCAACAAGAACATCGCCCCAAGAAAAGTTTAGTCTTCAGTTAGCTGCTCAGTAGGAAAAGTTCCTACCATTTACGGCTAAAAATAAATACAAGAGAACTAACTTAGCAAAACCATCTCAAATTCTCATCCAAAAAATGGTCTCTCTTCTTCCTGACTGCAACTATTTGTGACCTCAGTAAACAGCAACAAAAGTGAGGAAAGGCTGCAAGCTTCCTCCTCCTAATGCTGGTGACCTGGAGGGGAGTGAGCAAGAAAACGAGAGCGAAAAAAGGAACGGCAAGCACTTCTCATTTAGGTACCAGAGAGGCTGAGGCGCAGCACGACTGCTCGGAGCAACACTTTTTCCTTCCAAGAGTCAGAAGGCGACGGCCTTGCTTGTTTATTTGTAAGCTTGTCACCCAACAGCCAAACATCTCCCAGAAGGATCCCAGTACTGTTAGCAGAATTTAGGCTCAAGTCTCAGAATTTCCTTCCTTCTTCCAAAGCAGAGGATAAAGGGTGGACTCCCATCTACCCCCCACAGCTAAACGCCTAGATTCAGCAATCCGACACAAGATACAGGTTACATGACAAAATGCCTTTCCAAGCAACCCTAAAATTTTGGCAGCAGCAGGGTCACAGAAAATGGAGAAAGGACCTCAGTCACGGCTTAATGGATTTCAATTTTTTACTCTTTAAAAGCAATCCTGACTAATTTAGTAACATTTTATTTCTGAAGCATTATCAGCCGGGGCTTAATAGTCACAGCGTCATGTCACAGCTAGGCTAGCATACTGAAACTCTAATGGATCTATTAAACAGCTCCTTTAAGGGAAACAGCAGATCTCTACCTCGAATAACTGCTTAATGCTATTCAAAAATGAAGCAGTAATTCATACCACAGACTAAAGCTGGCTAGGTTGAGATCTCCTTTACCAATTCTGCTGACCCAGAAAGTAAAACTAGTTGAACAGAGGCTAGCCTAGAACCTCAAATATATCAGAGCTAACATGGTCTCATGTTTCACTGGCTTTGTAAGCTGTACAAGCACACCCGATTTCCATATACTGAGTTTTATCGTCTATCGAGCTGTATCAGATTGTGTAGCTCTACATGGAAATAACACAAAAAGGGAGAACTGATTTTATAGCTTTGATTAAATGAGATTTCAGCTCGCTAGCAACTTCTTCTGGGTTTCAGCGGGAAGAACAAGCCCTGTGTACACCGACACCGATTTCCTTGAGGTCTCCTTAAGCCTCTTCTGGAAATTTTCAAGGTAGGGGACAAAACGCAGCACTTTCTTCCGCCTACGCAGTGGAACTACAAGTGAACGTTAGGTTGGTGGAAGAAGTTACACACTGCAGCTGCATACGCCTGACGGTCGGTTCTTTGACAGGGTTTAAGAAATGTGACCCTTCCGTAAGACCTTTGAAGCACAAAACCATCACGAGCTGAAAGCTTTATTACAAACGTGGAAGCAAGAACTGCCTGGTCTGCAACAGCGAAGGAAATTGCTCTTTGAAAAAGAACAGGCAGAACAATTTCCGACAACGTAGTTATGCCTAAAAGAGCAAGAGGCAATATAGGCAGAGAACTTCCATCACCTCAACAGAAATGCCTCTTCAAGGTCTCGGAAAGTTATTACCGTTTTATTTTATTTCTTTTAAACCCTTTGTCCAGACCAGCCGTCTCAACAGCAACACTGTTTTTTGGCGTAACGACTTAGTATCCTCCAGCCGGAGAAACAGTGGAGTAAAACTTCAAGATGTGTTGCTTTTAACACAAAGATTCCAAACAATTCTTTATTTTTTATGTTTGGAAAAGGCTGTTAGACAGCGTAAGAGGGGGACTGTTTACTTGTTCTTGGAGCAGCTTTTTTGCCTGCTCAGATGCTCTTGTCCAACGTGATAGATGCTTCAGTGAGAAATAAATAAACAGTCAGCTGTCACAAATAACGTTTTACTCTCCTTGACCCTACAAGGAGATGGGGAAATGCTGACTCAACATGTAACTCCCACCACCTCGACAGTGTTCGGAGGGTAATTGATCTGTGTATTGATGCGACAGCCACTCACCATTTTCCTAGCCATAGGCTGAGTAGTTTCAACAGAGTTTTCTCAAAGTCAGAGGACGAAAATGTTGCATACGGTTCGAACCCCGGGGAGCGGTGGTTTTGTGTTTCACTAGTTGACTTCAGATGTAGCCCACAAAGGCGTTTTTTAATTGAGAAATACATCTGTGTATGCATCTCGGCCGCAAACATTAACCTCGCCAGCATCTGGCAAGTCACTGTTGTGGACTGGCCCTGCGGAAAAGACGCAGACGTCTCGCAGCGGAACAGAGCGGCACCCCAGAAAGCCATGTTGAAATCACGGCGCGATGATGCAACGGCACCAGACAGCTAGAAACAGAGCTCATGCTCATAGCCTTATTTTGGACCTCTGAAATAAAAAAATCTTTGTGAGCCCAAACGAGCTCCTTACCAGACTATGCCTTAATTATCTCTGAGGCTGCCTCTCCCTGCAGAATCCCCAGCTAGCCCAGACAGCAGTGATACCAGTACTAAATGAATTTGTGTGACCAGGCTAGGAGCATTTCAAAGACTCCGAGAACACTGCGCTGAGAATTTTCTGTATCTGACTAATACCAGTTTGAGGAGGAAAACAGCGTGGGTAACCAGCCCAAAATGAAATGCTAGTGTCTCAAGGCTGTGTGGCCATTCCAAAGCAGCGACAGCAAAGACAAACGGACTAATTGGACTAGATGACCCACAGAGGTCCCTTCCAACCCCTACTATTCTGTGATTCTGTAATTCTCCAGTCGCATGATTCCATTGGTGGTCTTCTATATTTCCATAGCTGTACCTGTCAATAAAAGGGAATTATCCTAACAACTACTGCTAAGCACACGATCTTACGTTTCTCTCGGGAGCCAAGGTGTTGCAGAGGGGACCAACCATCTATTGACACCCAGGAGAGGAGAAGCAAGCAAGGAGGTGTGCGTGCAGACAACAACCGGCCGAGCGTTTCCACGTGCAAACGCAGCCCCGGTTTCATCTTCCTGCAATATGAGCATTTGAAATCTGGCTCGAGTTAAAGATGTTCACGTCCTGATGCATTCCAACAGACTGTACCGCTCCAGCATGTTCCATCTGTATCTTTATTTTGTACTCTACATGGCATGTGGTGTATTTTGCAGCTTAATGACTGTTTTAATCCTCTTCGCTGCTGAAGAACGTCATCCTAGATGTGATGTGGACACATCTTGTTCGACGGATGCTGCTCAGAGATGTATTTGAGAAGATATTCCAAAGCACAGAAGTCATTCCAAGGCAAATATTACAAAACAAAAATCTCTGCTTTAGTTGATCTGGAGTAAAGCTAGCTGCTACACACAGTAAAAACCTACCAGCCCCCTTTGAAGGCACGAGAAGCAGCTTACAGGCAGGTCAGCAGCATCCTCTTAAAAAATAAAATAAACGAATAACTGCGTAAGTGGCACTGCATCTCAAAAGCAACACCAGGGGAATAGCTGCTGAAGGTTTAGCTACCAACAGCTGTGCACATTAAGCCCATCTGAGACAGTTAACTTTGCTGCCAGCTGTAGCTAAATGTTTGTTATGCCCTCAGTTATACGATCAAAATAAATGTAATAATCACAGACTATTAAATAAAATAACAGAACAGTATGAGTAAAGCTATCAGCCACGTACGTAATGGGGAATAACGATTTAACTTTTCGCAAAAATCTTTACAGACAGTGGCAGGAAACATGAAAAGCCAAACTGAACCCAAGGACAGCAAGGAAAATGAAGTCATCTTTGCTTCTGCCTGAAGGAAAAGGCCATTTTCAGTCTTTGAAAGCAGTGGTCCTCGCTTCTTTTACAGCACAGACGAAGCCTGCAGCCCAAAGTTTTGTGGGTATCTTTGTAGTATTCTTCTCTAGAGCAACCAGTTTAGCTGTTTGCATACACGCAGCTACGAAGTACGACACTGGCCAGTGCAGAACAGTAATGTTCTTGAAACACATCAGCATCTATTACCAAGGGACTACAATGCCGCATTCTAGTCAGCGCCTTGCAACCAAAGAGGGAATTAACACGCTATGGATGCCCCGTGCAAAACCTCCCATACGGTCATACTTTGAAAAGTGTTCTTCTCATCACGCTAATTCCCATGCGAGGCAAGTTGCAGAAGCTTGCTCCATGTAATTGAGCGCAACAAATCCACCCAGACCTAGGAATTCCAGCCTAAACTTCAAAATGCCTCTTGTCTGTATTGCAGATTTTACACTCAAGCAAATCTGACGTAAGATTTCCTGCCAATGTAAGAGCCCTGCTACATTAGGAATCCAGCTCTTCTCCTCAGTCTTCCTTGGAGCCACGTTGCTGAGCAAAGGACCTGGAGGACAAGGAGAGAAGGCAAAAGGACTTCGAGGTGATCAGCTGGTTGATGTTTCTTTGTCTCTTAACCTGAGAAACGAAGACATTCTGAAGCAAGACGCAAGCACTGGAAATGAAGGATTAATTTATCTGAAACACTAGCATGAAACATAGTACTGTGGGTTCAAACGTAGGCAATGGATTCCAGCTCTTGTGCTTAGTGCAAGTTCTTATCCACAAACTCAAATGTATCTTGTACACACGTACAACGTAAGGACCGATAAAAGCAAAAGCGTAAGCCCGTGGCCAGAAGGTGAGGAAGCCAAGCAAATCACGAGCTGTGATTCAGGCCACAGAGCCAGCTGCGGACAACGCAGGGACACAGCAGTGCAAAATATTACATTGCATCCAGCCTGCGCTCTGGCAGGGCCATTCATCTCCCGCCTCTGTTATTGGTAAATTGCTTCCGAGAAAGCGGCTGCTGCCCTGAACAGAATCTCCACATACTGACTAGCTTTGTTGCACAGCAAGTATTGATGCAATTTGAACAAGACAGCATTTATCAGGAGTGACGGGGGCAGGAACACTTTTTTTCCCCCCTGTTTTAAAAGCCTCCAGTGAGTCTCTTTTGCTGCGACATGACGCTCTGTCCCAGGCTCAAGCTTCACCCATCCACAGGAACACCCAAACTTCATCTCTCGATCCCCATCAAGAATTCACTCGGCTCCTTCTGGGGCCTGGCTCCTGCCCAGGCAGGTCTGCAGCACCACGTACATTCATATCTGAAAGCTGAGCTCTAACACACCCATACACCACAAACACAAAAATCCCAACTTTTCTGGCTGGCTACCAAGAAAAAAACACAACAACCACCTTCTCCACTGCTTGACGTTTCCAGTGCTGAGGCTACAAGGCTCTACTTAAAGACTCTGGAAACGAAGTAGTTATCTGAAAGCCTGCAACTCGGACTACTTAGAGGCACTTAATCTTTTTCCAACAGTCCAAACGGGAGCTGCGAGCATCCTGCTCCGTTCAAGAGTAATAACTGGTTTCCACGGATAAAGCCCACCCTCAACAATTTCTCCGTTTCCCTTTCTCCTGGCAGGCAGAATCACAGAATCACAGAATCACAGAACAGCAACACTGAAGCAGCAACACCGAAGGATGCGCACGAGCCCTGCCGTACCCTGCAGGCCAGAACTCATCTCTGGCCAAGCCCATCACGCAGGCTAACGCGCTCAGCTTGGAGCCTGACACCGTTTCATTCTTTCGGGTTTCTAAACGCATATGGGATCTTGCTGCGTAAAACAAACCAGACATCGAATTCAATTTTTTCAGCAAGAGCTTTGATAAATTATGCAGAGAAAGACTCGCGTTCAAACGCCGATATACGCACTGGGAACTCAAACCACAGGTCTGAACCAACATTTTGCATTTAATCTTTTGAGAGCAATACTTAGCAGATTAAAGCAAATCTGCCCCTCTCTATTTCAGGCCACAATTATTGTCAGACTACCAGCACAAGAAGTCAAAAGCGTTTGGTATTAGTGAATTATACTCATTCATACAGATTCCTCTAGGACCATTTTTGGCAAGTTACTAGTCCCAGTATGAATGGGGAAAGATTAGACACTGATAAACCCCCTCTTACTATTTAACTTAGACCTGGCAACGTGTCAGGTCAAGTCCAAAACCATACAGAGAATCTGGCATTAAAAGCTTTATGCTGGAGGTTACCGTACGTCCACGCAGAGACCAGCTTCTGCTGCGAATATGCGATCCAAATCCGCTGGGCATCTAACATGAGTGCATAATGTTGATTGTAACAGATGGTATCGGTAAGATTTTTCTTTTTGTTGCTGTCACTACACCATGACATCATAACTGGTGGGATTCATCCACCCAAAACCCAAAACAAAAGGGACAAAGCTTTTGGCAGCGAGCTGGAGCTAAAAATACCATAAGAGCCTCTAAAGAAAAGATGAAAAAATACCAAACATTCAGCTTTCGATTTCAGCATCTCAGTATTGAAGTTAGCATAGGACAACTCGTGGAAAATACCAAGCAGTTTACCAAACCGGTTTCATCTCTACAACAACATCATCATCAGATGATGATTTTCGAGGTCTCCTCGCTGCCTATTTTAGTGCTTTGAGGTGGCAAATTAAAGAACCCAAGCACAGCACCCATGTGAGAAAATGCAAGCCCCTGTTCTGGCAGAGAGTTAACAAAATAATAAAACTCTCATTGCTGCAAGAATTAAAAAAAAAATGAAAACACTGACCCACACCTCAGAACATCTCCGACATTTGAAAATATAACCTAAGCAGCAAACGCTTGTTGGAAGAAAAGACCTAAATGAGTAAGGGAACTTTCAAGATGCAACACTACTTTCATTTAAACATGAAGTTGTCAGTAAGGAGATGATAATTAGCTACTCTGAAATGGATACTTCACTATGTACCAACCTACTGCTACAGTAAGGAGGAACCACGGCCCCAGCCGTCGCTGTGCACTGGTGTGCATCTGTCCATCTCTCTCTGTCCTTGACCTGAATCAAAAGACACTTCTGAACGTTGTGATTTTGTTAGCGAGAAGCTTACTGTATGAAATTACTTAAATGCATCCCTGTCGCTGAGCCAAAGGCTGGAATCCGAGTGCTGAAGCAGTTACCATCCACCCTGCACCTCTGCATGATACCACGGATTAGTCACATCGTAAATAAGTGAACCATAACTCCGTGGATGACTCAGTGCCCTGCCCCAGAGCTAAGACACACGTAGCCTTACCACGGTAACTGGGAAAGAAGAGCCCACCTTCTGTGGTTCTGAGAGGGTTTTTCCAGGCTACATCTCAGTCACGCAGGCAATTTTTAAGCCCTTCACGTCTGGTGACTTGAAAAACTTGAACTCGGAATCATCATTTCATAATGATTTTCAGTTAGTCTCAAAACACAGAAAAGCCACCCGAGCCAAACAATTATTGATTCCATCTCCTCTAAACTCCTCCGAAGCTCAGGCACCACAGGGAAGAACAACTTCAGACCCCGCTTCACAAACCGCAGGGCTTGCCCAGCCACCACGACCTGCCATACCACCCACCTGCACAGCAAACCCGAGCAGCTGAAATAACTGGGGAAATTTCCAGGGGTTTGGAGGAGGAGTCCCCCAGAAAGGCACCCGTGAAGACGAATTTAAACTCTGTAGCCAGGCACTGTTCCGGAGGCTTGAGGACTAAGCCCTCCCCCAAACCACTGCTAAAAGATGTTATTGCAAGGCCTAAGAGAGTCATCTTCAGCTAAAGACTGCAGGGGAAAACCCACCCCAAGTGAAGCCATCATCCCTGCAGCCAGCACACCCACATCGTGGCAGCCCAACAGGAGCAGCAGTCCTCTCAGACTACAGTGCCTGTTTGGCCAGGAGAGATCGAGCCTTGATCTCTAAAACAGATGCAAAAACACAGACACACAGGCTCAGGAACCAGGTCTGCCTCTGGCAAAAAACCAAAAGGCCTCATCCGTCAGTTCTCTCCCTTACGGAACACAGAGAACCAACACGTGATTTGACTTTCCGGAGTTGCCAAGAAAAACGGAAAGCAAAATAAAACATCGAACGCCACGGAGAGCGGCAACATTTGACTCTTCACACGAGTTGAGAGCGACCAGCACGCTGCTAAAGACATAAACCAAAATTATTATCAGCAATGTATAAATTTAGAGAAGAACGTGGTCGCTGCTGACAGCATGAAATATGACAACGCAACGCTGTAACTCAATTTAATACGTATATGGGTCGATCTCCCAAAAATAACGAGCATGCTCTTTTCCCCGCTGGCTGCATACGAAACACCCGCTGTAATGCTTCAAAACGAAGCGCTGGTAAGCGGCTTAGCCGCACGCGCTTCTGACCAGGTGGACACCCGATGACGTAAAGCCCAGCAGGCTGTGTTTTGCTGCTGGAAAGATTAGTCTAACACCATCTGCAGAACATCAGTGTTTTGATCGTTCATCGGCGAGTCGGAACTTCAAACTTCCACAAATGCACATACAGACGAAGTTTGGCATTTTGAACGTCAACCCAACCAGACTGTGGAGCAAGCATGAGAAGTTATCGACCCTTTTAAGCCTTGCTAGAAGGTGAATTGGACTTCTGGCCTCTTTTGCATGTGGGTTTTCCATGTTCTCACAGGAGGTAGTAGAGCTCAGAGAAAGCACAGCCAGAAATACGTATTTAACTCCAACTGAGCAGGCAGACGGGGGCGAAAGTAGTAAATCTAGCACTGAACAAGTTAAAAAAAACCAAACATGTTATCCACACACAAGATCTACATGTGGAGTATATCCCTGCTTACAGCTGCAGGGATTCATAAATCAAAAGAAGTGCAAATCTAACGTTAAGAAATTACTCTAAAAAAACCCTAGCCAAACTATTTCTCCCAAAATTCGTATTTCCTTGTGCTCTGCCTCTCAGTTCCTTTGCTTCTGTCCCCTATAGCACCCAACCTGAAGTACAACATGCCCTATTTACACACAGTAGTAACAAGCAAAAACTACCTTTCAGCCTACTGTATCCAATGAGGAGTCACCAGCCCTCCTAAACCAGAGGAAAAAAAAAAAATAAGCATGGCATTTTGGTCAATCTACAAGGAAGAGAAACTGGACAATTTACTCTGTTCACATCTTCCTTCTTACTGCTTTATAACTCACACTGGTGAGCATACAATAAATATATATATATGGAAGAGTCACTTGGAGACTTTGCACAATGTTGTCAATTCGTTTCCTTTCCCTCACCCCAGAAATCTGAGACTTACTGGCACCTACAGCAAAAAGCTGAAAACTAAAATATCGGAATGGAAAGTACAAAATTAATATAGCCAAAGTGCCCCACAGACTCCATTTAGGTGGACACTAAGGTGAAACCCAAGATAGGACATGCCATTTGCCCGTGACCAACTCGCTGCTAGCAGAGAATGCAAAAGATGCCCATTACGGGGGTAGACAACACTTTTGGAGAAAAAAAGGGGCAATTGTCAAATACAGCCCCGAATTAAAAGCCTTACCAGCATGGTTTCTAGGCCAGTGCAAGTATTTGAAGCATTCCAATTAAGAGCGAGCATCACCCTAAATTAACAACATGTTTCAGAGGTGCTGACTGCATGAACTGAAAATCAATGACACCAAGTTTCACTGCCCATAAGTAGCACGAGAGCGAGCATCTGAAGGATGACGTCAACTCAGCAAACCTCAGCAGCTAACGAGAAAATCGGAAATGCCAAAGTGTCGACACAGAGGTGAAGGCTCTGTTGTTCCAACAAGAAAGAGGTAGATGGGGATAGGGTATTTCTCTTCTATTTTCAACTGAAGAACAAGGTTCTGGTGTAAGTAACTCTGTAGAAGCAGATGCCACAGCCAAAATGACTTCTGTTTACGAGATCGAGTCCATACGCCTCCAAAAGACACACGCATAGCAAAAAAGCAAAGGCAGAATTTTTACAAGCAACATCTACAGAGGAGCATAACCGGTCTACAGAACACAGAAGCTGCACTAATCCTTCCTCGCACCGTAAGGTGCTGAAGGAGGAGCAGGAGGTACTGATAAAGCTCACATCCAGCTAAAGCCACCTACAGAACAGGTTCTGGATAACTCTCAGGCGACGCACCGGACATATTAACAACTCCTTTAATCCCTGGTAGAGATATCAATGCCTAAAAAACATTCAAGAGAGGTCATCAACATTTCGCGTGTGAAGCAAGGAGAGCCGCAGGCCTCCTCCAAAGAGCAGCGCTTACCTTCACGGGGCATTCTACAACGCAGCAGAAATTCCAGCGCCTCCCTGCAGTATCCAGTGTCCATCTGCTTCGCCCGGTTCCCTCGCACGCGTCCCCGCTTCAGAGCGGCTTTCGCCGAGGCTCTGAAGAGGCACTGCGCAACACCGCTTTCACATGCAAGCGTGTTTCCTGACACTGAGAAGTGAAGTTTTAGGAACCGAAAGCGAACTGAAGGCCACTTGCTTAAGACTGGAATTTTCCTGAGCTGTTTCTGCTCAGGACTTCAACACAGAAGTGGAAATTTCCCCTAGGTGGAGTTCTTTGTTCAATGCAGCAGGCAATTAGAAGTCCCCAAGGTCTGCAGAAATGGCACAGGACTGGTATTTTTGTCAGTGAGAATTTAAGCATACAAAACAAAAAGAATAAGGCAAAATGCACAATTCTGCTGTAAAACACACTGCTTTTTTCTTCTGAACCTAAATCCTGGTAATTTGAAACGGACAGGTAAAACCTAAGCACTCAGGACAGCTTTGGAAAAAGACCGCTAAAACCAAACGTGATTAAAAAAAGCAATATCGAGTCCGCATTGCCTCAGATTTGATTATACAAAAAGGTCAAGCAATAAAAAAGAAACTTTGCATCTTTCAAGGCCTTGAGGGCACAGCAGAAGTAGATTATCACTGGAATACAGATCAAATTAGAACAGATTTATTTTCTTTTTCCCATCGGGATCAACATCCTATTTGAAGATCCCGGGGATTTCACAAGCAAAACACAGCCATCAGCGAATCCAGACACCACCCTGGGACAGAGACTGCTATGGAAAGAAAAACATTAATTGCTGGGTAACAGTGATTTCACTAAGCTCTTCACGGGGAAGAGAGACTGTCAAAGGTTATCTGCCATCAAACCAGGACCATCTGAAAGGGAGACTGACTGTCACCAACGACAAGCCCTTGGGAACGATGACAAGCCCTTGGGAACGCCCTACTCAAAGGTTCACATACCAATAATTTTTAAAACAAATAAATAAACAGAGTGAATCCGCCACTCCCCTGCCTCTGTGCAGGAAAGAAAAGAAAAACAACTGGTAGCCGACAAGCAGATTAGCGGGTGTTCTAGGGACAGGGACTGGTAGCTAAGATAATCAGGCGAAAGAAAATCCACCTAATGGGACCGTGCCAGTCCAACTAAACTGATAAACGCAGACATAGCTACGCGTTTCCCTTAGCTCCAGTATACTTTCAAGCATCACCTTGATTATTAAAAACAAAAAAATAAAAAAGATCAGTCCCTGGCACATTACTCCCCACATTACCCCGGTATCGTTAACAATCACAATATAAAAAGCAAGAACAGACAGTACCCATTTTGCTCCCTAAGCTCCGCAACAAGATACGGTGCTTGAAAAAAACCAGGCAGCAATAAAGACGCGAGAGCTGCGGTCCCCCCCCCAGACACAACGGGAGAGGACAACGCAAAAAATAAGGGTTAAAAGGCCGCAGTTGACATTTTGTGCTCAGGTGGCTGCCGCCGTGCCTTGGGAGGACGCAAACTGGGCCGCGGGGATGAAGCGGCAGCGAGGAACGCCTGCTGCACCGACACAACCCCACGCTCGCACCAGCGAAGGGCAGGCTGCCGCAGCCCGTAAAACCAACCCGAGCGCGAAACCCTGGAAAAGAACGAGGCAGAAAACGGTTTCATCTTAATCCTTTCCGAAGAGGTCAGCACCTTCATTCTGCGGAGCCGCCAGCCCCTCCCGGGGTGCCGAGCTGTGACACCGCCGCTCTCCCCCTCTGTGCCAAACCCTTCACCGATCCCGCGAATCCTGGGATCCTGGACACAAGGCTTCGGAATTAAAAAAAAAAAAATCACAGCTAGAAGCATTTTCCAGCTCGGCGTTTCGCAGCACGCGTCCGTAAGCGGCGGCTCCCAGAAGGGATGCGCTCAGCAGCCTGATTTGTCTCGGATGTGACAGAGGAAGCCACCCCGCAGCCGGATGAGTTTCCAAACAGGTGCACGGGATCGGATTTAACGCCGAGCAGCCAGGACAGTCCTCGACCACCGAGACCTTGGCGTTAGCTGCCCACCCTCAGGGCAGCCCTACCCACTCCCAAGTTCTCCTTCCTGCAAGGGAATCTCCGCACGAGTTTTTCCACAGACAATTCTCGCCGCGTTGCACCGATTTCTAGAAATTTAACAGGGAGGACTGGTGCGAGGTATGTGGAATAGCGTTCCTCAGCAGCAGCTGAATAAGCGAAAGTCATTGATTCTAAATATTACAGCTCATTGCCATTTGGTAATCACGGCCGGCTCGGGGCCTCAGATTCTTGCGTCGCAGCGAGGTAGATGTTCTGCTTAACCAAGCTTGTTAAATTTCACTGTTAACTGTCAAATCAAGCCATCCACAAGCAGCCACCAGCCCGTTCCGCAGCCATCCCTGAAGAACCCAGAACCCGTACAAGGCGGACGTAGCCGTTTCGCATTTCCACGCAACACTCAGGTTATTGAACTCTATTTACGGGCCACGTTCGAAGCTCAGCGTGCACTTTGCTCTTGGTGACGCCGTTTCGCTCTAACGGATCAGTTCTAGCGCGAAGTTTTTAAGCCAACAAGGATTTTTCCTACCCACCTCGTCCTTTAGATAGCCCGATTACACAAAGTTTTTGGTTTTAGGGACAAAGTTAAAATATCCCACCTCCAATTACTTTCATATGCAGAGACACAAATGTAATATCTATTCATATATATATATATGTGTGTATATATATATGAACTACAGCATCCACACGATTTCTATATTAAATGCACACCCGTTACACTCGGCTGAGGCATCCCCTGCGAAAGATAAGGCAGCAGCTCAAACGCAAAGATTTATTCAGGATCTATCAAGCGGCTCGCGACCAAACGGATTCATCCGACCACGGCTTTTCTCTACAAAACTGCCCTCTTAATGCTCTCCTAAGCTTCCAGACCAATCCGAAGCTCCCAGCTCCTGCTACCGTGCCAAGAACGCAGAGGTCACTCCTGGAAAAAAACAAACAAAAAAATCCCACCCCACAAAAAAAAAAAAAAAAACAACCCGAAAGGCAGCTGCGGAACCGTGCGATCTCTGCCCGGAGGGATTTTGGGGGGGAAAACAAGGAGAAAACACGAACTCACCGCCGCCTGCCCTTAGGGGGTCTCGCAGGGACACCTGGTCAACCCCCCTCGGGTCCTCCCACGCACGCCTGCACCCCCGCGGCCCGGCGCCATGCCGAGCCCGGGCGATAACGCGGGTAACTTCGGGAAACCACCCCGCTAAGATGGCGAGAGGGTCCCACCTCGGCTGCGCCCGCTTCCCCGCGGCCTCCCTCCTTCCCTCCCCCCGTCAGCCGCCGCCAGACAACCCCCGCCCCGGGGGAGCCCCCTCGCAGCGGGGCCTCACCCGCCTGAGGAGCCCGCGGCGGCCGCCCCCGGTCCCCACCCACCTCGATGTAGCCGGCGAGCGTGGCCGCGGGGCCGGTGAGCCCCAGGAGGAGCAGAAGGGGAAAGCGCAGCGCGGAGCCCATCGCCACCGCGGAGCCCATCGCCGCCACCGACCTCCACCTCCGCCGCCGCCCAAGCGCTACTGCGGCCTCGGCGGCGCGACGGGAGCCGCCTCGCCAGGCCCCGCCCCGCCCGGCCCTGCCCTATGGCGGAGCTGCGGCGGAGTGACGTCCCGCGGCCCCTCCCAGCCTGGCGGCCAATCGCCGCGCCGCCGAGGAAGGCCGGCCCCGCCCGGGGGTGAGTAAGGACGTCCGGGCGAGCGAGCCGCGCCCCACCTTCCCCGCCAGCAGCCAATAGGGAGGCGGTGCGGGGCCTCCCCGCCGGGAAATGGCGGCCGAGGAGGGGAGCGAGCGCCGGGGGAATTTTCACCGCGCTTTTATTTGTAGGCGTCAGGGTCCTCACAGGGTGGAGCCTAAAAGGCCGCGGGGAGCCATGGCCTTAGGCGTAGGGGGGCTTTCAGCCCTCGGGGCTTGCGGCTTCTCCCCCCCGCCATGATGAGGTAGGGATGAAGGGGAAATTAAGCGGTTTCCTCATCTAAGGAGAAAACAGCGAGGTTCCCCCCTCTCTCCAGAGAGAGCCGCCTCCACCTCTCTCCCCCATGGATAAAACCCTTGACCCATGGTGCTAGCAGCGAGCTCCCAGCCCTTGTTTTCCAATAAAACCCAACACAGTTGCAGTTTTTATTCTTGTTTTTTATTAATAACAATCACAGGGTGCTCCATCCTGCCACCCAGGGCAGGTGCTCAGCTGGAGGAGCAGACAGCAGACCTGCTGCCAACCTTTGCAACCACGGCAGAGCTCTTCATCAACTTTAATTAAGCAGGCTCTTATCCCCACTGCACATCATCATCATCATCTTCATCATCCCTCCGGGCACCAGTCAGTGTGAAACAGCCAGGCCTCCGGTTCCTTGAGATCAGTTGGAGCAGGGCACAGGTGTTCCACCACAGCTGGTGCCACTGAGGAACAGTTGCACCAGCTTCCCATTGACACTGTTTTAACTCCACCACATTACTTAGAAAAAGAAATTAAAAAGCCATTCAGGAACAAGCAGAGCTACCCAGCACAGCTGCCAACAGCCCTTCCATATCAGCACAAAACATTTATCATCATCCCTTATTACTATTTTCTTTGGCTTTCACAATGAGAATGCCCACCTTGACCATGTAGCCACTAAAGCTCCCACTGGTTTCAGTGGCAAGAACATTTTTAGACATAACACCTTTAAAAATCTGACATGAATTAATACATTGTAGACTTCTGGGTTTTTTTAAAGCAATAACAATCAGTGAACCTATTAGATTTACATCCAGAAAGTATCATCCTATAAATTCTATATATTCCCTTTCAGTTTTGTATGAATACATAAAAGTGCTTAACATAGTGTGGAAAAAAAATCTTTGTACAAAATGTCAGTTATAAACCAGTTCCATTCTCCACTTCCATATTCTTTAGTGTCTCTTACAAGCACCATTTTCTGCAATGGTTGAAGGGAATATTACTGAAATGTTGCAGATGGGGGTAAATCTGTACAATAGATCAATAAGCAGCCCTGTTTTAATTAAAACAGCTGACTGGTCCACTAGTCACTTACTATAGTCTCTTTTTTATGGTATTTGAAAACCTTTAAATCTTACTGCAGTCCTCTGGCAGATACAATTTTCTTTTCAACTTGGCCAAATTCAGTTGGAAATTGGAGTTAAGTTTTTTGAAAACAGACACATTTCAATATTTTATTCTGCCATATGAATACATGAGTAAATAACAGGACACTGAGTTAAGCTTATCCCTTTTCTCAAAAAAAGAAGGTATTTTGCTTTCTCCCCAGGCCAAAAAGTCCAAGCTCATTGTAATTCTTTGGATAGGGCCTTTGACTTGAGGTTCAATTTATGTAGCATTTGAAGTGCTACATAAATTAAATACACTTAATATTTACATAGTGCCTGGTGAGTATTAATGTTCACAACCCCTCTGTGTGCTAACACATTTTGAGGATAGTGAAAAGGACTGTTGGAGTCCAAACACTCCAAAACACTTTGGGGTATTTTTACTGAGACAGCCTTGATGACACCCATGTTACCCTGTTTTTTCCAAAAAGGAATTGCAGCCTGGTGACTTTTGGGGAAGTCTCACAGATAAGCAGCAGGTACAACCTCAGCTGCGTTCTCACCTCCAGTAACACAGCCTGCTGCTAGTACTACACTGCGGACACACCAGCGTCTAAGCGCCAAAGTCCTGCCGCGAGGCTGCAACACAGCATATTCCACTTCTGAAGGAAGACCACTGGTGCTCAGTTCACTACTGAAAAAAACAAGCAACAAGTCAATATCTTGAAGAATAATAGTTTCCCCTTCATATAGAGATCAGTCCTCCCCAGGAAAAAAAAAAAAAAAAAGAAAAAGTCCCCAGAAAAAAGTTCAAAGCCACCAGGTCTCAATCTTTCCTTGGTGCTCATCAAGAGCTCCGAACACAACCAAATTCATGTGGCTGCTGGGTAGAGCAGGAAGGGAGATTGAGATTAGAGTCTCCAGCAAAATGCAAAGGCTATTCCAGCAGCTGAGAAACACACACGCTTTCAGCAGGGAAAGGCTTTGGAGGTGGTTGCTTTCAGACCAGTACTAGTCAACACAGGAACAGCAGGTTACACTACAGCAGCTATGCCAACACTCACAGTGGTCACAGCTAATTTACCATGGAGATATATTCCCGGTGAGAACTGGTAGTTATCTGTTGCCTGTGACAACAGTACCACTTCCACCACATGCTGCAAGGCTGTGGTATTCCCTAGAACCCCTTTCCCATCATTAACTCTGTTCAGGTGGTGGCAGCTTTCATTTCCTTCCAAGAGTCCCACTTTGCACACTTGGTTCCAGGGCTTTTAGTGCCCTGTTCCCAGCACACGTGTGCTAACCAAACACTGAGATGCTCATCCTCACCTTTAGCTGCTACTGTTTATTCTGGAAGAAATGTTTCCAGTGAACAGCTCTGCCCATTATCACTTGCAAGATGACACTGTGTAAACAGAAAGAGCATACTTATGACTGCAAAAACACGCCCTGAAAGGGCAATGTTACACTCTTAAAAGGGACAAACAGAAGTCAAAGAATGTGTCTAGTACTGTTCAAGTCACCAGGGCAACATTAGCAAACTGATGTGCTGAGATCCTGCCAGTACCTGGAGAATGAGTTCAGAGAAGTGGCAAAGTCTTTGAATATTCTTACCATTGTCTTAAACTCCACAAATTAAAGCATAAACTCAATGTGGCCTGTAAATGGTAATATTACACAGCTCAATTAAAAAACTCCATCTAAGATTTAAACAGCTGATCACATCATTAGTACTGACTCTGCATGACAGATATGTGCAAGTTAGAGGTTGCAGAGGTAGAGCTGAGTCAGCCTTGGTTTTAGGAGGTAGAGTGTAAACTGAATTTAGAAAATAATCGCAGCCTGCACAGGGCTTGAGTAGGGAGAACTACTTATTCCAGCACAATTCAGCAGTATGAGACATACTGAGCAGCACTCCTAGAAAGCTTACACCATCCAACTCACACAAACAGTAGTTAACTGCCACAACTCATCACAAGCCATACTGCGCTGAGGACAAGACCTGTATCTGAAACAAGGCTGTACAAGGTACATAAAGCAATACAAAATGTCTTTGTCAACTAGAACTCGATTCAACATCCAGCTGTCTAAGTGCCTTTGGGAAATACTACTTCTCCAAAACCCATAAATAGCATCAGAAAGTTGCCAACCCACTCTGGAAGTGGATATCTATATTTGTCTGCAAGATTTTTGTGGAAGCCTAGGGTCTCTACAGCTCTGCAACCCAATCTTCCATCTGTAACTCAACACATTGCAGAGAAGGTGCAGGAAGTCCAGCAGCAACGGGATGAAGGAAAGCGCTGAAGAAACTGGGCTTAAGGTTTAAGACATGCACCGAGGATGATGATGTTCCATGCAAAGAAAGTAACAGAAGAGATGGAGAGACCTTCTAGGCCTTGGAAGTAATGCAAGGCAGACACAAGCTTAAAAAAACGGAAAAGTGCTTTCTATGGGAAGACAATGAAGTTTAGAAAAGTGAAAGGATGGAGAATAAATAAGAACAGATGTGCTGCAAGTGGAGCTGTACCTTAAAACAGGGATAAAAGGAGTAAATGCAGGCATGAGGAAAACCAGCACAGGAATCTGTGGAAAGGAAGTGACACAGTCAATAGTGGTGGACAACAAGCCTTTCTGTTTCTACTCAAAGACATCTTCAAAAGGGCTTGGCAGAGAAGGGAGAAAAAGTCTGCCCTTCATTGTCTCTCCTTAACACTTGATGGCTATTTTCCTGCTGCTCTGTTCTGTGCCTGCAACTGTGCTTCTAGCTTTCACGCAGCTATTCTGAGATTCTTCTGGGGGGAGATTTCAATAGCAGTTTGTGCTAGGTTAATCTCAACCAGCACAGTCCTGGGCTGTAGCATGTAACAGACTTAAGGAAACAATCATAACATTAATACTCACTCTCCTGTAACCACAGACTTCAAAACCACCCCTTTTTTTCCCAGGTTTAGAAATATTACTGCTTCACTGAAGCGCATCAGCACAGAAAAAATGGCAATGCATTGGAAAATGAACAACACATCAGTCAGGGATGCTTAAGGCTAGCACAAGAGCATGGCTGCTAAAGGAAGCCCCTGCTCACTCGCTCCCTCAGTACTCTGCATACAAATCTTTGCATCTGGAAAACATGCTAAGCCTATGATCTTTCGTTTTCTAGATGGAGGGCAAAGCCAGTGATCACAGTGAATTTAACTGCACCATTTGTTTTTTCTGAAGAGGAAGACTGACCAAGACCAAAGCCGTGCCCGAAAGATACAAGCAATCCTTTCTGGAATAGATTTGCACTTCTGTAGGATTCACTATTCAGGAAAGGAATTTTACCTCCAGGATATAATTCAGAGTAATAAGCCCACACTCAGATTTAGGATCCCAAACACAAAAATAGAAGAGATCCTAACCACCTTTTTAGCTAACCATCAGTTTTCAGGTTATACAAGCTGGTTATTTATGCTGCTCGTTTTCTCTCTCCCCAGATGGATGCAAGGGTTTGGGCGCTGGCAGGATCTCAAGGAAGAAGAATGCCTGATGGTCCTTCAAAGAGCTGTAGCAAACACTTAACCTGACACATGGAACTCAAAAGGCAGGGGATCTGGAGGTCTACAAATAAACACATAGGCAAGACACTGCGGGGAGAAAGGAAGGAGAGGCTGCATGGCAGGAAATATTTAGTAAACTCACCCCTCTTGCATCCCAATATCTTCCTGCAATGGGCTGAAGGCTTCCAGTCATCTTTCTCTTCTAGTCCACCTGTGAAGACAGAAATGCCATTTAGCCTCTGAAGATGGCAAGATCAGTCATTCACATATCAAGCAAACCAAAGCATTCCAACTTAAATGAGCTGAGCAGGGCAGTTTGTGGCAGAGAAGCCATATGATAGCTTGAAGAGAAGAAACCCTACAATTAAAAAATCCACCCACAACTGCACATATTTTTTCCACAGATACTGGCTCATTTTGATGCTGAGATTTCTCCTGTTGTCCTTGGACAATGTTTCTTTCCTCTCCTCCCATCTGCTTGCCAGTCTCAATCAAACAGTCCTATTTCAACAGAGTGAAAGGGTGTTAATTTTATAGAGGTCTTTCATGAAAGATGAAAATTCAAATATGTTCTAATTAGCTGCAGTTCTACATAAGTCAATATTATTGCAGCTTTTATATTAGATCTGAATTTGTCCCACAAATGCATGTGTCAAATATTACAGCAGAATGATTAATGATATCACACATAATGGAAAGATTAAGCATTGATGCAAGAGAGTTGCTCTAGAGGAACAATTTTAACTTCTTTCCACTCATTTTTGTCCTGTACTGTAAAAGAAAGCTGAAATTGAAAATAAAAATGGCTTACATTACTGGCAAGCAAGAGAGATCTGATTCATGATTGAATTCTTCACTCTGTATTCACCTGTGGATTAAAAGCCAAATCAGCTTAACAAACAGCACGGCAACGAACAACATCAAATATAAAAATCTCAGGACTTGTCCTGCTGAATAAACCTAGATTCATTTCCAGCAGCTTTGAAGATAAGTGCAATTCAACAACAAAAAAATCTACCCCTCCCTCTGCGATCAGGTCTGATTCAGTGCCTGTTGCATCAGGCATCATGGAATAACCTGTGCCAACAAGCTCTTTTATGGCACACTGGAGCTGCCTTTTACTTAAACCCCGTCACTTGTTTGTGCAGTTACTCAGTTTGCAAGCAACAGGGTGTGTTAGGAAGTAACTTATGACACAGGAACAGACAATAAGGAATATTAAAATGTCTAGGAGACATCCCATGTCTGATATTGCAAGGCTTCATCATTGCAAACTGTTCTTTTCCATCAGATGCACAATACTGTTAAGTACTTCTTCTAGAACACTCCAAAGCTAAATAACCCCACCAAGAAATCCCCTCCTTACTCACTTTAATTTGGTGTCAGCATAGACTGTCTGCATCATTCTATTTAAACAAACATTAAGGTACATTTCCTGTTACAATCATCATTAGAAGCCTCAGGACTCCCAATCACCCAGTCATTCTCCTTATGCCAACACAGGAATATTTATTTTCACTTCTTGAAATGCACGCCCTGGAGATAAGGGAGTTGGACCAGGTATCACAGGGAAGAGCGGGACCTGCGGCTTTGCCCTGTCACCAGACCACTTTTGGAAGGAGCTGAAGGGTCTCGTGCCCATCAGCAGCCCACTCTTCAGTGCAGTTAGGGGGAAAAATCAGTGGGATTTTGGAATTCCAGGCACAGGAATTCACATTTGTAGACTTCACTCTACAACTTTGTTTTTACATGCCCCAAATACAGACAGTGCTCTCTAGTACTCTTTATTTATAAACACATTTAAGCGAACAGCTTCATATTCTGCACTGGGTGGGTTTTTGTTTGTTTTTTTTAATAACCTTTGAAACATACAGTTCTTTGGAAGACCACAAGAAAGTGACAAGTAGCAGCACTGTCACAGCATTCAGGCTCCTAAGGCAGCAAGAAGTCAGAATATAGATCCTCTTGGCAATAGCAAATAAATACATGTATTTGAAGTCTGTTTCAGTTGAACAAAGGCACACAGCAAGACACAGCTGAAAGGAACTGCGGCATTTGAGTAGCAGATGAATCCCAACGTCTCCAAGGGAAGGAGTGGTCCGCCTACAGCTTCCACCCCAAACCCATGGCCCGAGGGGGAAGAACAGCCCCCTCAGTTCCCCTCCCAAATCGCATTTTCTCAGAAGTTGAGTCAGCCCCCAAGAAATCTTTGGTTTCAGAAAGCCCACCTCGATTCTCCTGTAACATTCCAACAGTCTTTTCCCATGGCTTGCAAAAGGCTGAATTCAAAGTTGCTCTATTTTACAACTTGTTTTTTTTACTATGATTTTCCCCTCACACACAGCAAGAGAGAGCAGCCTGCGCTCTGGCCACCCCACTTTCCCAGAAGATTGAAGGTCCTTCCTTCCTTCCCCAAAGGCATTTTGCCCCAGTAACAAACACACCAGTTTGCAGGAGAGCTTCGCACTAATACCAGTAGATGCTGCATTTTATGAACAAAATTACAAGGCTTCTTCCTAGCCCAGGTTTTCCTGCCTTGTCTGTCATTTGGTCGCCTCCCTAAGGTCTCCACCAAGATGTAGCTCATTGGCTAAGTTACATAAAAGGAGTCTTAAGTAGAACACTCTGAGGTTTGAGTTTTCCCTTTAAAATGCAAATGGCTGGTAGTTAATTCCCTTTTGGGATTTAAGAGCTGAATTTAAAATGGGAAGTGATGATACAAAAATATACTTCAGAAAGCATTGCAGTATGAGTAATGAAACAGTCACCACGTGAATACAGATTCTTCTGGCCAGACATCTTCATTTATCTGCATTTTAATAGTTTCCCTCCAAATCGCTTTTGGCTAAGTTTTTCCTCCGCACACTACCTGGTGCAGTCTCAGCAGACTACAGCAAGGGTAAAATTTGACCACGTTTCTGATTTTTCAAAACCTCATGTATCAGCACATTTAAAAATACCAATATTCTATCAGGTATTATAAACAGCTCCCTCTTTTCTGTTAAAAAGTCAAATCAGAGCTTCCCCATACTTCCTGAAGTTATAAGCTGGATGACAGACCTGCTTGCCAGCCCCTTTGTTGACTGGAAAGGCTCAAAAGCTCTCCAAAAGTGTCTACTTAGAACAGATTTTAAACCAATATTTACTTACCAATTTCAGAAGGAATATCTTCCATCTCACTTTCTTTTTCATAATTACCAGTTTACTTCCAAGGGGAAAAAATAAGCATAGGTAATTATGTGCTTAGATCAATTTATGCTTAAACCTATACATACATGTAGGTGCACAGACACACCCTGACAACCTTACACAGACCTAGGGGATGCAAAGTGCTCCAACCCACATTTAAAAATTCAGAGCGCTCCGCTCCTTGCATGATCAGGCCCTAAGTCACTTAACTGGGTTCCTTGTATTTGTTCTGTCTTCTGGAAAATATACCTTTGCATAACCCTTCAAAAGAATCCCTTTCTATGCACACGGACACTGGCACAAGCACATACACCAGTTTTCATACACCTCATACCAGCAGAGGATTGAACTGTGTCATCACAATACAAAACCCACAGATCACATCTGAAAGGGAGCAGCAAAGCTTCGAGCCCAAGTTTAGAAGCGCCTAAGCCTGTGATCTAGGTGAAGAACTAGAGGTTACTCCTATTTGGATACTCTTGCTTTGGCACACGGGTGCAGAGCCTGCGTGCAGTGGTGTGAAACAGCAGCAGACCCCAAGCCAGGTCATCACCACCTCTGCTGATCCAGCACCAACCACAGCAGCCCAGCACAGACACACGGGTAGATTCCTCGGCAGGGTCAGTGATTAAATACCCACACCATCTCAAAGCCTGAAAAACAACAAATTACACAAGTCTTGTTTCAAGTTTTTCCTCTGGCTATACAAGAAGAGACAGACTGCATCAAATATTCAAACTTCTCCTTTTTGCCCTTCTTTCGCTTCCATGTTTTTCTGTAAATTGCACACTGTCCTACAGGCTCTGTTCTCTTTTTTGTTACAGGCTGACTCCAATCAAACCCTAGATCTAAAAGTCCCCGAACAACCAACAAAGAACCTATTTCAGTACGTTAAATTTGAGAAGTCACAACAAGGGCTGTGGTATAACACTGTGATATCACTCACAAAGGACTATTACTTCATTGTGAACAAAAACAGCATCTGGCAAGGGGTGGGAAATAGTTTACTAAAAACGCACCCAAGAAGTACAGCAATGAAAAATAAGATCAAATGAATTTATGGGCACTTCAGTTCTCATCATTAAAAACTCTTGCATGGTGAAAGTGTTTCTTGAAAGTAAGACAAGGAAAAACACCATACACATTAAGTCTTTTTTCTGCCTTCACTCCAAACGCTTGCCAATGGCTTTTCAACAATCACATGATTCACTGCCGAGTATTTCATCGTGAAAGAATCCTGCATTCTGTACAGTAAAGGCCTCTTTCATTCATTTTATTTTGTATTTGCGCTATTAACCAACATGTCAGCTGTTAAAGAAAGCCTGGTGAAAGACTATGAAAGGAGATAAACCCCCAGCAGGTGTGACAAATACTGCATTGTCTTTTCATCTTAATTACACCTTCAATGCAGTTTTACTGTGTTGCAGTTACTACATATTAAATGAAATGGTATTTTGTGAAATTTTTCTACATTTTCTGCAACCCCTATAAGCAAAAGTGAATGGGTCAAAATAAAACTAGTTAAGAGTCAAACCTGGGAAGGAAAAAATGAAAACAGGCATCACCAGCAGGTTTCCTAGAAGTTCTGCAGGGAGTCAGTGAAAAAAGGGCAGAGGAGGAGAGCCACACTCTGGAATTCATAACAAAGATTAACACATATTAACAGAAGAGACATTTCATTACAACTTTTTGCATTTGAGGACCACAAGGATGTGAAGTGGCTCATTCAACTTCTTAGGGTATTCTTGGATGAAACTAGAACTCACCAGGAAGATGAATTCAGCCTTATCAGACTGATCCTAGAAATATCACATGACCTAGTCATCTTCAGTCTATTCCTGTCCTTCGCCTTCCTAAATACCTCAGCAACTACAATAACTTTCAAGACAGTCTTACTACAGTGGCAAAAAAGACTTTTCAGTGTCAAAATTGTCTACTGATTGGATAGGCCTGCAGCTGGCAAGTCTCTCCATCAAAATTACTTTAAATTTGCTTTAAGAAATGCCCTTGCTATTACCATGGTCCTCCATTATTCAGGCAAATTCACTAAGCAGCACATTTCAAAGCATTTTAAAAATCAGGGGTCAACTCCCAGGATCCTTTGATAAAACTTACTGCCCAGATCCTACCTGAGCCCCCACAGTCAGGGTATTAGCTTTGAAGCCAGTCTTCCCAAGCAAATGGATTTTAGAGCACCGGGAAATCACAATTCTACACTGACAGCAGAATTCTTAAGTGCCTGCAAAATTAAGGCAGTGCAAACCTACCATGACACAGGACACACAAACACTCTCACAGAATCACAGAATAGTTGGGGTTGGAAGGGACCTCTGTGGGTCACCCAGTCCAACCCCCTGCCCAAGCAGGGTCACCCAGAGCAGGCTGCACAGGACCTT
This sequence comes from Opisthocomus hoazin, assembly GCF_030867145.1. NCBI lineage: Eukaryota > Metazoa > Chordata > Aves > Opisthocomiformes > Opisthocomidae > Opisthocomus > Opisthocomus hoazin. Next base: position 6,826,988 of record NC_134437.1, on the reverse strand, counting down.
GTCCAGGCGGGGCTGGAATATCTCCAGAGAAGGAGACTCCACAGCCTCCCTGGGCAGCCTGGGCCAGGGTTCCATCACCCTCAGAGGGAAGAAGTTCTTCCTCCTGTTCAGCTGGAGCTTCCTCTGCTTCCATTTGTGCCTGTTGCCCCTTGTCCTGTCACTGGGAACCACTGGAAAGAGTCTGGCCCCATCCTCCTGACACCCACCCTGCAGATATTTAGAGGCATTTCTAAGGTCCCCTCTCAGCCTTCTCTTCTCCAGGCTGAACAAGCCCAGCTCCCTCAGCCTTTCCTCGTAGAAGAGATGCTCCCATCCCCTCCTCATCCTCATAGCCCTCCGCTGGACTCTCTCCAGTAGCTCCTCATCTTTCTTGAACTGGGGAGCCCAAAACTGGACCCAGTACTGCAGATGGGGCCTCACCAGGGCAGTGTAGAGAAGGAGAACCTCCCTCGACCTGCTGGCCCCCCTCCTCTTGATGCACCCCAGGATCCCCTTGGCCTCTCAGCTGGAGCTACAGCAAATATTTCACAGTGAAGTGCAGCCTCACACTCAGGCGAGCAAACCCTGAATTTTTCCACTGTATGCAGGCTGAGGTTACAAGAGTGCAAATCAACAGCTGAACAACTCTATAATAATAGAGAAACATTAAGTAATGTCATAACTGCCTTTGAAAGAAAGCTCTCACCTTGCTGTGTAAATGCCTTGTTTCAGGTGGTGCTGGCCAGGTGCCCGGGCACACCTGGAACACACAACTTTCAGGAGCACCTGCATAACATCACATGAGCTTTAACCCCAAGGATTATTTCCTGAAAGGGGAAAAAAAAAAAAGAACAAAGTGAGACTGGCTCAAAATAATCAGGGTATGTTCTCTTCACTAAAAGATTGTGGTGAAGCAGACTATATGTTATTTCTTCATAGCCTACAGTATCTGCATTCCCCCTCTGGTGTCATTTGTCTGAAGCACAGCAGAGGATCTGCCAGAATTCCCTGCTCTGGACAGCTCTGCGTTTTTCCTACAAGTTTCCATGTTTATCCCATCTGGCTGGCAACAGGAGTTTTTCATTTGTAGCCATCTGCACCCAGGCAGAGACTGCAGCTTCACTGACACGTCTCAGGTAATACCATTTTCCTTTTGTCAGCTTTAGGGAGAAAGCAGCATTGAACTCACTGACAAATCTTGGTGCTTGCTGTACATTTACTCCATCTTAAGATCTTGTTTTGAAAGACATCCAGGTATCTGTCTATAGCATGAGCAGAACATATTTACCTTTGAAACTCAATTTACTCTCAAAACATTCCCTCCTTTAAACTATTCAGTCACTAAAGCAAACACTTCTATTAAAACAACCACCCTCTTGAAGGACACATCCAACTGCAAAATTATTTTGAATGCACTCCAAAACAACATCTACACCACTACAGCCCCACGCTGCTGCTGGTGCCTGCTCTCAGGGCAGGACCAGGTACTCAATCAGGGTACTGCAGTCTCCTATGCCAAAAGCATTAATGGCAACACAATACTACTCACATTACAAATACTGTTTTTCTTCTGCTTAACCACAAAATCCTAGGACCTTGTGGGAAATTTCAGCAGCGTTTGCATTCTCAGAAGTCTGACTTCCTTACTGCTAAGACACAAGAGTGAGGAAAAACTTAGAAATAAAGTAAGTATGAACTTAAGCCTCTAGAAAGAGAGTAAAGCATATAACCCCCCACAAAACTATAATCTGCTTTTTTTAACCACACCCACAAGTCTTAAATAAATAGGATTACAGCACCTTTAAGACCTCCTCTGAATCAACACTTTAAAGAAAACAAAACCCACCTACCTTACCTAAAGCCACAGCCACTGCAGGAACAAAAACTCTACCCAGAGCACCCAGACACCCATGGAACACCCCAGCAGTGACCTGAGGCCACTAATATATCCTGCTGATCCCAAGCAGCTTCACCTGGAGCCTCCACCCACGGGCCCAGGAGCTCTATTTAAGCCGAGCCCTGGAAGCCCATTCTTTAGTAGAGTGATCCTGGAAGAGTGTGGGTGTTTGTCTTAGGGGTAGCTGTACTTGGCTATGGATCTCATGTCTTAACTTGATTTTGACTCTATCTTATTACTATAGACATGGTAAGTAATTATTGGATTTTATTTAATCCTGATTATCTTTACCAGCCTATAATGTGACCTGCAGATTTAATTCCTGTCTGAACCTCAGATTTGCCTCACCTTCTTGAACTTGCCTGGTGACCTGGATTCTTATAGGACTCCTGAGTCCCCTTTCCAGGTAAGCCTTGTTTGGTTGCTGAAGGGTGCAACTGTAGTTGGTGAGTGCTTTCACAGCCTTGGGGATCCAGACTCTTAGATGAGAGCTAGAGGCTTCCCAGGAGGTGTTTTTTACTCTTAAAAATCAACAAGGGTTTCTAAAGCTGCTTTGGGAAAGGTGTTCTGTAAGATGAAAGCTTCTTTTTAAATGCCCTGTTGCCCCACTGGGGCAGAGGGGCTTGTAAGGCAGATGGGAGGATGAGGAACATCTTATACAGGAGAAGATGAAGGATATAGGGCTTGCTTAGTCTAACAAAATAAACTTTAGGGGAGTGCTGCCTGCTGTCTACAAATTGTGGGAATAAACACTACAGAAAAAAAGTCTCCTATTTAAACTACACAGAAATGCTGGCACAACTACAAGTAAGTAGAAATGGGCCTTGGAAAAACCTTGTCTTCAGCAATGTTTTTAATCTGTTGGTCAAGGCTACAAGACTGAAACTCATAGCTGCTCTTGAGAGAAAGCCTGCTCAGGCTGCCTACTGTGGTGGCTGCCATGGGAGAGGACTTGGGGGCTCAGAAACCCCCCCTGCTAATTCCTACATCCTTGAGAAGGTCAGCTTTTGCAATTCCTACCTTCTGGGGGAAGAAGGAAGACTGATCATCTGACAGATACAAATATTTTTATCTTTAGACATACTCAGAAATAATACTGAGTCTTCCCAGCTAGGGGATTTACTTTCTGCTGTTCTATAAAAAGGCCTGATGAACAGAGTGTATGGCTGGCACATACTAAATTAGATCACAAAATCAAATTGTTTTAAAAAATGTGGCTGCTGTTTAAGCATCTACTGTAAGTTATCACTGAAATTTTTTTCCATGTTGCCTATCTTCTTTATCTATTACATGTATCCAGAAGCAGGAGGAATATCTGTGAAGATCCCTTCTTTGCCAACAGGGGCTGGGTGAGACTGACTCTATCATCATTACTTTTTTGAAAACAACTGTTGAAAGGATGTGTACTAACAAACCCTTCCCAGGAGCTGGAGATGGGGAAACATTCTAGAAAACCTAAAAATCCTTTAAATCTTGTAAATCTTTATGATGATTTTTTTAAAGACTTTGTTATAATGCCTAGATACAGGGCTAATTTTAATAGGGAATATTCAACTCGGATTTCTCTTCAACTTCTAGCAAACTCAGAAATATCAAAAAGCATGGCTAATAGTTTTCTGAGTTATTCCAGCTTTTTTTATGGAGAGGAAACCCAAACAGCCTCTCTGTTTGCTTTGCAGGTGATGCCCAGATTATCTCCAGGTGTAACAAAGCTTCTCCATAACCAGCACTGCAGAGTGGTGACACCTGAACTGGAGGGAGAAATCAGCCAACAAAGCTGGGTGTTTTCAGCTAAATATTGTAAGGCCAATAATGGTTGAACGCCTTTCCCGGAGAAGAAATGCGTGTACTAAATAGACAGTAATCCCAGATGAAGAAGTTGACCTGGATTTGAAGTTGAACTACATCTGTCCAGTGCAGATTTCTGGGGAATGCTCTGATAATTCAGAAATCTTGCGATGCAAAGAACAACTCTGCTGCATGGGTGTTCCTGGACTTGCCATAGCCTGTGAGCTTGGATGCTTACTGGTACCACAACCACCCAGCTGCCTTGCTTAAGGGCCAGGGCTCCACAGCTGCTACTGCACACAAGAAGAATGAAAAATATTTTTCTTGCCCTGGAAAAGCCTCCAAACAGGTGGTTTATGTTGAAACTTGTGAAATGCTAAAATATCTTGGTTGATTTCTATCTTCCCCTAAACTGGGAAGATCTCAAGACACCATGAGAAACAGCAGCACCCTTAATAAAGGTTGGTTGAACAGAATTGGGGAGATAATGGTGTGAGTGGTGCAAAGTATGTTCCCTGCAGGCATTTTTCCAGCTAGAGCTCACTTTCCCCATCCCTGTACCATGGCTTGGCTTTGCTAAACAGGTTTTCATGGTGAACTGAAAAGCTCCCTTTTCCCAAGACTTGATGCAGCTCTTGCCAAATGCAGAGAAAAGATTACGGGGGTGGCTATGTGAACTGTTTTCTTGCTTGTTACTGTGCCTGTTGCCTGTATTTCTTATTAAATACTGGGGATAAATGCCATTTGGGTGGGTATAGAATAGGCAAAAGGGTAGCCAGTAGTGAATGTATGTGATGAAATGTTTCCTTTGATGGTATGTTTTCCATTCAGTTTTAAGTAAGATCATTTTTAAAATTGAGATGAATAGGTAGATGCTATTAAAACATGCTAACCCTCAAATTTCTTTTAGTCCAGCCTCTCCTTGCAGTCTAAGGAGACCATTTCAGCTTGTTTAAAAAACTAGGTAAACTTTTTTGGGGCAGAAATGACCCTGGAAACCAAAATAGGATAAGTTTGTATGTGTTGAGCATCAGGCCATCTTAATTAAATTTATTCTGGCTTGCTCTAAATTGATAAATTCATATCACTGCCTTCACCATGTTTTGTATTTGCTGTGCAGGACATAAAGTAATTGCATTTCAGTTGCATTGTAATTTAGGAGGTTCTAATAGAAACATGGAGAGAGCTGAAGTTTTTCCATCTTCTAGATGGGTGTTTTAAATCACAGCCAGCTGCTGACTTGCACAAGGGAAGTTAGATGGGTACCACAATGCATAGCCCAATTCTGTGCATGGTTTAATTTGGAAATCGAGGCGTGAGCACCTACTTCTCATGCACAGATGTAGTCCGGGAGGTCAACAGGGCCAGCGAGGCATTGTCTGCTTCTATAACTCAAATGAGTTTACAGCAATTCAGCATTTTTCTTGGTGGTGTTTTACTCTATATGCCTCTCAAAATGGAATAATGTCATGAAGAAAAAAAATAAAATAACCCCAACAAAACCAGAAACAAAGAGATACAGACAAAAAAAGCTTTCCAGGAGGTCTGTAAGGAGATGGAGGGTTGGAGAAGCAGCCTTAGGGTACTGTGATGCAGGTGCAAGAGGTTTGTTTTCAAGGCAAAGACTTGTAGAAGTGGCTTTACTAGGTGAAGGGAATGGAAGAGTTAGGTCAAAGATATCCACAAGTGAATTAAATGGGGTGGGGTTGCAGTATGCTTTTCCACCTGGAGCCTGAAATCAGGGAGAAAACTGCCCTTGCTGGGAGGATGTCAGCACAGATGCTGGGAGGATGTCAGCACAGATGCTGCCATGTGGAGATGGTGCCGTGGCCTGGAGGAATGAGCCCTGTCGTGGCCATGGGGAAGAGACAGAACAGGCAAGAGGGGACACACGCAGCGGAGGCAGCGCTGAAACAGCAGTGTACAAATGAGAGGACACAGAGGTGGAGACACGGATCTGACGACCCAGGACATGAGGGGGGCAAAGGAGCACTCAACGAAGGGTTACAGAGCTGCTTCACACAATCTAGGCAAACAGGGAAATTGTTTTATGTAGCTTATTGAAACTACGAAGATGTGAAATGAATGAATTAATGGGAAGGCTTCTCTGACAGCATGAGGCTATTGGAAAACAAAGCCTGTGGTGGAGCATCAGAAACAACATGTCACATGTGGGAAATACAATAGGCATGACATCAGATTCCAGATACTGCAGATGATGAATCAGATCAGCATGATTTCTGCATCTGGCAGCTTGCTGCATCCACATATGCTTGCAATGCATTGGTCTTTCTAAGCTAAGAGGGAAAATAAATAACCTGTGGAATAACCAATAACCCATATACCAGGAGGTGATGGCACTGAGGTCCTGTGCTGTTCTGTGCCCAGTTGCAGAACTGCATGTTTGCATGGAAACGTGGCACAAGAGCATGTTTGTATCAGAGTCAGTAAGTCTTTAAAATGTTAGGGAGACTCTCAGAAATCCCAAATAACAATACAACACTGAGAACACTATGATTTTTTGAGAGTAATATGTACAGATGTTAAGACTTACAGAAAATAAAGCACTTCTGGTCGTGCGTATTTCCTTCTGCTATTTGTTATCCAAGCTTTCAGCATGGTGTAATGGAATTGAAACTGGTTTCATAGGACAGAGGAGTAAATTGACTCATTAACTTTCATCATTCAAGTTAAGAGAACTGCCTAGCGGAGTAAAAAAATATTATGGAGGGGGAAAAAACAACCCCAACAAACTTCTAATTGGTAACTAATTCTGCTCACGTCAGTTTTAAAATCTTTTATTTAATGTTTTATGGTTAAGCTCCTAAGCACAAGTTAGGAAATTTGCATCTCTGCTGGTTTTTTTTTTTTTTTTTTCCTCCAAATCTTGATTGCTCTGGGAAGGGATGGGTCAGTACAACAGGGGATGATTTCAGCCTACACCTGTGCCTCTTAGTTTAAAAGAGTAGAGCAGGCTTTAAAAAGCCAGACCTAGAGGAGATGTAAGCTAAACTGCCCCAAGAACTGACCCTCTCGCTGTTCCCCTTGGGCAGAGTACGAGCTGAACCAGTTTTTGTAGAAGCAGGGATTCATCTTTAACCAAAATTCAGCCTTTCTGGGTTTGGGGTCAGCTGGCCACGACGGCCGGTCGCGGGATCGGGTGCTGCCCACGCTTCAGCAGAACAGTGCTTACTGTGGACGTGCACATGGAGCTCACGAAGCGGCTTGGAATAAACTTAAAAGGTCCTCAACACAGAGGTGGTCTTATTTAAGAGCTATCTACTGAACTACCGGATCAAACAGCCTTCCGAGCACACGCGAACGCCAAAGAAGGAAAAAGAAAAGCGGCATTTTCCTCGTTCCGCCATAACACAAACACCTCTTTAAGAACAGCAACAAAAGTACTGCGATAACCCCGCCGGAATGGCCAATTAGTTAAATGTCTGAATAATAGTCATTATTATCCTTGGCCCAGCTGACATTTAGGACTTGGATGGATGTACCATGGGGAAAAACAGAAAAAGAAGAAATGCCAGCGTAAACCTTCCCAGTGCCAGCCTGGGTCCCTTTAGGCAGAAGGAGCCCTTTCGGGGGCATTTCTCCATGGGCTGACCCTCAGTAGACATTAATAGGTGTTTCTGCAGGTTTTAATTTATGAGTGTATAGGTAAAATTACAATTAAACCCGCTGGATTGCTGTTTTGGACAGAGTTTCCGAGGACTGCACTCCGAGGGGCATGGCAGTGGGGAGCCGCTGAGGGGTTTCGGCCTCCCCTCCTCATCTAGCGGGGAGAGGGAACCCGTCCCTCCCCGCTGTGTAAAAGGGGGGGACCCCCGGCAGCGCCGCCCCGCCCCGATAAATCACCAGAGACCTCCCCGCCGGCAGGGGGCGCCCCGCCCCGTCCACTCCCCCGCCCTCCCAGCAGGGGGCGCTGCTCGCGTCGTTCCCCCCCAACACGTCCTCCCCCAGCAGGGGGCGGAGCGCCGCGATAAGAGGCGCGCTCTGATTGGCGGCAAGGACCCTGGAGGAGAGGAGCGGGGATGAGAGCGGCACTCTGATTGGTCGCGGAAACCTGAGGGGGGGGGGAGTGAAGGCCCGGGCAGGGGTTTCCCCCCCCCTCCCCTCCCCTCGGATCGGGGTCTCCCCCTTGCTCCCCGGCCCCCTGACCTGGCCGCCTCCGAGTCTCTCCTCGAAGATTTTTTTGTGCCCCGTCTTCGCGAGCGGAGGCGTTTCAGCCAATCAGCGTGCGGCGCCGCGACCTGTTGCCAGGCAGATTATGGTAATGAGGTCCGGGCGGCCGCCCCCCTCCCCCCCCCTCCCGCTCTGCAGCTACCATTGTGAGGTGAGGACAGGTGGGGGGGTTTGGGGCCGCAGCGGGGCCGGCGGCGGCGGCCGGGACGCGGCACCCGCACGGGACCCCCTCAGGTAACGCGATGGGACGGTCCGGGAGGGAAGCCCGATCCCGGGGCGCCGCGGGGACCCGCCGGGGGTTTTGGACTTGTTGTTTTAGTCGCACCCAAGATGGCGCCCGGAGCTGGCGGCTCCTTAGCGCTGGGGACGGGATAAACCGTTCGCTCCCGCTAGTGGGGGGGGGGGAGCAGGCCGCAGTCATTTCCCTTCCCCGCTCGCGGAAGAGGTACAGTCCGCTCCCCCCCCCCTCCCCGCCCCAGCCGGGATCCCCCACCCTCCCCGGACAGAGGTAGAAGGGGCTGCCCCCACCCCCGTTTCCCCCCTCCCTGGATGGTACAGTCCGGACCCCGGCACCTCAGTGGCGGGGGGGTGCTGCAGCCATCTTGTTGCCCCCTTCCCCCTCACTGTGGGCGCCCCCCCCCCCGCCCGCCATTACTCTGGGCCGCTCTCTCCCCTCGCCCCGTGGTTAGACCAGCTCCCCTACCGTCGGCTGCCGGGCTGTGTCCTCTCCTCTGCCAGCCCCAGTCCCCCCCCTCACCCCCCCCCCAGGCCAGAGTGGTTGGGGCTGACTGACCGTTGGGCGCCCTCACGGCGGGGGGTGGTGGCGCCTCGCGCTTTCTCGGGGCGGGGGGGGGGGAGGAGGGCGCGGTGTTTCCTCACACTGGGGAGCGGTGGCGGGAAGCGGGCGGGCGGGGAGGGGAGCACCTGCCCGTCCTGATTGGCCGCGCGCCTCGCGCCCCTGCCTCCCATTGGCCTAGTTAGGGGAGGGGGGCGTCGCGCCCCCTCCTGGGATTGGCTGCCGGCGATGGCGGTGGTGGGGCGCGGGGGGTATATAAGGGAGAGCGGGTGGGGAAGACCCGCAGTCCAGCCCGAGAGGAGTTGAGGAGAGGGAGGGGGCTGCTGCCTGGGGAGGTGCTTGCAGGCGGTGCTTGAGGGCTCTTTGGCGCCTGCGTCGTCTGGGTGGGCCTGGGGCTTGGTGTGGAGGGGTGGCAGCCATTACCCCGCCGCCTCGAGGTGCCCGGATGGGGTTTGCGTGGATGGGCTCATCCAAGGACAGAGCAGGACCGGGCCGGTGGGTTCGGGCCTTCTGCTGACACCCGCTGTGTGAGGTGGTCCCATCCCCTGAGGGGAAGAGCAAGGCCCGCCTGCGAGCGGAAGCAGCTTAAGCTGTGGTGTTTGCCACTGCTCAGCTAGCGTTGGTCTTTGTGCCTGTGTTGGTGGTTGCCTCTGCTAAATAGGCCTGTTCTTGTGGTGTGAGATACGGTTATAACACGTGGTTGGTTGGTCTTGCAGACCTCTTGCTCACTAGGGTTTGGTGTTGAGTTGCTGCATCGTACTGCAGTTGCATGAAGAACTTGTTAATGGGAGCTTGTTAAATCGTTAAGCTGGAATGGAAAAATGAGGTCCTGGTGCTACGTCTTTCAGACCTACCCGTCCTAAGGGGACAGCTCGCCCTTCATAGGGCTGGTTTCCCTGCATGAGACATTTCCAGCTATGCGTGGTCTCCTCTGGCCTCTAAGCTGCTCGCTGCAGGCCCTCAGAAGGGGTCTCGCAGGCGCCTGTAGGTCAGAGTTGAAAACCTGGTTTAGGCTGCTGAGCTTCGTAGCCCTGAGAGCGAGAGGAAGGGTCGGTATTTGCGATGCCTGCTTTGTATCTGTGCACCAACCTGTCGAATGTCTTGCTGATACCTGCGTCGTTCTTACGGGCCCTGAAAGAATGGGCAAGCTCAAAGCTGCCTGTCTGTAAGATGCTTATCAGTGCTTCAGAGATTCAGTGGAAACAGAGACTCTACTGAACTTCAGCTTCCTTCTGTTATTTTTTCAATGACTGAATTTTCTTCTATTTTTTTCCATCTATTGGTTGAGTTAGAAGATGAAAAAAATGGAAGAGGGTGTATTTCTCCAGTCAGTCCTTACACGGAGAGCTTTCTTCCTGAATTGTGATGATGCTTTTTGGCACTTGGCTGTATTCCTGCTTCTCTTGTGTGTGAGGTGTTTAAAATGAAGACTGCTTTATTACCTTGGTTATAGGGTGAGATATCGATGTAATTGTTATTACTATTATCTGGTTGACTAATTGACAGTTTGTTTTTGGAGAGAAATGGGTGTGTGTTGTTGCTTGCTCTCCTCTGGCACCCTTACTGCTAACCTGTGAAGAAAATCACTGGATGAGCTCTTTTATGGTAATTTGCTCTGCAGTCAGCAGCTACTTCGAGTGTGTTTCTGACCACCTGCAGCTGTTGTCAGCTGTGTAAACTGAACTTTAATTGCCTTCTAAGTGTAGCTAATTACAGGGGCTGTTTTAGTATTGTGAATTTTGTTTAGACTTAAACAGGAGATCGGGTGTATTTGTCACTTTTATTTCATGCCAGTAAAAGGCTCAGAAATAGAATCTGTGTTGTAGCCAGTAACTAGTGTTATATGTTAAGTCCCCACCACTTCTGATGTCCTGTGATTTGTTCCGTGGCCTGCAGTACTTCAGACAAGCAGCTATTCTGAAAGCCACAAGTTGTGTTTTGTTTTTTTTTTTTCTTTAACGTGTAGAAACCAGGTAGTTTTGTCTTCTGGATTTTAAGAACTTAAAATAGGTGATTTAGTTCAGAAGAGAGATGCAGAGGGGTAGGAGAGGGAGGGAAGCAGCAGCACCATCCGCTTGTCGGAAGGGAAACAACCTCCTCCTCTGAGGGTGGCTTTGGGAAGAGCTGCCTGAGCGGGAGGAGGGAGAGGAGACTGAAAAGATGGCAAGAAGAAGCTGGCGGGGAACGGAGCGAAGCGGTGGTGTTGGAACGGTTCTGTTTGCTCTCAGTAACACCCGAGAGCGCTGCCTCGAAGGTTCCATACACAGCAGCCTAGCACAGGTTTTGATACAGACCTTTTATTTTCCTTTTTTGTTGTGTTGTACTTCAAATATATGTTTTCCCCATTTTCTTGCTTTATCGTACTTCTCCCTCTATCATTTATAAAAAAAATCAGTGAAGTAGTCAGGGTCACTGCCTCAAGTAGCTCCAGCCTGAGAATTGTGGTGTGTGATGGTAACAGATGATGATATCGTAGGGGCCTTAGAGTGTGAAACATTTGGAAGAAGATGATGTGAAGAATGTGATCACACATGCAGGAGGCTGAGGATAGGAGGAAGAAATTAGCTGCTGGAGTGGATGTGTAGGTGTTGAGCAAATGGGAAGAGAGGTGACCAAGAGCAGCATGGGCATATATGGAAATAGAATTAACTTGTCGCTTGGCCAGCTCAGAGGTGAAGGACAGACACTGTGAGAAACTGTCGGTTACACAGGAATCACGACTAAACAAAGATGTCCTTAGGGATCTGCATCTCTGAGCAAATCTATAGCCCAGCCCTTGGTGCCTGTGGAGTGTGCTGACCTCTCCTCTTGAGTAGTGCTCGGAGTCCTTGATTATCTCCTCTGTTTTGTGGCAGAAGCAGTTAGAATTTTAGCGACTTATCTGATATTTTGTGAGCGAATAGTTGCGACAGACTGTCCTGCTGTCTCCTCTGGTGCTTGGGCACTGTCCCTTTAGGAAAAGGGCTGCTACACGTGGTGGACACAGGAGCGGAGGACTGGCCTTGGAGATCTAAGATCTCTTCCTGCCCATTGTTGCTTTGGTGATGGATGTGCCGTGAGGATGTGGATAGATTGATTCTTTATGCACAATTGGAGTAAAGAGTGAGTTTGTGTTTGGCTGAGCTCTGCTATTTATTATATGACTAAATAAATGGAAGCCATTTTTCCTTTTGTGGAAATAAATAATCTTCGTTGCCCCAGCCCTTTGTATGATTTCCATTTCTAACTCACCAGTAAAACATAAATATTGTGGTTATATATTACTTGATTATTAACATTCAGCCAAAAGGCACCGGAGCCAGGGTTCCTTGAAACAATACGTGCTTTTGATGGATGAAAATGCAGAGGAGGAGACGGCGGTCGTGACTCAGTCCTCAATGAGGTTAGAAACCTTCTTGCTGCAATGAAGGCGCGTTCTTGCCAAGGGAGCTCAGGAAATGCACCGGCTCTGCCTTCTAGGCAAGCTGGGGTAATTAACTTAAGTGTGGGATATAGCTTTTTGCAGACACATGTGATGTTCCCTTTGAGCTTAATAAATCATTTTCATATTAAAAGCTGGAGGAAGACCTGTAGTCGTAAAAAAACCCCCTTTCCTAACGATTCTTGCTGTCCTTGCAGATGGTTGGGGGTGAAAAAGAGTGGTCAGTGAGCTCAGTACTTAAAGGATTAAGCTAATAGCCCCTGCTATTATTGCTGCAGGGAACCCCAGTCTATACGCAAGCCTCTTTTACGCTGGGGAGTAAATCACATTAGCTGTTTTATGCACCATTATTGTAAAGTGGATTCGCATTTGAGATACTGCAGTGGCTTTATGGCTCCCTGAGCAGGGTGGTGGACTTTTCCCCTTGCCCGGCTTTAATATTCCCCCATTCTTTTCATCCCAGAGGCGGGACAAAAAGGAATGTTTGGCAGCCACAGGCTTGGATGCTTTCTCAGCAGAATGTCCTTAACTAGACTTGAGGAGGCTCTTGCAGATGAAGTGCCCAGAGGTTTTTGACTATGTAGCTTCTCGTGTAGTCCCAGCATTGAAAGAAATTGTCTTTCCTTAATAGCAGGTATTCCAAGGAAACATGGTTACTGCTGATCTTTTTTTTTTTTTTTTGGTGATACATTTCTCTGAATTTCAGACCTGAGCTTTCCTCTGAAGCACTGTAGGAGTTCACTATATTTGACTTGTGTCAAAAATTCTTACATACCAAATAAAAAACTATCAGTGGCTTTGCTTTTATTGGAGCTTTTCTCTTAAAGCGCCCTTCATTCCCCTTCCCTAGGTGTTAGGGGTCACAGGGGCACCTATGAGGTGACGTGGCATGGGTGCTGTGGTGGCTGAGGGTGAGGGGTCTTCTGCTGGGGACAGCAAGGCTAATGAGGACGTTGCTGTTGCAATCTTTGCCCCTGAATGGGGCTTTCTCATCCTCCGGAGCTGAATGCAGTGAATGGGGAAAGCTGCTGGTTTAATACTACAGCTTCAGAGAAAACCATGTGCTGCAGGAACAGGAGAGAGGGGTTAGAGCGCATCAGGGTGGTCAAAAGGAGTTTTCAAATGAGATTTCAAAAAAGATGAAGAAACCGTTGCGACAGTGACACAAAGACACTTTCCAGACGTCGGGAGCTGCAGAGCAGAAGCTTCGCCGTTAATGAGATTTTTGGACTGGAAGTAAAAGGTGAGAACTGAAGAGGAAGGCCGTAGGTCTCTGACACCAAGCGGGTCCCCAGAGGGTCCTGAGAAGAGGTAGGTAAATGTGACTGGCATACTGTGTCGTCTGGAGGAGGTGGTGGATTTACCTGTGCTTGCCTGATGAGGCAGACAGCTGGTTATTATGGGGGAGCGGACATGTAGGAGAGCGCTTACCCTGCACTGCGTGTCCGCTGGCTGCGCTCCAGCTCTGAATCGGGTGCTTTTTAGTTGTGGTTAGCACCAGGGTGTTCCCTGCCCTGCTCAGTCTCGCCAAGAGAAGTGCAGTGGTGTGCTAGTGTCGCTTCCCAACTCTGCACGTGCTTCTACCTGTGAAAAACGTGGGCACGTCACAGCGAGCTCGAGGACAGCACCCATGGGTGCTGCCTCAGATAAATTCATTCTGACTTGTGTTTGCCGGAGCTCTGTCTTCCACTGGGGTAGGTATTTTCTGTGCCAGGATGCGCGCCGCAATTTGGACGTGTCCAGGGTAACATCAGTGTTCAATTTAGATGTGTGTTTCTTTCAAAGTAAAGCGAGTTTTGTGGGTTCTTGATTGACATTGTGTCTTAATTGACATTGCATATGACACACTGCAGGCTGGCGTACTGGTGTGATACTGGGTTATATTTATATCTATTACCATTTCAGTTTGTGTCCTCACCCGGCATGGACTGGGTGAGGCGTGGCTGCTATTTTGGGGAGGAAAATGCTGTCCTCACAATTTCTGTAAATGGTTTAGCATCTCACATGTTGGCATTGCTTCTTGGTCATGTGCATGACAGTTACCAGGCTGTATGCAGAGCTGGGGTGGTGACAGAACTGAGGTCAATACAATGGGTGGTCGGTCTTCTAACCTGTGTGTCCCTTCTTGGACACTGCAGAACTCGCCACTGAGGTGTTTGTCTGAGAATGCCTGATGTGTGCGAGATATGGGGAGAAAAAACGACGACTGCAAAGGGTAATCAGTGGGCAAACAGTGTGGAGAGCAACCAGAGACAAGCAGAGTGTGTTGCCTTGCATGCCAGCTGTTTAGCAATGCTAATGCCCAAAGTTTCACATTTATTTCTGCTAAAAAAAAAAACCCGAGAGCTTCCAGCTAGACCCCCTGAGAGAGTATTTTCTTTACCTATATCTCCCAAATTGTTATTGTTCACAGGCTTAGAGTAGAGGCTGTGTATCTGAATGTGCTCATCACGAATCTTCTGTAGCTAATTTGAAAAAAGCATTGTGGCTATGTGCAGAGCTGGACATCTGCCACTTGCTTGTGCAGTGAGATGTCTCTGCTGAGAGAAGACCACAGGGAAATCATTAAAATCTCGAGGCACTGTGGCTGTCAGTGTCACAGCTGTAATGGATATTGAGAGGGGGATTTAAAGAAGAAAATAGGATCATGCAGGATTAAGGAGGGAGAGGGTCCTGTGGAGGACCTGTGAGCAAAGTTATTTCGTTCTTCTCTGTCACCAGTGTTGGAAAACTTAGTCGAGTATTTCTGTTTCCTGGCAGTCTTGTTGGCGGTGACTCTGGAGCTGATCGTGCTTTCCAGCTCCTGACCTTACCTGCAGGTCTTGTCTCACTGTTAGCTGTCGTGCCACTTAGGTTTCAACGCTTGCTCCTGCCTTGGGCTCCTCTTTGCCTGTCCTCGGGACCTCTCTGGGACATGGCCTGTCTGCTCCTGCACCGACTTCTGACTCGGCACGTCCACGTTTTCACGGAAACGTGCTTTTCTGTGTGTTTTGGTGATGACAGAAATGATGAGCATTCACGGAGATCCAATCTTTGGTAGGAGTGCATACCAGAGGGGCAGGTCCTGGGGTGTATTTTGAAGTACAGAAGTTGAAAGCATCGGCAAATCCTGCGGCTCCTAATAATGTCTGATTGTTATTGCTACACAATTGGCCGGGCTGAGTAGTGTATTTTTGTCATTTCTGTGGAAAACAGCAATAATGGCACCACTTATAGAAACTGCACCACAGAGTCACTGAATTTGGCTCAGCCTTGCATTTTTCCCTGAGATTAGTGCTAAGCTTTAGAACCATGGCAGAACTTGAAATTACTGTGTTCTGCTTTCTCTTCGAACTTTTTGGTACCATTTTTTTGGCATATATGAATCCTGACACCCAGATTTGTCTATTGAAGACCCGTCTGAACCCTTTGGTCTCACTTCTGCTCAAGTTGTAAGTTATTAGTGCCAAAAGGAGTCTGCAGGAGTGAGTCAGCATCTTCCTTCAGACCTTCAATATCTGCTTGTAGGGAAGGTCAGCCAAAAATTCTGCTACTTGTTGCGCCGTGTGGAATTAGTGAGAACCGTGCCTTTCTCAATTCAATCACTGGTTCATTTAATTATGTTCTTATTAACGGGATAATTATATTTTAAAAAACCCAAACTTGAAACCTCTAGCATTTATTTTTATTTTTCTGAGCAATTAGGTAATTGATTAAACCTACTGGCTCTTGTTAGTGTAATTACCCGAATTGGCTCTTGATTAATGATGACAGTCGGGGGAAAAAGCTGTTTGGGGTAAACCAGTCAAAGAATATCAACAGGATAGGCATTTAGTTTTATGTAAAAGTTGTTGTTCAAATGGTTACTGACATAAATGCACAGCAGTTCTAGACCCCTTGGTGATGGTATACCTGATAAAAGGCGCGATGGAGTTCAGGGAAAGTGGTAGGATTAGGTGTGAGAAAATCCCTGAATTAATCCTTCATAACATAACAAGCGGCTTTGAGATAGCAGGCTAACAGGTGCTACGTAGGGATGGAGGATATTATTTATAGATTGGACCTTGTGTGTGCTGTATTTTAGATATATCTGTAAATAATATTTATTTGCTAATGACCTTGGCTTTCAACATGTGGAGAGGAAGGCTGGTATTTATCAGTCCTAATGACTGTTTATTGCATTTCATTTTTCCATGCTAATGAGATCCCCTAGCTAAAGCGTTGTGCGCAGGTACATGTATTTTTTTCCTTTTCTCCTCAGTGCTTTTCCTGGATGTTTTGTATCGAGTCATATTAATAGAGATAGCATTTCTGTTCCTTTATCCCAGAACCTAACGACAGCCATCGCACCGCTCCTCAGTCTCTGCTTGCGTGGGGGACCGCGTGGCACAGGGGTACCGTGTTGCTCAGCACGAGAAAGCAAGCGTTAGGTTCTAGTCACCAATAATGGCATGATTTGCTGTCTAGTGATGCCCAGAAATACCTTTCCTACTGTTTTTCTTTGTATGTGTGGAAGTAATATGTGTTTTTTTCACCGTGGGGTTCAGTGACGCTAGCCTGAGACTTCTCTGTGCTAGTGATTTATACGTTCTGGCCAGGACCAGCGGTACAGTCAGTGCTCAGGTCTGCAAAGCTTATTTGTTGCTGGCAAAACCAGCAGAAGGCAGAAAGTGCCTGATGCTTTTTTTTCCCCTCCTTATCTTTTTTTAGTTAGTGAATGACAAGCCAACTGCTAGCATTTATGGGAATAAATTATGACTAAAATAATTTGCATTTAAAATGCAAATGAAAGCGTCAGCAAGGAGCTGCCTGCTTTCTTCCTGGTGCACAGACGAGGTGCTGGCGTTGGATCAGCCCAGCGAGGCACTCAGTATAAAATAAAGTTAATTGGACTAGCTGAAAAAATGAAATGGGCTCAGCCTCATGCTAATTCCTGGGCCTGTGATTTAATATGACATTAGAGACGAAGGATTGGGAAGGTGCTGAACCACTGACTAAGCCAATCACCGGAGCTGTAAATTAGACTTCTGAGATTCCCAATGGCAGATTGAGAGGCCCCAATAAAATTGCAGGATGTGAATAAAACCTAGCTTGGAAGCAATTTGTCAGGATCTTTGGGCTCGCGTGAATTAGAGCTTAAGTTTCATTGTTCTTTAGCTAAAAGTTGTCTGTTGTAACACTGCCTGAATACCAACTGGGACTGAGGTTTAGTACAGGGTGAAAGCTGCCTGTTAAGTGTAAAGCCAGTTTGTTCTTGAACAAAACCTCTTTCAGACAAACCGAGAAACCTCTGATGCATCTCTCAATGTAGCTCTTTCTGGTTGGAAACTGAAGGTCAATTTTCTGCATCGTTCATTGATTTCTGGGTGTTAAGGTGCCAAAAGGACAATGTGAAGAATATTGGGATGGCTGTGGCCAAGGAAAGACGTGCAGGAGGTGTTCGGTATAATCCTTCAGTGTGATTGTAGCAATGGTTGACTTGTTTCCTCCTTAACAGGACATGGGAAGTGTTACTACAGCGCAGTAGCTGATAATGATACCTCATACCTCTGTTCTGTGTGTGACACTTGTTTTAATATCTCTATATCTTCCTTTTTTTTCCTTGTCTAGCCATGTTGCTGAAGATCACCTTGCCTGCTGGAAGTAGAAACACAGTGAACAGATGAATTTTTTCAGCCAGACATTCCTCCAGTAGATCGCTCATCATGGAGCACCACGGCAGGGAGGAGATGGACTCAAAAGAGGAAAGTCCTCAGGCGTGGGCTGACTCTGCTGAGCAGGAACAGAACACTGCTCAGGTGACTAGTGCCTTCTGGAGCTCTCGGTTTCTGCTCTGACTGAACTGGGCCTGTGGTGATCTTGGATTAAAGCTTCAGAAAACGAGCTGTGCAAACCGCAGCAGCGAGTACGCAGACATCTGAAACCAGCTAAACGAAACCAGCCGGTGGCTGTAGAAGTTTCAGTGTCCAAATAGACATATAACCGTGTGGGAAAGTGGAAGGGTGTTCAGATGAATGAATATTAACAAAATCTGTGGTCTGTGGCAGCCCATTTTGATGGCATCAGTCGAATTGGTTGGAGCTGTGGGTGGACCTTGAGGAAAGTAATATGCATATTTTATTCCAGTCAGACATCTGGGTCGTGGGGAAGGGAGAAATGTTAATTGTAGTGACTAATACAGTTGGAGTCTGATGTATGCAGCTAGTCCCTCTGTCTCTGAGACAATGCAGCTGAGAGTTTCCAGAAGACTGTAAATTGATTTATTCTTTTGAATATGTTACGAAGAGGGTGCTGCATGTCATTTGACCCATGAGCTGAGAAATTCTGACTGGTAATTTCCAGCTTGGAAATTTGCGAAGAAAGGCTGTTTCTGGTGGCCTGTGTCCCCTTATCTGTGCAGTGGGATAACAGTACCGTTTGGACATGGCAGTTGTAAGCCTTAATTAGTATTTGCAGAGTGCTCTCCAAATGTGAAACGCTGCATCCATCCTTACTGGAATGTTTGCATGGGGATTTATTGTACGGAATGGGCACTTGGCATGCACGGGGGAGTGCCAGGTGTCTTCTGAAACATGAGCAAAGAGGTGAAACAGAGTAAATAAAATGATGTCACAGCTACATATTTTATGTGAATACGAATATGGATACTAAAACTAGGTTTCATGCTAACTGTCCTGTTTTTCCCATGTGCTGAAAAAGGTTTTCAGCACGTAAAGGGGGTCAGAAGATAAATATGTTCCTATTGGCACAGTAATTAAGTATTCTAGCTTGCAGGACGCTAATTGTCAGCTTAGGATCACAATGTTCTGTCAAAATGAACTTGTCTGGATTTAAACTGCTGCCCTAGACAGAACTTGTCCCAGTAGTCCTTGGAATCATTGCTTAATGCTTTCAGTTATAGGTTTCTCTGTTTAAATAGTGGAGTTTTCTACTGATACTGCATGTACGTATTGCAGCGGAGCAATCTAACATAGGCTGTTGCTGCCTTATGATAGGTGCAATACTATTACTTGAAGCAATATCAAAGTTAATAGATTCTGTTAGCCGTTCATCAAACGGAAAAAATTGCCTCCAACTACAGAACTAGCCGAATGAAGTAATTACCATAAATCCAGAAAGGAATATGAGAATGGAGGGAAACAATGTACCAATAAATCCCATAGATACACCAGCTCAAATCCAGACTTTCTTTCTCAGATGAATTTTCAAAGCATCATCCAAGAGCTAAGTATGGGAAGGTGCCCTTAATACCAGTCAGGACTTGAGTTAAAATGCAGGGTAAAACCAGAAACTGATGGTAGTTTATGTCCAGATTTCTAGATTGCCTGCATAACTTGTTGAGATTTTAAATGTAGGTAATACAGTGAGTTTTTAATGGTTTTCAAAACAATTGCCTAGGTGGTTGGGACACAAGGTACTCTCTGATTTCCAAGGCACCTTGCAACCCGTGCGTTTGGTGTTGTTTCCCCTAGGCCGAGGTTTCGCTTTCAGTACAGGATCTGTGTTTTTTTTCCCCCAGGTGCACTTTGTCCCTGAGGGAGGGACGGTGGCACAGATCGTGTACAGTGATGAGCAGGACCGTCCCTCGCAGCAAGTGGTCTACACGGCGGATGGCACCTCCTACACCTCCGTGGACACCTCGGAGCACACGCTCGTTTACATCCATCCCGTGGAAGCTACGCAGGCATGTGTGGTTCTGAGCCCACCCCGTTTTGGCACCTAGAAAACAAAACCATCTTGTTTGAGATGAAAGCCAGTTACCAGCCGAGTGATGTGACTGGAAAATAGCAGGCAGTTGGCTCTTAACGCTTTTATCTGCCCGTTGCTGAACAGGGACCTTGTGCTGTTTGTTTGTCTGATGTGCAAATGGGGTTATCAAAGGATGTCGAGGCTATGAATTATGAAACGCTGGTTATTTCACTCGAGGTGGACGAGATTATAATTAAATCAAAGGTGTCTTCCAAAACAGGGATAATCTCTCCAGAAATTCAGCCTCTGTTGCATTCAGTAAAATGCTGAGAGTAATCTGTGTGTCTTCTGGAAGAGTCCTTGTTTTGCATAGTGCTGTTCTCATAATTGATAGTTACAATAACAGTCATGTCTTTTTGCAGGGGATCTCAGTGTATTCAGTCTAATTTTGTAGTCTCCCTTCAGAGAAGTTGTTGATTTGATAGACCTAGGTTCTTTTTCCTCTTCATAATTACATGAAATAGCTTTTATTCTATTGACAGGATGTATTTATATGGGGTTAATACATTATGCATCTGTACCTCTGTGTGGACAGATAAAGGAGGAGGAGGAGCAGGCGTGCTTTGTCGAGAATGTTTTATAATGTCTTTGCTGACAGGAGGGATTAGCGGGGCTGCAAAGCGCACGTACTCGACACCCGCAGCAACGCTGGCGTAGCCTCGCACGGCGTGGCCTTGCTCTTGTGCAGCTCTCAGCTGTTACATGAAAGCAGTTCCTCGGTGGTGGGGTGTTCTGAGAGGATAAGGTATTTTGAGGGGGTATCTCCCGGGAAGTGACTGACCAAGTAACTCCAAAACTCTGCATGTTATTTTGTTGAAAGTGTGTTAAGATACTGCCTTGCAACTGAGGTGAAATTATCTAAGTGCTAATGGAATTTCTGTTATGCAATGCTTTATTTTGGTGGAGCCAGACTGCTACAAGCTCAGATATTACAAATTTTGGCACAGTAAGCAAGTCTGACCTCAGTCAATACTTAGTGTTCATCTGAGTCTTGCTTTTTGGAGGGGGAAGCCCTCCCATCAGGGCTGTTCTTGCAGGCTACTGTAAGAATACTGGAATAGGCATGTCTCCTCTGAAATTAAAAATGCAGCATCCTGGCCATATCACGTTTACATGTAGGATATGCTGGATATCTGCGTGCTTTCTTTTGAGGCACTCTTGTGAATTTGCAGAAAGAGAAAATTAATAGTTATCTTGTGTCCCACCCTCAAGTATTACTTAGCTTTCATACAGCTGTTGAATTTCATTCTGTAGCATTTCATGTTGACAACATGATTTCTGTACTTTAAAAAAAATTTATAACAATCCCGGGAAGCACTTTAAGTGTGTATAGATAAGTGCCAGATAGATACAGTATTATCTTTTTATGGAGCGCTACCAAATTTTAGTTTGATATCTGTGCTTGTAAGCTCACTTGAGTAAGTTGAATTAGTCCGCTGTGGTAATAGGCAGAGCAGAAGTTGGCAAAGGATGAGATGTGCATCACTCCTTGGTGGCAGGGTGACTTTTGGGTGAGTTGGGAGCAAACCACCCCGAGGCCGGTTTGATAAGCCTTTTTCACTTTGTCTAGACTCTGTTTACAGATCCGTCCCAAGTGGCTTACGTCCAACAGGATGCCACCACCCAGCAGGTAAGAGGGAGACACTGTTTTCCTTGGGCCTGAAACTATAAGCCAACTGTCACCGAAGGTAAAGGGACATTGTTGTGGTGCTAGAGCGTAGTAAGGGATCTCTGAATTGGTCAGATGGCAGCCTTTGGTCACGTACTGTCATCCCTGTGATCAGGGGTAAAAGCTTATAACAAGCCACTATTGTCCTGACTAGTTTGTGCATGAATGACAATAAAAAGGTAGAGAGTTTGAGGTGTTTGGTTTTTGAATTCATGTTCAACAAAAATATTAATTTACTGCCCCAGATATAATGAAAAACCCTCTAACGTTGTGCCTTTAAGCCAGCAAGCTGGTGTGGCTGACTGTATTTTAACATCATTCGGGAGAGACTGGGTCCTCATACAGATTCTGATCCAAATGCCTTTAAATTCATAAAAGGCTCTCAAGGGATCGAAATTTTGGATCAGATTCTAGACTTACCAGAAACTTCACAGGAAATGAACTTCTTCAGGTTTTACAATTAAATTACTGGCTTCCTTACCTTACCAGGGTGTCTCGGGTCTGATGTGCTTGCCAGTGTCTAGTGGTTGAGGAACAGAAAAAAAAACCTGGAGCCTGTGGTTATAAAAGTTTTGATGACTTTTCTTTTTTCATCTGTCATGAAAGTGAAAGTTTTGCTATTAACTTTTACTAGTATCTTTGGGTACTGTGTTGTGGTAATCGGGTCTAGGTGCTTTCAGATCTAGATCTCTGGTTCAAATTTCTCACTTCTCATGGAGACTTAGTCATTACTGCTTGGTGAGTCTTTAATGGCGTGTGTGAATTGACGTGTTGGATCATTGCTAACAGAGTCATGAAAATGCCTATTTATTGACAGTCTTGCAGCAGAGGGAAGGGTTGAGTGTGTGCTGAAAGTAAATTTTATTCTTGCTAAAAGACGACCACCTAAACCGAGGTACAGGCAGGAAACGGTAGGACTGACACAGTAAAGGTGTTACCCGTGTACTTCCAGTTCTCTGGAGGGATTTGGAGTGTCATCCTGGAATTTTTTTTTGTCATGTCAGTTTCCTTGCATTAAGAAGCCAAAAAATCCTATTTAATTGTCTTAAAGCTCATTTAACCAATAAATATTAGATGTAATTAAAAGTAGAGGTTCCTTACGTGCGGTACGAAGGACGCTGACCGCAGAGGTGATGTGCTGTTACTATCCCACGTTGAGTATCAAGGGCATGAGCACTTGTCTGTGTGTCCTCAGCCCGTCCTCCCTGCCAACGCTGTCTGTGACAGCAGTCCCAGCAGAGATGTTTGTGTGTCCTTCGTTGTGGCAGCTCCTGCCTTTGCAGGTGTTTGTACGAAAGCTTTTCATGTGGGACGTCTCTGAACTGACAATAAATGTTAAAATAATAGTTGAAGATACTCTTGTCTTTGAAAAGAAACTTTATCTTAAAAAGAAATGGAAAGGTTTTGAAATACACTGCCTATATTCCTTGCAGTGTCTGGCATGGAAGTGAAAGTAAGGATGTGTTTGAAGTGTGATTAGTAGTAGGAAATGCTGATATGAGGTACAAATAGACACAAGCTTGTGTGAACTTCTTGTTGCTGGCAGACCTGGAGGTGTGCCAATGAATAACGATGCTTTTTCTTTTGCCACTTGGTATCAGAAATGTCAATACCAGACAGCTTGGTTCAGCTGTTGCCTTGGCGGTTTCCTCCTCGCTGTCACACGGTTCCCTGGAGTCTCTTTGCTGTAGTTTTTAAGCAGTTCCATAAATTACTCTTAACACCTCTTTAAACAAAACTAGATTTGAAAATTTAAGACTATCTGCTTGTGTTATGGATTTCCTTGTCTGCTCCGTCAATGTTGGCACTATTCACTGTTCTCAGACTTATATGATATTTATTAAGTGCTCTGTAGAGGGGCAGGGGCTTTAATTTTAGCATAAAAGCTGCTTAACAGTCAGAGGCACAAACTAGAAGCCACATGATGTCAGCTGTAGAGAAGGACAAAAAATCATGTGGGATAAGGGTGCAAATTCCTGTATAGATAAGCAGGAAACCAAAGACAGGAGAGGTGATTCCTAGGATCTTAATTCTGCTTTGTTTTGTTGCTGAATGGGTGGGAGTAGCATGGTAACATGCATCGATTTGCTTGTTACTACACAAAAGAATGAGTATGAAAACAACCAAAATGTATGGTGTGACCAAGTAACGTAAAGAAAACTGTTGGAATCCTGTCATTTGAGTGCTTGATCTTCCAATGAGGTCAATACACCGTCTTGTTTTTATAATGGATCTTGGTTGGCCTGAGAAAAAGATAGGCAAAAAGAGGAGATGCTTTTTTTTCCTTCTTTACCTTTTCCTGCAAAAAAAGTAATTTTGGAGATAAGAGAAAAAGGCCACGTATCACTGGCTTTACCAAGAGCTGAAGAGCTCCTCACACATGCTTTTAGTGGAGTTTCACAGAATCACAGAATAGTAGGGGTTGGAAGGGACCTCTGTGGGTCATCTAGTCCAACCCCCCCGCCGAAGCAGGGTCACCTACAGCAGGCTGCACAGGACCTTGTCCAGGCGGGTCTTGAATATCTCCAGAGAAGGAGAGAACAACCCTGGTTAGACAGGACCTCAATTTAAAGCCAAAATTGGGAGATGGGAAACCCGAAAGCTGCAAAACCTAGGCTGAGTTTTGAAGCCTTTCCCTTTGTCTCTGGATCTGCAGGTTTTGTCCAAGTCTGTCATCCATATTTAAAAAAAGTTAAAATGCTGCAGTTTTCGCCCTAGTGTAGGACTCGAGGGAGCTTTGCATGCAGGGCACTGCCCGTATGTAAGTGACTGATGGAAATGACGCAGTGCTAAAATGAGTGCCTATAATTTTAGGTAACTGTGCTCTTGCCTGCTGCTGCTCAGAGCATGAATCCCACCAACCTGTCCGTGCTCGGCAACGTTGCCGAATCCCCCCAGCCAATGGCTCTGGAGCAGGGTCCGCAAGCAGATAGAGTAAGTTGCCAGGCACCCTTTCCTTTTAAATGTACAAGTACACTGATTTCATTGCTCCATTGTCTCAGGGGATGAAACATGTCTGAGTGATACGGGAGGAGATGCGAGAGGGCTGTAGTGCAGACTTGTACTGTGTTTCATGCTCTCACCATGGTGCGTGTGGGGTTTTTTCAGGAGAGATCATGTAGACAGTATACAGAGACACCTGTTCTGCAGAACGTTCTGTCTTGAGCAACCACCTTAAAATATTATTCTGGGCTTTGTAAAGCAAAATTAATGGAAGGTGTAATGCTCACTGTCACGTAGGACCAACATCCACTGGGTCTCTTTGCCAGTCTTTTAAGGCAGCTTCACTGTGCGTAGTATTTCTTGTTCTCTGCCTGAGAAGCTGGCGTGGGCGATGGAATGGTCTGTGCAGTGCACTTGAACTAATTTTTGTGGGTTTTTTTGTAGGGAAAGAAAGGGGTCAACTTTAGTGAGAGAATACAGTGCCTTCAGTTGTCTTCCATGTCCCATAGTTTACATCTAGTCCTCGTGTTGTCTCATCCCTCGTTGATCTCTACATGTGCGCTCTGTGGGATTGTTTTTGTTGGGTTGTACGACAGGAGAGAAGATGATGTGCCAAAGCGCAGGACTCCCGCGCTTCTGCAGAAGAAGCTAAAATACAGCTTTAGGCTCCAGATGATTTTCAGAGGCTGGACTTTGTTTCAGACCTTCTGTGAGGGTCCAGAACTTCTCTGATTTCGGCTTCTTCTCTGGAGAAGTCAGCCCTTGACAGGGTAGAGCTAGGTAGGGGCACAGAGCTGTCCTGAGTGAGGCTGTCAGCAGCTGCGATGTGAAACATCGCTTGGCAGTCGATTATAGCATCACTGTGCTTTGCCTTGTCCCCCTTTCCATTACCAAAGGAAGCAGGAAGGGTAGACTAGCAAGAACCTTCATTGCTCGTCTTTGTAAGAGTGTTTTTCCCTCGTGAATCAATTTTGATTGTTTGTTGTGAATTCTCTTCTCAGGCATCACTACCGGTGCATAACCAAGTGTTACCTCCTATGGAGGCAGTGGATGGTTCAGACCCTTTGGCACCTCTGCAGAATCAAATGGGAAGGATGGAAACAAAAGAGGAAGATGATGAGGATGAAGATGAGGAAGAAGATGGGGAAGACACTGACATGGATGAATGGGATCCGGATCCACCTCGACCCTTTGATCCCAATGATTTGTGTAAGCGTATGAAGTAGTGTGCAGTGTATTAACCCTCCTCTTTTTTCTTTGCCCTCCATCAGCCCTCAAGTAAACAGAGTCAAAAACCGTTCAGCTTCTAGCAGTAGTAAGAAAACCCTTTTATACCCAGAAATATATGCTTATATTTGGCTGCCTCGCTAAAAAGACAAGATGCTGTCTTAGGTGGAGTCCCTGAGCTGCTTTGTTCCTCATTTTGCAGGAGGCTGCCCTCTCTAATGTTTAAAAATGTAGACAGACTGTTGGAAGAAATGGTCCTATAGCTGAGCCAGAGATGTTTAGAGAGAGATAAGGCTGTCTCTTCTGAGCTGGTGTGTGAGCGTCTGCCTGAACAGTCGTGTCCTCTCTGACTTTGTGTTGTAGGGTGCGAAGAGTGTAACAACGCACATCCCTCTGTGTGTCCAAAACACGGGCCTTTGCACCCGATCCCAAACCGGCCCGTGCTGACCAGGGCCAGAGCCAGCCTCCCCTTGGTGCTCTATATAGACAGGTTTTTGGGAGGCGTGTTCTCCAAAAGGCGTATCCCCAAACGCACGCAGTTTGGACCTGTGGAAGGACCCCTGGTTAGACAAACGGAACTCAAAGACTGCTATATCCATTTGAAGGTAAGGGGGGACGTGTGCGAGAGAAGAGGGATCAATTTGTGCTTGAGCTTTGATATTCATGAATGTGTTGCTCTGCCTCAATGAGTTACTTCACCGGATTTACATCCATCTCTGAATGTAACTTAGAAATACCCAGATTGCTTTGGCTTGAAATCTGCTGTTCAGGGAGACACAATAACCATGGTGAATATTCTGGCATTATGGTGTTATGATATATAGGATGTGTAACGTGGAATGCTGTGAATCACTCGCACGAGGGCTGAAGCAGCATCTGGACATAAAAAGAGCTGCCCCATCTGAGGATGTTTTGCAGCATTATTTTGTGTCATGCTGTAACTTCAGTTAAAAATACGATTTTTCTGCTTCTCCTCCTCTCTCCCGCAAGATGCAGAGGAGACTCTTTTTTTCTACCTCCTCGTACAACTTGTTGGCATGAGGTATAATGGATTTGGCACGCTTTTATCCAGTTATTTACTGGTTTCATTATATGAATTGGTCCTTTATTTGCTGGAGATCAGGTCCACAGTCTTAGGAGCGCTGCTCTCTGATGGTCAGTGTCTGACAAGGAAGTTGTGACCGCAGCCAGATTCGGGAACCCAAATGACGTTCAGCAAAAGAAGCGTTGCTTCCAGTCTGGGGCAGTGTCATGAGTGAGCAAATGAAAGGAGAAGTGGATCTGCCAGTTAGAAACGTCTGATGCCCTATAGCCTGCTAAAGCTGCGGCTCCTTTCGTTGCCTCATTTGTAGCCACACGTGAAGTACTGTGCCTGACCCTTTGAATGAATGCCTCTTGCCCTGGAATGACGTGGAAGGGTCCATCGTGTCTCTCCAGTTAAATCTAATGGTTTTCAAGTGTTTTTTGAAGCGCTGCCTGTTTCTGGATCCCTGTTAGCAAAGAGAACATTTACGTTAGGAAAGCAATGAAGGCGTAGCTAAAGTTGCACGGTCGTGGTAGTTTTTTTAGAAACCTGGATTCTTTTGACCCTGCTGCCAGGCAGTTAGTCACATGTAACTGGATTTTGCTACAGGTGTCTCTTGACAAGGGTGACAGAAAAGACAGAGATTTGCAAGAGGACCTGTGGTTTGAACTTTCTAGCGAGGCTCTCTGCAACTGGATGATGTTTGTGCGTCCAGCCCAAAACCATTTGGAACAGAACCTGGTAGCGTATCAGTACGGCCACCATATTTATTACACAACCATTAAAAACGTGGAGCCCAAGCAGGAACTCAAGGTATGGCATTGCTCATGTTTTGGGACTCATTTTTCTACTGATGAAATGATGTCTTAGAGTTGCTGCTAGAGTGCATCTTCAAGGGCCAGGAGCGATTGCTGTAAAGAGTTTTTTCTGATACAGGACGTGATGGCCTGAATCAAATGTCACTCAAGTCAGTAAGTAGTTAGCCACCGACATACGCATTTTAAACGAGCTTTGCCTCTGGTATAAAATGATGAAGTTGAAAATTAAAGTATGTAAATGATTTGTCTATCACTGTCATGCTTTACACTACATATATTTTACTGATGCAATGTAATTTTTTTGCAGCAGTCTAATTCTTTATGGTTCTGGATGCCCTTTCCAGTTAGTCCTGTGTGCCCTTGACTTGTTTTCTGGTGCCTTAAGTGACTGTGGTCTCTCACTTTACCTGGCTTTCCTGGAACTTTTGAAACTTTGCATGTGGAAATTGATAAAGGATGTTGTGACTTCCCAGTGAGTTACTTTTTGTTCCCTCTAAAAACGTTTTGATTACTTTGAGCTCAAAGCAGCGCGGCTGGCTGAGATGGCCTTCGTTTTCAACATCTTCTGGGGAACTGGGGGCAACCTAAAAACTTTGATATCAGGAAACTATTCATTCTTCAAATCTTTTCTTGCACGCAGATTTCAACAATTGAACAAAAAACTGTTTTAAACACGCTTAGCTAAACCAGGGCTAAGACTCTGCTTATACACTACTTTCTGGTTTTGAAGAGTAGGATTCTTTTTGGTTACTCTGAAATCAGCCCTTAATGTGTCTAAGCTGAATCACTAGAAACCTCGTTAATCCATTTTAAGTGTATCCAAACATCATTTTCTCAACAGTTTTTTAAATCAGTTGGAAATCGGACTTTAATTAAATTTGTACAGACCTGCCTGTAGAGGCACCGTTTTTCTTGCTTCATGTGTCTTTTGGGGTAAAATTAGTGTGATGATTGAAAGCTAATTACCTAGGGTCTGTAATGGGTTTTCCTCCCTGAGAGGATGTAGGACACTGATATAAATTTTATCCGAAGATTGGAGTAGGTGGATCAGTCAGTTAAAGTTGAGAACTTCTGTATTGCGTGACAGGTGAGTCATCGAGGCGCTCCAGGCTTTCTTGGTTGTCCAGCTAGTGAGATGCCTGTGAGGTAACGTGCACCTGCTAGTGAGTCTCGGAAGGAGCTGGAAATGCCACTCACGGCTGCTCTGAAAACAGTTGTGGCCCACTGCAAGTTTAAACTTACCAAGATTTTTCATACTGAAAATGTGTTTGTGCCTTCTTGAAGAAATCTGTTCTGAAACGGAACATTTTTAATTGAACAGTATAATTAAAATGAGAGAGAATGCAAGGATTCTGAGCAAAATGTGAGCATCTGATTTGGGGCTCTAAAACTTTGTTTTTCTGCCTCTTGTGGTTTTCTCTGCTAAAGGCTTCCTAGTCCTCTCTTCCAAAGAAAGGGGTTCAGCGTGCTGCAGGCTGGTGGTTCTTTGTTTTGGGAAGCAGGACCGTATAGCTCCAATCCTTCAGAAGTTCAGAAACATTTTAAATGAGTCTCTGGACACTGCTGCCTATTGTCTATGCAAAGAGAGCGGGAAGGAAATGGGAAATCTCCCGAGTTAAAAACTTCTCTCTTCCTCTTGGTGCAAGAAGTAACAGTACTCTGCTGACATCCATCCTTTACAATATTACAGTCAGGTCTAAAGAGATAAATCTTATTTCCTTTAGAGCTACTGGTAGCCATGTGTGAGATTAACATTCGTATTAGGAGGCTATACCTTAAAATTAAATGGATATGCCTTCTGAGCAAAGATCTTTTATTCCTCAGTGGGGGCATATTGATCTCAATAGGCTTTATTATTGAGGATGAAAGGAGCGATAAGAGTTAGTGGTTGAGGCGAGTGAAGTAAATGTATTGCTTAAAAACCATTTTTAAACGAATTCCTCTTAGTTCTGGTTGCATCTAGAAGTGTTTTGTTACCTTGTGTCCTTGCTGCAGGTGTGGTACGCTGCCTCTTACGCAGAGTTTGTGAACCAGAAGATCCATGACATATCTGAGGAGGAAAGGAAGGGTAACTTGGGCTCTTCTGCTCTCAGTTTTTGCAATGTGATAGTGGTTAGGTGTTGTACTTCTTAAGTTTCAAGTCTATGGCCTGCATAGTGCTGCCAAATTTCTGCTAGGTTAAGAAAAGCTGAACCAGATCTAGACTGTGTTATTGAGACTTATTACTGCTAACTTTCCTCGTGCTAATGTTACAAAAGTTTAACCTTCTGCCTCAGTTTCTGGGAAGCATTAGGTTGCTGCTGGAAATAGTAATGTTTCTGTACTTGATGTCTAATGTTGAGTCTGTGTAATAAACCGATGTGCTGCTGCTTTAGATTGAGAAATTTCCCTTGACCTCCCCAAAATTATACCAGAGACACAATCCTGTAGGTGCTGTTTAAAACAAGAGCATATTTAAAAATCTTGCTGAATCTTAAGCGCTGTATATAGTGCATGTGAATTGTCCCCAGTGGCCCTTTTGTCTTTCTGTGATGAGCAGTAGTCATGCCACAGTGCAGAGGGGATAAAAGCAAAGCTAAATGGAGCGGTTGCTGGGTATTCTGCGCCGTCTGCCTAACCTTCAGGGAAGAAATACGTCCCACAGAGGACAGAAAGGCTTTGGGGGGGGGGAAAATGAGGCGTTTAATTGGTGGTGACTGAAATGCTGTTATTGACATTTCCACTCGAATGTAGTTCTCAGAGAGCAAGAGAAGAACTGGCCGTGTTACGAGTGCAATCGCCGCTTCATGAGCTCAGAGCAGCTCCAGCAGCACCTCAACTCCCATGATGAGAAGCTGGACTTCTTCAGCAGGTACTGAAAGCTTTAGCTCTGTCTGTGTGTCACTGTGGTGCTTCCCCAAACTTGCAGAAGGAAGGGTCTTTGCCCTAGAGATCTTATTGACAGCCTTGAGAGAATGGCTTGGCAGCAGAAGGTGAGACTGTGGCACCAGGAAGCTGACTGGTGTGAGAAACTTGGCGAAAGAAGTAGGTTGAGGGCAATAAATACCTAGTTGAAACTGGTAAGGTTCTTGTTGTTTGCCTTTGATTTTTCGCCAGTGACTTTTTAAAAATTGCGGTATTTCATACCACAATATTGAAATACTGCTGCTTCTCAGATATATGCAGGTACAGAGCTTGGAGAACAAGACTTCTAATGCTTTGGCTCCTCACTGGGCTGGCAAGGTAGTCTATCTTGACCTATTAAAAGCTGAACCTACAAACGTCCATCAGAGCAGAAGACATTGGTGCTGCTTTTTTCCTGAAACTTAGCAAGTGGCTCTGTTTTGCTGTGGGTTTCTTTTTGTTGGACACAGAAAACTCTTCCCTTTGGTTTTCTTTGACATCAATGGCGAAGTGCCTTTTTGGGGAGGATGTTATGGCTTCAGGTTTTAAATTGGTTTCCTTGTGCATTTGTTCTGTCTAGCTGTAAAATGCTTTCCAGCACACCGTACGCTGGGGCGTTGGACGTAGGAGAGTTGCCATGGCAGAGGACTTGCCAGAAGCCAGCAGTCCTCTCGATCCTGCGATAACTGAAATACATTTTAATGTGGTCTGGACTTTGATTGCTCAAAGAGCACAAAATGAATAGGTACCAGCCAGTACCCTATTTTTTCGCTGCCAGAATTTCTTCAGACTTGATTTGCTGCAGGCCATTGTTATGGAGTTGAATGGGTGAATAGTGATGCTGAGAAAGAATGCATAAAATCAGTGGAGATTCCAAATCCATCTTCTTTGTCTGTAACCTGGAGCCCTATGTATTCTGCAGAGCCAGAGGCCGAGGTCGTGGGCGAGGAAAGAGGAGGTTTGGACCAGGCAGACGCCCGGGACGCCCTCCCAAATTCATGCGTATGGAAGTAACCAGTGAAAATGGGGAAAAGTGTGAAGAAGGGACGCAGGTATATTTTTGGAGATGGGGAGGAGGAAAAAAATCCACATGGGGGATCTAAACCCTTGACTAAAAGAATTTGGGGTATCAGTGCAAACTGAGGGTGTGCTTCATATTTATACCAGAGTAATTCTTGGTTTTTTAGCTGTGATTTGCTGCCAGGGGAGCACACTACTTCTATAAAAACTCTAAAACCACTTGCATTTGTACAGCAACTTTCCTCCTGAAGCACTTAGCAGTGAGATGGGTTATTGCAGCAGTTTAGCCAGCATCACAAAAGTAATTTAGACAGTAAAACTGTAATGGGAATTTAGGTTCATATTTGTCCTTTCTGGAACGTGAGGTCAGAGCCTGCTCTTACAACTGTTGCTTGTAGGATTAAATCAGTTTGAGATATGATTCTTTATGATGTTTTAATGTTAAAAAAAAAAGGGGCCTCCTGTAGCTATAGTTATTGCAAGATGTTCTTTTGTGTTTGATTGTTAAATTCTGTAGGGACCTAATATGATGTATTTATATAAGTAAAATGCTAATTTCTCTTTGCTGACCATGCTTAGGTTACCACCAGGTCCTTTTACGAAAGGTGTCAGGAGGGATCGGTGGCTCTGTTTTATGACTTAGCTGGAAGCTGATACCTGGAGCAGTAATTTTCCTCTGGTGTCTCGCTGGGTCGTGGTTCAGCGCTGAGTCAGAAGGAGGAATGTGTGTGTTGCCTATGACTGCCTGCCGCTCACTTCCTGAGCGTGGAGCACGGCCTAAAACGTTGCACTAAGCACGGGCAAGTGCAAGCTGACGTGACCCAAGCCAGCTCCATGTAGACAAGTGAGCATAATGCTGTTCCCAAACTCTTAACTGCAGAGAGACAGGGCTTACTGGGTGCAGTCCCATGCTAATGTGGCTGAATGGCCCATGGACTGGAGGTGGCTTGGAGCATGGCCCGGAGCTAGCTCCTGTGTGTCTGTATGGTCAAGCAGGGCCATGGTTATGTCCCAAGCCTTTGGAGGTCTGCCCGCCTTGCTAATGGCTGGACACAAGTTCATCTGCCTGAGAACTTCAGACCTGGGACGCTGTGAGCACAGTTTAGTGTCAGCAAGCGTGGAAACTTGCCACCTAGACCAGGACTGGGCATGGGCTGGTGTATTGCTCTGCAAAGTGTCTCTATCTGGTGAGCATTCACAGCTGCGCTCCCTCTGGCACCTCCATGTTTTTCTTCTTCTCCCACACCTGCTTTTGTGATTTGACAGTGCCAGCCGTGAGCTGATACACTTCTGGTTGCACTGAGCGATGTCAAGGAGCGATCTATGTGTGTTGTTTTGGTTTTTTTCCCCTTGTAGTATGAGATTATTTCATCCCAGAGGAGTTAGTGGAATTAATATGGGAAGAATGTAGATTTTTTGATAGGTGCTTCCTGCTCCCAACACCCTCCCTGTTCTCTTTTGCTAATGCAAAAATGGAGGAAAGCAGCTTTGTGTGATAAGTGTAAGTGATGTATGCAGCTGGGTGGAGGAGAGTATGCAGAGCTTGGAAACTGGATAGCAAAACAGACAGTGCACAGAATAATGATCTCGTTTGTCACTTTCCAGTTGAGCACTGCAGCTAGTTTGTTAGAAAGGAGAAGACATGGCATAGCAATGTGATCATGTTTCAAAGTGACAACAGTTTCAACGAGACAGAAATTCTCTGCCTTCCCTGATCTGTGCTAGTCACTTTGGTAGTAACATTTCTCACAGGTCAGCCTACGTCACCTTTGGTTAAAGCAGCAATAGTCCAAGTGCAGAAGAACTGGCTTGGCTGTTACCAGCTGCGTCGCTTTGATTGTGTCCGATCAGAAAACACGATGGCCAAGAGAGTCACCTTCCCTAGCGCTCTGAGTGCTGTTGTAGGTGGAGGTGATCTGCTGAGAGCATCAATAGAACGCAGCAGGAAAGCGTTAGCGGAGATCCGTTTTGTTTATAGCTTGTGATTAAATCTATAGAAATCTTGCTGTCTGCTGAGTATTATCAAAGCATTTTTCAGTGGGTGGGGGGAATAATCACTGGTTGTATGATTTGCGATTTCAGGACTTGCTGCATTTTTCCAGCAAGGGGCAGTTTGATGAGGCCGGACAAGCCACACTGAATGGGTTGGAGCAGCAGGAGCAGACGCCGGTGCCATCAGAGACGCAGCCGGCACTGGAGCAGCAGTCACAAAACCACCCGCTACAAATCCAGCCGCAGCATGAGGAGAGCACGGTGCCCACGCAGAGCACCATGACAGCAGATGACATGAGGCGAGCAAAGCGTATCAGGGTAAGCCAAGAGGACAGCGGCTCGTGCCTTCTCTCACCCTCTCCG
Organism: Opisthocomus hoazin; assembly: GCF_030867145.1. Taxonomy (NCBI): domain Eukaryota; kingdom Metazoa; phylum Chordata; class Aves; order Opisthocomiformes; family Opisthocomidae; genus Opisthocomus; species Opisthocomus hoazin. The sequence continues at coordinate 6,793,249 of NC_134437.1, read as the reverse complement.
TGTGCTGTCACCCAGAGAATGCTGGACCTGCCTGCCAGGACCAGCTGGTCTCTTCCTCCCACTGCTGTATCCATTTCCAAATCCCGAATAAAGCGGCTCGTTCCTAGCAAATTGCTTTGCACTGAGAAGAAGACAAATCTCATGTAAAGCACTAGTATCTCATGAGATGCTAGTGAGAACTGGTCAGCAACTGGAGCCGATTCAATTCCAGCACAATAATTCTTTCATGGAAACGCAGTCGGTCCAAGCTGGCAAGCAGGAGTGCCTCAAACAGCCGGCTGAATCATGGTGCTGTGGCACAGACTAATGACTTGTTCACAGCACCATCTGTCTCTCAGAACTCTTGCCTTGCAAAGAGTTGCCAAAGAGGAACCACGACCTTGCTTTACATCCCCTTGGTTGATGAGGATGATATTTAGTGATAAAATTTGGGGTAGAAAACCTGCCGGGTTTTGAGATGAAAACCTGTGCTAAGAGCTTTGTGTACCAGCAGCGAGCACTTTGAGCCTGAGCTTTGTGTCAACTGGGTGAGCTGTTTTTTCTTTACTATGTGTGGGAGGGAAATGATTCAAGCAAATAATCCTTCAAGCCATGTAACTGGGAGATTGGTTTATTTAGCCTAAAATCTTTTTTGTTCTTCCGTGTTTAAAAAGAATTTTGATTACAGAAAGGAACAGCTGCAGTAGTGGTAAAGCTTCGTTTTCAGGGCATGAGAAAGGATTAGAAAAGAGTTGAGTAACTGTTCCATAGAGGAAGGTGTTGAGCCAAATTTTGCTCTCAGTTTATAGCAATATATAGGCGAGACCAGGGGTGGTGTTAACCCATAAATGCAGCGGGGTGTCTTGAAGGAAGAATTTGGCTCTGGCACTTCTAGACTGTAGAATTTTTGACCCTATAAAATGCTTGCGCTCTGTGAATGTCAAGTTTCAACCAGTAATTTGATTTTCATATGTTAAAAGCTTGGGGGATTTTTACTGAACATATTGAAGGGTGAATACCGGAGTACAAAGATAGATGCTGAGTTTTTTGACTGTAAAAACCATGGGTATTGACTGCTTATGATGTGCCACAACTTCCTCAGTAGAAAGCTGAGGCCTGAGTGTGATGGGAAGAGAAGATGTTGCCTGTTCCGCTGAACTTGTGAACCCAAATATGAACTGAAGATTTTCTTAAACAGTAAATGTGGGAAGAAAGGGACAGAGATTCTGAAGTTACTACTTTGCCTTGTGACTTAGCTTTTGTTCCCTGGAATGTTGTCGCACAGGGATGACAACTCGGAGGAGTGCAGTGGTGGTTTAGTGCTCGGTGGCGTGTCTGTATCGCCAGATCTCCCTGACTTCCTGTGCCTCTGGCAGCTTGTGCTCAGCAGAGTTCTGGAGAGGTTTCCAGATAGGGGCACTGGCAGAATGGCAGATGGGTGGTTGCACAGCACCTTTCCATATTGCATCAGGCTGTGAGCAATGAGAACTTGAGATAAGAGTAAACTAGCAAGCGTTGTTTTTTTATGCACTGAAAAATCACAGCAAGCTCTAGCACCCTATGAGCACTCGTTCAATTCAACTATTCACATCACCTTGTTATAATAACATGCACTTAATGTTATAAGCAAGAAAACACTTGGTTTTAAGATGTGTAGTACATCATTCACTTGCACAGAACAGGTAGAAAGTCTTGGCTTCTGATTATGATCTGAAGACCTCTGTAGTTCCAGTTCTTCCTTTATTACTCATGTAGGATTTAGTTTTCAAAAACAATTCTGTGTGAATAGTTTCATCTTTTTCTAAGGTTGAAGGCAGTGATGTTCTGAGAGTGCTTTCATTCTTCCTGGAAGCACTGAACTCTGGTGCCACAGGGTTAAAGTCCTGATAGGATCAGTTTGTTTTTCAGCCTCTGCTTTAGAGCCTTGCTTGGGAGGTCAGACCTTAAACACGGCAGTCCTATCCCTAGCATTGAAGAGAGGTACACCCACCCTTCAGGATCCTCCAGTAACAAATTAGAGGAACGTTGTGGTCCACAGCCAAAATGAATATTTGTTTTTAATTCAGTTCTGGGCAGTGTCCAGAGTGTCTATGGGCTCATCCCAGAAACATCGGCATGTCCAAATTGCTTTTTTTACGTGCAGAGCTGATCTTAAAAGGTCTTTTGCAGAGGTGACTGCTTTACTCCGAGGAAGGAGCTGGCAGGGATAGCGATAGGATTTGGAAAGCACAGGCACTTCCTTCATGCTGAAAGAAATGCAACTGATTGTACAACAGAGTACAAACAGTAAGATGAGGTTATAAAAGTCCTTACTCGACTTTTTCACTCTCTTAACCCTTGCCCTGTTGTCATCCTGCCCTAATTACTCCCTTCTGCTGCTAAAAGCATTTCGTTCTCGCTGTGGCTCTGCAGTACACATTACGTCATTATTAATCAACTCTGAGAAAACATGAAAGGTCACCAAACACCTTCAGGATGATCTGTGGTTTTTATCTTTGCCCTTTAACTCCCTTTTGGGCAGTTATTAACTACAGGGTAAACCTTGAAGATCTGCTTCGTGTTTCCTGAGGCAAAAACCTCAAAGGAGTTTTGCCTGAGTAAAGAGTAAACTCCAGCTAGAAGAGCTGGCCCTCGTAGTGACCCGCAGAAGCGTGGCTATTGCAGAAGTCAAGGCTTCTGTTTCAAAGTCCGTTGCATAACATAAATATTTTTCTCTCCCTCAATGCTGCCTGCTCAGCTGGAGCTGCAGGTAGGTTTGGCTTGGCTTTTTGTTTCGTTGGGTTTTTGCTGTATCTAATCAAATGGTACGTAACAAGATCACCTTCCATGTTGTTTTGTCCAACTTCTGTTTAGTGTCTCCTGGTTGACCCTGCATCATGCATTGTCACATTTGTTCTTCTTTAAGCAACCAATATCCAGAACTAAGTGTTATCTGCATAACAACTTGCATTCTTCTAGTTCTGTTCATACTAATTGCAAATTTGAGGTGAATATTATAGGAGAAAAACGCTTGGAATGAAATACTATAATATCCATCTTGAAGTTATGGAGGATTTGTTTACACAGTTGTTTGCACTGGATCAATGTTATCTGTTTATGAGACAACACTTAGTTATCTCTTTCTGTTTTTATACTAGATAGTTTAACTAACTGACAAGCAGTAAAATGTTTCACCCTTCTGTAGCCTTTGAGATAGCAGTGGGACTCTGATTTACACGGTGTAGGCGTATGGCCTGCTGTCTTATGGGTCGGGTGGCTGGGGGTTACAAACAGCGGGGGACAGCAATAGTGCGGTGAGGAGCTTGAGGTGCAGATCTTCTAAACTACTTGGCTTATTAGCATATGGTTAAGGGGAAAATTAGATACCTCTGACTCCAAGCAACGTGTTAATTTTTACATAGCACACGTCTATCCTTCCAGCTCACTGTGTCATTTACAGCAGATCCGTGTATTTCCCATTGTCTCCACTTGTAAAATGGAGAATGGAGATGATGACCATTCATGGGAGGGCTCATCTGGGGCTCCTGTATTAAACTGCTAGCTTGTTTCATAGCGAAACAGTTGCTCTCGTGTTCCTTTTTCCAGAATGAAAGTATAAGTTTCCCTCTGCAGTTCAGAAGGTGAAAAGGATCGTTCGGGTTCACTAATCTGATCTCTAGCACAGCATTTTACAATATTGCCAAGCTGTTCCCTTGTTCCAACAGTAAAGCTCCTTTACTTTCTCATTGTCAGCTGTTGGCACACACTTAAGGGACACAGCAGACATTCCCTCAAGAAAAGAGGAGGGGAAACCAAGGAAATCTGTTTGCAGATTTGTCTTGAATGTATCTCAAGTATGTAATACTGAACATGTGTAAGCATAGGTGCCAGCAATGTAACTACTGAGATGTAGATTCTGTGTGTCACATCTGAAAAGACATCCATAAATGCTGATGTATAGATCTTCTTGTGGAGAAGAGTAAATATTCCTTAGGCTTCTTGCAGAGAAACGGCAACATGGCAGTGTTCTTTCGGTACAGTAGGGCTGATACTGTGCTGTGGGATTTCACCCGTGCAGAGGCATGGCTGATTTCTAGCTTTGCAACTATCCCACATAGTTGTCATCCAACACTGAAGTGCAGGTGCAGGGTGTGCTTGCCTGTTTCTGCAGGCAATGTGTCCAGCAGCATCTGTTTCTCCAGCAGGCATCGCTGATATCAGGACTGGGATGGCTCTCTAACTTTTATCTGAAGGGGAGGAAGGGAAGAAACAACAGTCAGGAAATCTTACAGAAAAGGTAGACTGGAGGAGAGCACACACCCAAGCAAAGCAGGGACTGGGAAGAGAAATTGTGTGCAGCAGGAGTGGAGAAAAACAGATAAGAGCAGCCTGGTACATTAAACTTTAAAATGAATGTTCACACAACCGGCATTATGCGCAATTCACAATATTCCTGAAGTTTCTTGCAATACCGAAAAAAGCAATTTCAAGTTTGACTGTGTGTAATCAACTCCCCCTGGAGTAGACTGCAGAATCGATCAGAGTTCCTCTTGATTTAGCACCAGCGTGTTTGTCTTTCATCATCTTCATTTTCAGGCTCTAGCACATGATGTATGCTAAATGGCAAAGAGAGGCGAATTGCTCACAAGTTCTTACGTGTTGCCCGTAAACCTGCCCTTCTGCCCCTGCTGTAGTGTTTTGAAGTGCCGTTCTTGCTTTTGACAATAACAAAAAGGTTGAGCATATGCTCCACCAGAAGTCTTCCAGGCAATGCTAAACCACCGCTGCACATCTCTGGTGATGTTTGGTGCAGAAGCTGATTCTGTAAAGGGCTGTGGAATTTCTTAAGCCCTGCTCCTGTGTGAAAGGCAGGGCATTAGCTTGCTCTTGCTTTGTATGGTGGCTGAACTTCTGACCCAATCCCCCCAAATCAGCTGGAATTGCAGCTTTTCTCATGCCCAGGTCTGTACTTCAGAAGACTTAGTTTTATTTTATAGAAAAATGCCATGCTAAAGACAGAAGTTGGCTGAATTGGCAGAAAACAGCAACTGGAGAGCCAAGTCCTGCATTGTGTTCTCCTAATTCAGTGTGTAACTGCAGGTACATCCCTCAACTTCTGCTTGTCACAGCCTCCCCCTCTGTAAAATGGAGACAGTATCTAGAACACAAAAGCTTTAAGTTTAGGTTCACGGATCATCCGGTATACTTAATCTTGAAAACATTTGAATGTGGAATCCACACATAATAATAACAGCTAATGGTCTTTTCCATGTTTCTTTCAGAATGCAGCTCTTCAGCACCTGTTCATACGGAAATCCTTTCGCCCGTTCAAATGCCTCCAGTGTGGGAAGGCCTTCCGCGAAAAGGACAAACTGGATCAGCATCTGCGGTTTCACGGACGGGAAGGGAATTGCCCTTTGACTTGTGACATCTGTAACAAGGGCTTCATCAACAGCAGCGCTCTCGAGAGCCACATGAAGTTCCACATGGACCAGAAAACGTACTCCTGCATCTTCTGTCCCGAGTCCTTTGACCGCTTGGATCTGCTGAAAGATCATGTGGCCATCCATGTCAATGATGGCTATTTCACCTGCCCTACCTGCAAAAAGCGCTTCCCAGATTTTATCCAGGTGAGATGCCGTGCTGATTTGAAGCACTGGCTCCGGGTCCCTTGCGAGCACTCGGTTTATGAATTTTTCAGTACTGTTCTTGTGTAACGACGCATGTCAGTTCATTGTCACAAGATAAAAGGGGTCCCTGCCAGTCAGCAATGAAAAAGGAGTGACCAAGCACTCCTAGGTGTTGTCTTACGCCACTGAAGTGCTCTTTCCACTAAGTAGTCAGTTGTGGTACTTTAATCTGGCATTAGAAGGCACTGTACTGTTGGACAGGTGGTCCCTTATCCCCAGAAAACGCCCAAAGCAGAGGTCCCGACTACTTTTGGTTGGTACAGATCCACGGCACAAAACCATATTGTCTTTTGTTGTATGCAGCATATCCCTGAATACACCTTGTCCTTTGCCATTAAGACTCTGAACCAAAAGCATTTGTGCTTTTACATGATAAAAATATCTTTCAATCCCTTCACTGTTTTTGTCAGGGTAATTTGTTTGCATGCCTTGCAGAAATGCCAGAACAGATCAGGATACTCTGCTTCCTGACTTCCCCCCAGGCTTCAGCTGGGTACTTACTCCTCTTCTCTGCACACTGCTTAGGAGAGGTTGCGCTGGGGTAGTGAGTAATGTAACTACTTTGTGCAGCGTGCACAGCCACCAGAGGAGATAGTTGTTACAATTTAAGGATGCTGTTTCGATGTTCAGTAACAAAAAAACTGAGACGTACCATGTACGTATTCATGATGCTTCACATGGACAAAGAGCTTGATATGTCTTGCTGAGCTGCCTGACTGAAATTGGAATGTAGAAATCCACTTTATGTCCAGT